>NC_056750.1:442016595-442336595 GCF_019279795.1 Protopterus annectens | reverse complement strand
ATGGAAGGAAGAACTGATGCGAACATGTACACATTTTTAAACAATGAGAAACACATTATTCCCAGTTTTATTTGGGGGATACCAAAAATTCATAAAGGCACAGAGAACTTGAAATATGGGCCCACATGGCTCAAAAACTTACTGCCTGGCAGTGTTAGCTGATAAAAAAAAGTTAAAACCATGATTTCATGAAAAGCCACACTTACTTAAAGACCCATGGGACTTTCTAAGTAGGCTCACTTCAACCTTTGGTCTAGCAATATCAGTTTTTTTAACAATAAATGTAACATGTAATATGTTCATATGCATTCCGAAAGAATAGGGTATTGAATTTTTCCATAACAGTTTGGTTGAATGTTCTTTCCTTTTAGAGAACAATTTTCTGTTTTTAGGGGGTGAGTTTTTTAAGCAAATTAATAGGTTAGCCATGAGCTTTAATTTTAGAATACACGCACGTTACAAATAAAATTAAGATCATTAATAATAATAATTTGTGTCTTATAAAGTTTAACCCTTCACTTTGCAACATCTTAGGTGCTGAGCCATGTTTGTATATAAAACAGAAATTAATTTGATACAAATTTTTGAAAGTAATAATAGAGGTGTTGACAGTTTTAAATAAGATAGAGGTAATAAAAATGTGGCTCTTGTAAATTATGCTCTTATACTGTTGATTACAAATAGAACATCTCGAATACTGGACTTAACAGTAACATTAATTTTCTAAATGGGAATTGTAAAATGACAGGAGTAGTCTACATTGCATTGTACGCAGGATACAGCTGTTATTACATATGTAAAATGGAATGAGCATGAAATAAGAGGATTTATGAGCACCTCTATGACATAAAAAATTTAAAAAAAATGACAACAACACACTTTACAGACATCTTCTCAAATGTACTGGACTATGTAGATACCAATTTGGAATACTTGAAAAAATGTCTGTGGATCCCAAAGGTGGAGACTGGGAGAATTATATTGAATTAAGAGAGCTCAAATGTCAGTTAATGTTGAAATCAATGTAGCCATTTGGTTTGAATGACACAATATCCATTTATCCAGTATTAAAAAGAAAAGTGATGACTCTGTAATGTTCATTTAGGATTTGGATCAACAAAATTCCTTTGTATCCCTATAAAATTGCAGTTTGCATTTTTAAGAATTGTTAATATCACTACACATACTCATTTACTTCATTACATTTTAAGAATTTAAATGAAATATATATTTAAATGGATGAAAAATTACAGTAACAGTCTATGTAGTACATTTTAAGGGGCAATACAACATTTTTAACTTGGGTTTAGATTAGTTTACTAAAGAACAAAAGTTTAATTGATTTCATTTAAATGTTTGTTTTCAACCTATTTAAATAGTTTGTAATAAGTTTTTAAACTGTTTGATTTAAAAGGAAGTGACGTGTGCATTTTTTTAGATTCTGAGGAAGTTCTGGTTCTGGAACAAAAGCACTTAGTTTTAATACATTTTTCAGGCTTGGACACTGCAAGTTCATATTTCTTTTTACACTGGCAACAAATTTACAACTGTCAACATATTTTAGTTGGTTGGTTAACCACTTGGGTATTACTAGAGGCTAGCAGCATTTCCTGGTGACTTATAGCTAGCCACAGACTGGGAGTCTATTTTTGCTTCAAAGTCAGCTTTGGTGGACTTGATTAGCTCTTGAGTTGCTTGAGAATGATGAGGGATTCTTTTTTTTTTTTTTTTTTGGACATTGCCAGTCCTGTTTTTTGGACATGATTTACTTTATTTTATTGTACAACCTGTTTAAAAAGGGGCTTGTTTTGGGAGTTTGTCCTAAGTTTATTTTGGTTTGGTACTGCTGTTTCCATGCAGTTCTTTACATGCTAGTGCAGGGTTAATATAAACACTTCTGCATAGGCCACATTGTTCTCTGAGTATGGGTGGGCTTGGAATTTAGCTAAGCCATAGCTTAATGGAGATTGTTAGCCTTGGAAAAGTTCTTAAAGGATCTGCAATTTGCTGGAAGTTCAGCCTTTATACTTATTTCAAAGGTGACCTCTTTTTGATCTGATCTGACCAGTGAGGAAGTTTCACGGGGGGGGGTCAGTGTTCCATCATATTTGTGAGTATCAGATCCAAGATTCCAATATATCTGCAGCCCTAGAGGGTATACAGACTAACTGTTTCAGCTGTTTGCATTGTAAAAATCCAGGAATCTTTAAGCCCACATGTAAGTGGTTGTGTATCCCAGTTTATAGTAGGATAGATGAACTCACCCACGTATATGGTGTTGGGCTAAATTGTGAGTGACTCCAGTACATTCAAGTATATGGAAGGTTACCCTGGGTCACACACGTGAACATACAGGTACCAAGGATATGGTATTGCACTTTACCCAATGTTAACTGGAACTGGAGTAGCTCCAGCATGTCATATTGTTTGAACAATCTCTAGATGTGCTTACTTTTTATGCAGATTGATACACATCCACCTCTTGATGCTTCTTGTACAGTAGCTGGTTTAAATGTGTGGAAGACATTATAGTCTTGCACTGCCAGGGTGATTTCCATGGTGTTAAACCATATCTCAGTAACTGCACAGATATCAACACTCACCATGGCGAAATGCCCTTCTATGGAGTGAAAAATGAGGGAATAGAATTAAATTCAGAATTTTTACATAAACATGAGAATATTTTAAATATCAGTGTTGATTTAATTTGACTTTGTTGGATGAGGTGTTTCAATAATGTAAAGGAATAGAGATGGCTGCTTTAATGTCCCCTACTAATGCTAATATTTTTTTAGCAGCAATGGAAGAGAAAATGATTTGGAAGTTAGAATTATATAGGTATTGCAGAGCTTATTCTAGATTCATTGATGATGACTTTATTTTATAAAATGCATCTTTAGAACAATTTGGAAAATTTGTTGAAATTTTAATTCAAACCACTTTCTTTCTGAAGTCTAAATTAACTTATGGGAATAACAAGATTAATTACTTGGATATGACATTTTACAAAAATTTAGAAGATTAATTATTTACTAAGCTATTCAAAAAATAAAGAAGTGAGGGCAGGGGGCATGGCCAAGATGCCAAACAGCTAACAGCACAGAATTTTAGCTCATTTTTCTTATTATTTTGAAAGGAAATTTTATTATTTTTGTGGAGAAAAAAGTCTCATTCCTATTTATAAGAAGGACTTAATCATCTAGTTGCTGATTTTCAAGAAAAATACATTTTGGTAGGCTGTATTTGTCTGTTTTCCTGTCAGACTTTCTTACACAAGTGATACAGCTATGAGTAACTCAAAGAACTTACATCAGGAGAGTGTGATGAAAAAGGAATTACAATTCATCACGGCAAACATATAGGCACTTTCAATCAAAATGGATATAAGTTGGCAGAACAAAATAGACAACATAAAACAAAACAGCAGAAAACAACTGGATTTTATGAGGTAATTAAAAAATTAAAAGCACTCTGAACACATTTCCTGTATTGAAGAAGCAGTGAATGACATTGATGGCAAATGGACTGAGTTTGAAAGTCATAATGAATTTCTACTTAAACAGAATACTAAACTCTTAGAAAAAGTGGAAAATCTAGAAAGCAGATCAAGGAAAAATAATATAAGAATCTACAGGGTACTAGAAAAGGAGGAGGGCAGTGACATGGTACAATATTTAAATCACTGGAAAGCAAAAGCATTAAACTTGCCTGAATCTTTTTCATTTGGAAATGAGACAGCACACCGGTCTTTGTCAAAACCAGCAGCTTTGGATAACTTCTCCTCTCCTAGATCTATAATAGTTAGATTTTTATCCACCCAGGACAAGGACTTGGTATTAAAATCTGCATGGGCAAATCCTCCTGTCAAAATAAATGGAAAGAATGTTTGTTTTGGTAATGGTTATACCTCAACTGTCATCTCCAAAAGAAAAGAATGTGCTTTCTTGATAAAATCTAAAAGTCCAACTTAGAAGCACAAGTATTGTTTCCGGCTAGAATAAAAATGCATCTGACTGATGGAGTGAAGATCTTCAATACTCTACAGGAAGCTATGGACTACATTAAAAAGAAAAATATATTAACAGATATCGAGGAAATGGACTGGTCTACACAAAGTCTGAAGAGACGAGCAACAAAAAACGAATGGTCTGTTAAAGAAGGAGCCAGTAAAAAAAACTAAAAGATAAATTAATATGACTTATAAATCCAAACTTTATCGTCATTAAATAGATTTGCTCCCCAGGTTTTTTTTTTACATTTGGGTGATGTCATCAAGGTAAATATTATTATTTTTTTTCTTTCCCTCGTATTTTTTTCTTCAATTGTCCAGTTCTGCATTTTCTCCTTCCTTTTATTATCTTACTTTCATGTCTGTTATCTAAACCCATTCCTTCTCCTTAATTAATTTTGCTATCTTCTTTTCATTTATTTTTTACAAATATGAGGAGAGTGTGCAATTAATGATACTGCTTTCAACATGCATTAGAGGCTGTAATTGATGAATGTGGCTTTGGCTGTCTAAATAAAATGTTTGTTTTATTATGGCAAAAATTATTAATAATTAATATTCCAGTCTACAAAAGTAATATACACCTTATAGATAATACAGTGAACGTACCGTACAGCTTTATATAATGTGACATGATTTGATGACTCCAAAATATTGTTTTAGCCAATAATGCTAAATTCTAGTACTTTATTTACTTACATAAACATTACTACAATCTACTTAAACTGCACATTTTATATATATATATATATATATTTTTTTTTTTCTCTTTTCCTTACTATGTTTACTGTATTTCATAACTGAAATCGACTAGTTATATGTTCCTTAACAAACATATAAGCTATCTTGCAGTTGTAGTAGTTAAATGTATGTACCACTATACACTGTGCTCTATGATTCGCGTACCTTCAGGTCATGGAAAACAGTGTCAACCCTGATTTGCCTGAATATGATATTATGTAAACACAAGAGTTATGGAGAAAAGGGGCTTCTAGGACTTGTGCAGTGTTTATGAAAGAAATAACACCAAACAGCAGACCAATATAGACAAATATAGCACGTATGAATATTGCACATCACTAAATTATTACTATGTATTCCCACGCAACTGATAAAAATTTTGAATTAACGCCTCTACATAAACAAACAAGTCAATTGTTTATTTTAATAGAAGGGGAAAAGGTAGATATTAATATCCAAGTATGAGCCTTTAAATTTATCCAAAGAATAGATTAGAATGTAATCCTTTGAGTGGTGTTATAATCAAAGGCATCTAGACCCATAGAACCTTAATGAAAAATAAATTCATTTTCCTGCTATTTGACCAATAAAACAACTTTTAAGAGGTTTTATTGATGACACAGATACTCAAGGTGACAAACTCTCTCATAGGTACTATAGTACACTTTTTGGTATTGAATTCTAAGCCATGGTTTTGATATCAAGTGTCTGGTTTGTGTTACACCTCACTGAAGGGCATTTTCCATTCTAGAGGAATTCAGTGATGGTCCAAAATTTTAAATAATTTGTCAATCTAGTCATCCAGAAGCCTTTGACTTTGGCATTCAATGCAGTAGATATCAGAGTCTCATATGTCTAGAACTGTGTCTTGAGAAATTTCATTGGCAATTAGTTTATGTGGAGATGCAGTCTCACGGATTCTAATCTTCTATATTCCTGTACTGAACCAATGATCCAGTTAGTGTGTTTTGCCTTATTTTATGTTGAATATTTATAATAATCTATCACATACTGCATTCATTACCTCAATGTAAATAGATGATTAATAGCTGTGTCTTATACAAGTGAACAGATAGAATATTGTTTCTCTCTCCTTTCTACAAAAATTTGAATATGTTTATAAATCCTTACATGATGCTTTATTATCATTGTATTTAATATGTTTCTCATTAGAATAGACAGTAACATGTCTATGAAAATGCATATCCTTAGTATTGTAATAGATTGGGTTACCATTTTTTAAAATATATTGTTAAAAGTTTTATTTCTCAACAAGGCAGAAGCTGGGGATAATGTATTTGGAGTATGAGATGTTGACATTGGGTGGTTTGATTAATCATTTAATCAAACCAGGAACACATTGTTCCATGTGTGTAGTTGTATATAGAATCTTGTTTCAAACATCAAAAGTTAAAAAGTTTATTTCATCCATGATAAGTTATTCTAAAGGTTATTACAAGTCCATATATATGCAAACCATATTACAGATGTTCTAAATTCACCTCACCCACATGCTAGCATGTAAGTGTCTTTCATTTAATGTCAATGGCCTTAATAATAAAATGAAAAGAGCCATGTCAATGGCCTTAATAATAATATGAAAAGAGCCAATTTGCTGAAGTTTTTCAAACTATATAAAGCTGGTATAACATTTTACAAGAGACTCATTTTGCAAAAAAAGGATTTAGATAAACTTTCCTTTAATGGTTATTCAATTAACGCTGACTCATGTTACAAAATCAAAGGAGAAATACTCTTATATTGTGGAAAAATCCTCCCATTATGCCTAAAATGCTTAACACATTTTTGATGATGATGGAATATTATGTTTGATGGTATTAGAAATTAATAAGAAATGTTATACTTTAATTAACACCTATTGGATACCTGGACTAGGTACTAGACATGTAGCGAAATACTTAGACATTGTAACCTTACATGTCAGAAGTGAAATTATTCTAGCTGGAGATTTTAACTGTTTATTATCAGATAAAGATACTTCCAGAATTTACAAATTTAGAACAACAGCACAATCCAAAAAAAATAAATAATTTTACAACCTCAACAAATTTGAGAGATATTTATGATCAGAGAATGGCAAATTCCCTTAATTACACCCATTACTCATTTAGATTTGGTACTCAAACAAGCATAGATAAGGTTTTCACCTCAAATAACTTGTATTCCATACTAAATGAATTCCTAATAACGTCATGTCCACTCTGATCATAATGCCTTTACGTTCAATCTCAACTTAAGAAATGATAATTTAATTTGTTGGCAAAGAATCTCAGCATACATAATAAAAATTCAAGGCTTTAAAGATTGGGTCTTAAATGAAATAAACATATTTTTGGAGGTGAAAAACAATGGTGAGGTAGTATACATCATACTATGGGATGCACCAAAAGCCTACCTGTACAGTAAAATAAAGAATTGGTATCTTCTAAAAAGGAAAGATTGGGATAGGGAATTAATATATTTGCAAGATAAAATAAATAATTTAAAATTAAAATTAAAACCTAATGAAAAGGCTGCAAATTCAGAATTACCTAATTTAAACCAAAAATACTTAGAAATATTAAATCACAAAGTTTCAATTAACCTAGAAAGACTTAAGCAAGTCCTATTCTGTAAATCCTAAACATTTACATAAGTCGGCTATTAGGACCAAGCAAATTAATAATATAAACTGTATTATTGAAATTAAATACACCAATAATGCCACAAAAAAAAAAAAAAAAAACAATTTAAAGGGTACATTATAAGCATTTAGAATATATTATAAATCAATTAATAATAAAAACTTCTCCTTATAGAATGAAGATCATCATCATCTTCTTTCGGCTGTTCCCATTAGGGGTCGCCACAGCAGATCACCTGTTTCCATTTCTTCCTGTCCTCTGCATCTTGCTCTGTCACGCCAACCACCTGCATGTCCTCTCTCACCACATCCATAAACCTTATCTTAGGCCTTCCTCTTTTCCTGTTACCTGGTAACTTCATCCTTAGCATCTTTTTCCCAATATACTCAGCATCCCTCCTCAGCACATGTCCAAACCAACGTAATCGTGCCTCTCTGGCTTCGTCTCCAAACCTTCCAACCTGGGTTGACCCTCTAATATACTTATTCATAATCCTGTCCACCCTCGTCACACCCAGTGCAAATCTTAACATCTTTAATTCTGCCACATCCAGCACAAACTCCTGCCTTTTTGTCAATGCCACTGTCTACAACCCATATAACATAGCTGGTCTCACTACCCTCTTGTAGACCTTCCCTTTCACTCTTACAGGTACTTGTCTGTCACAAATCACTCCTGACACTCTTCTCCACCCACTCCATCCTGCCTATACTCTCTTCCACACTCACCATTACTCTGAACTACTGACCCCAAGTATTTAAACTCATCCACCTTCGCCACCTCTACTCCTTGCATCCTCACCATTCCTCTATCCTCCCCCTCATTCACACACATATACCCTGTCTTAGTCCTGCTGACCTTCATTCCTCTTCTCTCTAGAGCATATCTCCATCTCTCCAGGGTCTCCTCCACCTGTTCCCTCCTCTCACTACAGATCACAATGTCATCTGCAAACATCATAGTCCACGGGACTCCTGTCTGATCTCATCTGTCAACTTGTCCATTACCACTGCAAATAAGAAAGGGCTCAGAGCTGATCCTTGATGTAACCCCACCTCCACCTTAAACGCATCCGTCACTCCCACTGCAGACCTCACCGCTGTCACACTACCCTTGTACATATCCTGTACCACTCGTACATACTTTTCTGACACTCCTGACTTCCTCATACAATACCACAACTCCTCTCTAGGCACCCTGTCATATGCTTTCTCTAAGTCTACAAAAACACAATGCAACTCCTTCCGACATTCTCTGTACTTCTCCATCAACACTCTCAGAGCAAAGATCACATCTGTAGTGCTCTTTCCTGGCATGAAACCACACTGCTGATAACTAATCATCACGTCCCTTCTTAACCTTGCTTCCACTACTCTTTCCTATAACTTCATGCTGTGACTGATCAATTTTATCCCTCTGTAGTTACTACAGCTCTGCACATCACCCTTATTCTTAAAAATCAGTATCAAAACACTTTTTCTCCATTCCTCAGGCATCCTCTCACTTTCCAAGATTTCATTAAACAATCTGGTTAAAAACTCCACTGCCATTTCACCTAAACACCTCTATGCTTCCACAGGTATGTCATCTGGGCCAACAGCCTTTCCATTCTTCATTCTCTTCATAGCTATCCTTACTTCCTCCTTGCTAATCCACTGTACTTCATGATTTACTATCCCTACATCATCCAACCTTCTCTCCCTCTCATTCTCTTCATTCATCAACCCCTCAAAGTTCTCTTTCCATCTCCTCAACACACTCTCCTCGCTTGTGAGTATGTTTCCCTCATTATCTTTTATCACCTTTACCTGCTGCACATCTTTCCTAGCTCGGTCCCTCTGTCTAGCCAATCGGTACAGGTCCTTTTCTCCCTCCTTAGTGTCCAACCTTTCATACAACTCTTCATATGCCTTATCCTTAGCCTTCGCCACCTCTCTCTTTGTCATGCACCTCATCTCCTTATACTACTGTCTACTTTCTTCATCTCTCTGACAATCCCACTTCTTTTTTGCCAACCTCTTTCTCTGTATACTCTCCTGTACTTCCTCATTCCACCACCATGTCTCCTTATCATCCTTCCTCTGTCCAGATGTGATACCAAGCACCTTTCTAGCAGTCTCCCTTACTAGCTCTGCTGTAGTTACCCAGCTATTTGGTAACTATTCACTGCCACCCAGTGCCTGCCTTAACTCATCCCTGAACTCCACCTCACAATTACCCTTTTTCAATTTCCACCACTTGATCCTTGGTGCTGCCCTCACACTCCTCCTCCTCTTCTTGATAACCGTCATCCTACAAACCACTATCCTATGCTGCCTAACGACACTTTCTCCGGTCACCACTTTACAGTCTCCAATCTCCTTCAAACTGGCCCTCCTACATAAGATATAATCCACCTGTGTGCATCTTCCTCCACTCTTGTATGTCACCCTATGTTCCTCCCTCTTGTTAAAATACGTATTCACCACAGCCATGTGCATCCTTTTCGCAAAATCCACTACCATCTGACCATCTGCATTCCTTTGTTTAACACCATACCTACCCATCACTTCCTCATCCCCTCTGTTCCCTTCACAAACATGCCCATTGAAATCTGCTCCAATCACCACTCTCTCACCCTTAGATACAGTCATCACCACTTCATCCAATTCACTCCAAAATTTTTCTTTCTCATCCATTGCACACCCAACTTGTGGAGCATACGCACTAACAACATTCATCACTACACCATCAATTTCCAGCTTCATAAACATCACTCTATCCGACACTCTTTTCACCTCCAAAACACTCTCAGCATACTGTTCCTTCAGAATAACTCCTACGCCATTTCTCCTCCCATCCACACCATGATACAACAATTTGAACCCACCTCCAATACACCTAGCTTTACTCTCCTTCCATCTGGTCTCTTGCACACACAATATACCAACCTTCCTTCTGTCCATATCAGCTAGCTCTCTCCCTATACCAGTCATACTACCAACATTCAAAGTTCTGACCCTCACTACCACAGTCCTAGCCTTTCTCCTCTCCTCCTGCCTTCGGCCATGTCTTCCGCCTCTTCTCCTCCTTCGGCCAACAGTAGCCCAATTTCCGCCAGCACCATGTAGGCTAACAGTACTGGTGGCGGTCGTAGTTAACCCGGGCCTCGACCGATCCGGTATAAAAATTTTTCTTGGTGACTGCATGAAATGTTTTGGCGAAGTTTTACGCCAGATGCCCTTCCTGATGCAACCCTCCCCATTTATCCGGGCTTGGGACCGGCACAAAGAAATGCACTGGCTTGTGCATCCCCAGTGGCTGGGTTTCCTTACAGAATGAAGATATAATTGATAATTTCTTCAAAACAATGTCACAAATGTTGTTGTGTCTTTCAGCTTTTCCTGGTTAGGGGTCGCCACAGCGAAACTCCGGTCCGCTAATGATTGGCAGTAGATTTTTACATGCAGAGTTGCCGGCCCTGAAACACAGCCTTCAACGAAGGTACGCCCATTCCCACATGCCTCCACACAGAAGATGTTCTAGCTGAGAATCGAACAGGACAATGTATTACTGTGAGGCGATAATGCTACCGCAGCACCACCACTGCAGTAAAACAATGTCACAAATAAAATATCAAAACAACAAAAATAAGATACTAGACAAACCTATATCATTATTGGAATTGAAAGATATAAAAAAAATTGAAAAATAATAAAGCCCCAGGACTAGATGGAATAATTTCAGAAATATATTATATTAGTATCATTTCTTATATAATTAGCAAAAGGTTCTACTGACAGAGCAAACAATAAGGGTGATAGCGGACAACCTTGTTTTGTACCTTTTAGAATTTTAAATGATGACAATAAATATGATCCAATTGTGTAACATAGGCTTGGGAATCATTAGATAATCTTAATATTAAATGTATAAAATCCTGGGAAAATTATATCCTTTTAAGTATTTTATGCAAATATGACCAGCTGATAGAGTCAAAGGCTTTATCAATATCCAAGCTGATAATTGCGAGTTGCTTTTTGGTCTTGTTAGCGATATCAGTCAGTGATAGTAATTTAATAATATTGTCTTGAACTTTTCTATGTAATATAAAAGCCTGTTTGATCATAATCTATTAAATTAGGCAAGATATTTTTCAATCTCTTAGCCAATATGGGCATAAAATCCAACTGTTTGCAGATGATATACTTTAACAAGTGAATATATAGAGTTTTCTTTAAATTACATCATCAAATCAATTTAAAAAAAAAAAATCTCAGGATTAAAATTCAGAGTAAAACCGAAACACTATTAATCAACAAGAAAATTAATAAAAATTTGCAAGATTATACAAATTTTAAATGGGAAAATAAAACAATGCAATATTAGGGGATTAGTATAAAACCCACTTGGAAACTGACTGTATTTTCAAATTAGACTATTTTAATAAACACCATTACCAAGTTAACTGATAATTGGAATAAAATGTTTATTTTTTTCCATGGAAGATAGACTCACTTTGATAAAAATGGTTATTTTACCCAAAAATGTATTCTACACACAATCCATGATTATAATTCCTCCCCAAAATTTTTCAAGCAAATACTCAAAAGCCGAGGATAGCTTATAATTGGCATGTTAGAGATTGAATGATAACAGAATTGGCTTTCCTAACATGGAATTATATACGCAATCAACTATTATCAACACAGTTTTACACTGGTTAAGCATTACCTACACTTCAAGTTGGAAATACTTACAGGAAACTCATAGTATCTAGTAGTAATTATGAAGCACAAATAAACTCCTTGTTAGGCATTAGTAAAGTGTACTGGGTACTACGAGATTACTGTCTATATAATAAAAAACCTAATCATCTTACGTATGGTAGGAATCTAATTTTCAATACTTTTAAAAATATTATAGAAAATAATTATAATATTAAACAGCTATTTTTTTCTTACATTTCCCATTGTATGCACTCCATACTGTTTATAGTCCTTTAATTTAAGCAAAATGTTCAATTTTATAGATAACAATTTAAAATTTTGGTATTAATTTCTAGATAAACTTCATTCAGCAAATTTTCTTCTAGCTAGATATAATGTTAAACAAGATAACTAGTTATCCATAGAAACACCAAGACAGTTCATTAAGAACAAAATGAAAATATCAGTATGTTCAGAAACAGAGTCATTGAAAAAGTTATTACAACTTGTGATGTGTAATAACTCGATAAAAACTAATAATAAATTATGTGTTTCATCTATATATAAAATTCTATGTGATGTAATTTTACCATTTGACTCAGCCTTTTGGGATTACTCTACAAAAGTCAATAAAGAACCATTTTCAATAAATAAATTATTAAAATCAGTGTAAAGCACCACATCTTCACTTTACTGGAAGTTGTTTACATGGAAATTTCTTCACAGATGTTTTTTCACTCCCTACAAAATTGCTATCATTTCTCAGAGTACAGAAATAAAGTGTTGGAGATGTGAAACTTTGGAGGCTAACTGGGTTGATATGTTTATCGAGTGTACAGTTGGGTTTACAATTTTGGAATGACTTCAGATATTTTGTAAAGGCTCTGTGGTCAGATAATTGTCAAATTTATGATTCCTTGCTGATATTTAATGTTTCTATTCCAAATGTAATTCCTAAACATCAAATACCTCTCGTTTAGTCAATTTTGGCCATTGCTAGAAAAATAATAACAATGAATTGTAAAAAGACACAAAATCTCATATTCAATGACTTCATAAGCCTAGCCAAAAGTGTGTTTAAAAAATAAATGCAAACTATTTTAAGTAGATCATCTAACATTACTTATAAAAGAATAAGCTGGAAAAAATTGCAAGATTTGTTGGACAGATATTAACAGTGTAAATACCTCATACTTACTTGACTATTTTGTGTTTTTTCTTCATGCTTTAATTGTCTTGATTAATTCTGGTTGTACAAACAAATAAAAAAATGTTGGAAAAAAAAAGAAGTGAGAACAAATATTTAGATTTTAGTTGATAACACCATTTATACGTTAAAAGGGATATTATTAAAAGTCAGTTTATTCATGCTTCAAGATTAACAAGTAAGGATTCAACATTTTTATCAAAGGTCCACAAGATTATCCAATTTTTAAAAGATGCAGGATGTCCCGAGAGTATTATTGCACCTATTTGCCGATAGCTTAGAAACTAGTAATACTATTTATGCACTTGCTACCCAGATTGGGATTACTAAATGTGCGAGCAACAAGCAGTTTGAGCAAGTGGTTGCCCCACTAAGTTTAACAGTGATAGTAGAAATATAGTTAGAAAATGCTGGGAAGCACTTAAAAGGCAAGACATTCTGAATCCTTTTGTAGGGGATGCATCTAGATTTGTTAAAAAAATGTAGGAACATTAAAACTTATTTTGAAGACAAAGGATTAAAGAGGAAGGGTGAAATGAGAGTGGCCAGCAATCACACAAATGGTACTTACTCCTGTTTTGGGTGCAGCCAATGCAGATATATTTCTAACAGCCTTTATGTGATCAATTTACCTTCAGGTAATATTGTAGGTGTTTTCTGACAGGTTCACATGTAAGACTAGTAAAGTGGTTTAAAGTAGGACAGTTTTTAAACAGAAAAAAAAACAGTTGTAAACTTAAGCAAAGAACAGAGAAACACATATGGGCTATAAAAAGAGAGGGTGACAGGAAAGCTGTTAGTAAGCATATTAAGACATGTCATAATTTTAAATGGTTTAACTTTTCAGTGTTGAGTGTCCATGGATTTAAGGGTGGGGGAGTTAGAACCATTGTTAGAAAATCACAAACTAATCTGGCAAATGAAGCTTAGTGCTTTTATTAAACCGGGGTTAAATGAAGGTGTTAATTTAGCATGTTTACTGAAGATGAGACCATTGTGTTATTAGGATAGTCACAGGATTGGTTGCTTTTCACCATGTGATTTAATTAAGGTTGATATTTAAGAATGACATTATGAAATTTTTTTTTTGTCTGACAAAGTTTGTGGTATGTTGTGATTCAAAGGAAAGTGCTTACTATGGTGTATTATTAAATCCAGTACTCCTACAAGGAGTATTTTGTGTCTATCTTTTATGTTTACTTGTTACTACACATAATTCCAGAGTTTGTATTTTTGGCACTGTAGTTAAAAACATTTTCAGTCAAAACATTATCTTCTAACACTAATAGAAATGTAGTGAACCCAGGCTGGTATAATGGGCTCAATTTAACCAATACTCTAAAACATCTAGCCCTCTCCCCCAATGCAGTACTAATGTGTGAAGGGGCTTAAGATCAACCTAACACACATACCAATTTCATTTAAATGTACAATGCAGAAATTGTATAGCATCTTTCAATCTAAATCATATCAAAGGCAATAAAGGCTTAAGATAAAAAGTGAGAAATGCAGGCAGCAGTTCTGTCAGGGAAACTATCCCTGACAATATTGGTCTGCCAGTTGGAATGCTCATTTTTATGATTTTCTGGGGAGCATGTGAAATACTGACAGTGTACATTTAACCACTAAGGCTTTCAAAAGCCCTTTACCAATTGTCCTTTCTTCATGCGCATTCCTCAAAAACAGATTAATTTCATTTTTAAATTTACATGTATGGTCATAAAACATTCTGGAATAATATCTCCCATCAATCAATTGTTGCAAAGCTCCCTTGTGATATTTTTTTTTTGTCCCAAACAATAACTCTAACTTATTTATCAGTCTTTGTTATTATTTCTCAATGGTTGAGGAGCTATTCTTTAACCATTAGTGAGGTTCTCTCTTCCTTTTTATATACATCAGAAAAATGTAAATCTTAAAGTACTGCCTTCTCAAAGCAGGTAACTGCTAAATTTGCAGGCAATTGAAAAATCAGGTTAAAAAAATCCAAGATAATCCATTAGATGCAAACAATTCTTCCAAATTTAATTTTCTACAAAACTTTTTACATCATTCTTCTTCTTCTTTCGGCTTTTTCCCGGTTAGGGGTCACCACAGCAGATCATCTGTCCGCTCATGATTGGCAGTAGAGTTTTACGATGTCGAGTTGCCAGCCCGGCGACCAACCTTCCATGGAAGGAACACACACACTCACTCACACCTAGGGCCAATTTAGTGTCTCCAATCCACCTACAGCATTGTCTTTGGGATGTGAGAAGAAACCAGAGCACCCGGAGGAAACCCACACGACCACAGGGAGGACATGCAGACTCCACATAGAAGGCACCACAGCTGAGGATCGAACCAGAGAACCTCTTGCTGTGAGGTGACAACGCTAACCGCTGCACCACCATTGAAATTCTGAAGTACTGAAGTAAATGCTTCAGGAATGAAATTAAGACTTTTATTAAGCAATCTAGTTTAATCGTTATTAAGCAATATATAAGAAATATTAAGCAACAATTACAGTCAGAAGCAGTCAAGTGTTCAATAACTGTTATAACGGGAACCTGGTATCCATTCCTGTTTTTATGTTTCCCACTACCTCTTGTGAGATTTTCTAAAGTGGCAAAACCTCCAAAACAATATTAGCTCTTTTTTCTCTGTGGCAAAATGTTAGTCTCTGGCTCCATTTTTGTTGCTAAAGACATTTCATCTGTAAGGCAATTTTCTGATGAATACAAAGTGTACAAAAGTGACTGCAAGCTGCATAAAGCAGGTCTTTTATAACTGAAAACAATGCATTTTTGACCTTGCTCCCATCGTCTGCAGAACAAACTGCTTTATCCTTAAAACTCCCAGTTAAACTGCCTCTTTTTCAATACTCATCAACATCCTTTTCTGATTTTTTTTTTCATTTTTCATTTCCTTAGTCTCCAGCTCTTTATCTAAAACTCTGATGTGTTTTATAAACTCATTTACCTACAAAACATGAATCATCCCGAAATGCATTACCCCAAGAAAGCAAACCATCCACAGACTGTTGCATTACTGAATCTGTCTAAAATTCAACCAGCATTTTAACATATAGCACTGAAGGTGCTTGCTGAATTAGTCTCCAAGTTTTCACTTCTTACAGTGTTATCAGCTGCATTTATAACATTGGGTTCAACAAGAGCACTTAAACCTCATGGAGTTATTCCTGCTTTGATATATGCACATAGAAAACATCGGTGCCAAATAACACACTACCTTTTAAGATTCTTTTAATAGTTTGAAAAAATCTGCAGTATCAAGCAATTGGTTAATCACAGCTGAAATGTCTCTCACCAACACATCAACACTGTCTTTATTCTTACAATTTCTAAGACAAACTGAAGATATTCCATTTCACATGAAGAAATGTTATAATCTTCTTTTCATGTTTCCTATTCCAACCTGCTGAAAAAAAAAACATCACGCTCACCTTCCCACTCACCACAAATTAAATCCAGGGCCCCCTTACCCTGTGACCACACAGTAACTCAAAGGTGAAACAATGTGGATTCCTGGGGCACTTCCCTAAATGCAGAGCGAAGATGGGGTAGATACTTGTTCCACTCCCTCTAACTGTTCTGTAAATGCTTTTAACATGGTCTTCGATTTAGAGTTGAACCTCTTCACAATACCATTTGTCTGTGAATCGAAGGAGGGAGTCGTTAGGTGCATTACTCCACGGTACTTCCATAAATATGCCTGCAACGTTAAGGCAACAGCAGTGTATTATCCTTGTCCACAACATTCACCTGCAGCTGTAGCCTATGTGCAAATATGCACCTTTCCACTTACAGCAGCAGCCAGAGATGGCAGCCCACTGCAACAGGACTCCCCCCCAGATCTAGTCTGCTGTATGATGTATTACACCAGTTTGGAATTCTGTGTACCTGTGCATGAAATTAAGTGGTCATAAACAGATTAGAGAATGGTGTGATTACAGCTTATGACTGTGCTGGCCTGTGAAAGATGCCTACTTATAAAAATGGACTGTTCCCCCCCACACATGTATCCCAATCAATGTGTTCATTGCCACAAATAAATCTGCAGAGGACATCCACACATTACTTTTGCCATCATATGTTGGCCCCTTGAGATATTCGTGTGTGTGTGTGTGTGTGTGTGTGTGTGTGTGTGTGTGTGAGTGTGTGAAAACACATCTGTTGCCAAGGAAACGCCCATACATTGCACAAATCCATGATGGATCATAAGAGATACATACCCAGTCATATCCCTGCACAGGACAGCTTCTACTTCTACATTCCATGTAACACAATGGATGACCCCTCTTTGCAGTACATATGTAGAGCAGTAATTCCATTATTGTCTAACAAGCAACATCCTAATGAGCCACGTTGTCTGTCTGACCCTATATCATTGTTAGCTCTGTGTACCCAAACATAACCTTCCCATCACACAGTAATATTCAAAGCATGTAAAAGACAAGGTAGGCCTCACAGAAGGCATGAATCATAGCCATCAGACAGGCCAGCAAACTGGGAGAAGCCTCTTCTCTATTACAATACTCACCAATGATGTGCCATTCCTGGCATCCCTATATGGTGATAATTTAGATGGAGATGTTGACTGAGTAGGCATCACATTGGGAGAAGTAGACAAAAGTCGTGGGACCGTCTACATGCCATGTATCTCTCATGGAAACCAGTCACGTTACTAGCCTTAATACACTGCCATATACTGTGCACAGTGATGTCTGCCAGCCAGTGTATTGATGTCTACTGCCATTGCTATCAGACAATGATCTCATGAATACAAAAGGTCCTGTTGTTGTGGTAGTGGAGGATCCCCTTGGTGCTGACTGAGTGGCCTGCCTGCTTCTGAAAAATCATGTTATGGAACATGCAGCATACCACATAGAGGTGGCAGGGGGCATAATGAAGTCCCTCCTCCAGATATATCTAGGCAGCATAACTGAGATTTAGCCCTACCAAACACATGCTCTACTGCATTCATTCCTTCTTTGGGCATGACTGGTGCTATATATATTGTTCTTGGCCAGGATTTGTAGATTCTGTACAGCTGCCATCAACTAGGACTCTGGAGGTAACCATTGTCACCTGCAACACAGTGGGGATGTGGGGAGCAGAGATAAGGTGGGGATGACACTTGCATATTTATGGTTTGTAGCTGCAGATATGTTGTTCCAACAATGTGCTAATACCTACTAGGTAACCCTGAGGGATGCCACCACATTAAAAACAGTAATAAAGATGACTTCCATGCCATACACATGAATTACAGGCACTATTATGGGGCTGTGTAGGGCCATGGTTTATTAGCCACTGTGAAATGTACACTACTTTGCAGCTAACAGAATACTAGTCCTTCCTGTTGTAATGGTATCCACGGACAATGGACAGGGCCTTTTTTGAGAAATGGATGCAATATATTCCTCCCAGAACTTTGGGGAAGTAGGTGATATTAAAGAAATCACACATGCACTTGGATCTCTCCCTTGGAATGTTGGGAAAGCATACATGCTCAGCCACATGTGGCAGAAACTTATTGAAGAAAATCCTGAGTACCCTACCTCGCAACCTCTCAGTAAAAGAATTATGGACAAAGGCAAATACAACTGGGGGACAAAAGACTAAAAAAGCAGGGACAGACTTTAAATATTGCTGTTATAATCTTAGAAAGTGGCTAGAATAACACATTTTACATTAGGACATATTTTTGGAAGGATATGAAGTCTGAAACTCAAATGTCTGTCAATAATTACTGACTTCAACCCTCAATGATTTTCCAGGGGAAAAAAAACAACTTTTATGAGGAAAAGATCCAAAACACAATGCAACTATCTGAACGTTCTGTGAAATTCTGGGCAACTGAGAGGTAAGATGAGTGCATTACAGGTTGATGTGACAGATGCATCAAATGCATCATAAGTCTGTCTGTGAAAGGTCTCTGTAGTTAGAACAATATCAGCTCATGTACCTTGGCAACCATAGGTAGAAGAAATCCCTGCATTCCTCCAGTTCCACTTTGTGGGCTGTCCTAGTCAACTAACATCCATACAATACTTCGCTCAACACAAAAGTGATCCAGGACCTCCTGATCTGTAAGGTGGTATGATGCTAACATCCACAGATACTATTATTGTTGGTGAGTGTTATTGGACTGCTGGCCAAACTCAGTTGAATGCTGCTACACTGTCATCACTGCTGCACTAAGCATTGTCACTCTTGCAACGCTATGATTTTCTACATGCTTTGTGCGTTTAAACTCAGAAACAACAACTTATGTGGCTTTGCACTTAATGACTATGAACTGTAATGTGCATTCCTCTCATTTACATGTCACTATGCACTCAGACTTTGCTTTTTCATCTGCTTGTTGTTATGCAGTCATTTGCATAACACTTGCTCCTTTTAAGAGGTTGCACTATAGCACACTATTAGATTCATAGATTCATAGATTAGTACTAGGCTAACTGCCCTTGTGAGCCATTTTAAGCCTAGACAATTATCCCCTGTGAGATTCAAACCCTGTACCTTGTGTCTGTAAGGCAAACACCTTAACCATTAGGCCATCTATGTGCACTCTACACACACTGCACATTTCTAGGAATCACTATCTTGCTGCATTGTCTGGATTTTGGCAAAGGAATGCACTGTGTGCTTTGCAGTTTGACCAACACCCATCACTTATCTATCTACAGGTCTTTATCTCTAGAACCAGCACAATCAAAAGTACAGTTTACATAAAACTGTCATTTTACTACACAAATTCTACAAATCAATTAGCTTGTTAAACACAATATGAAAAGCAGGTTATTACGACCATGATAAAGCAACTGAGTACTGGAAAGCCAAGAAATGATAGCTGCCACTTCCTACAAATTCTTCTGCTGGTGATTAACATGACAGCCAAAGCACGGTAAAAAAAACACTTGCACCCTGGCTTGCACTAAACACAAGCATACTGATCAAAATGGTACAAAACAAAGAAACAAAAAAATAAATATCTTCATAGGTTCATAGGTTTATACTAGGCTATCTGCCCTAAGGCATTTATAAGCCTAGCCCAAATTTTTGTGGCTTACGCCACCCCTTATATGAAAAAATACTGTGCCCCATTAGTTTGTTGTGCCTCTGTCCAGCAGTGATACAGAGATGATTCCCGGGGTAAACCTACGATCTCCCATCCACAGGTCTAGATTTCTCTTGAACAGAGTCAGCGAGGTGCTCTGCCTCACATGGACCGGGATTTTATTCCACAGCATAGGGAGTCTCTGAGTGATAAATCTATCCCTCCAGCACGTCCTATTTATATCCGTGCTAAGGTTTAAGTCACTTGCTCTAGTGGTTTTGGTGGATTTGGATTTTTTGAGGTGGAGCATGTCCATTAATTCCGGGTTGGACATGGCCTTGTATGTCAGGCACATGTCACCTCTGAGCAGACGGTATGCGACTGAATAGAGCTGGAGTTTCTTCAATCTGGCAGCATATGACAGATTTTGGAGTCCCTTTATCCTTTTGGTGAGGAACTTTTGGGGTCTCTCCAATTGCTGCAGATGTCGGGTGAGATACATCCCGAATGGGGCATTGTACTCGATCATTGGTCTGATAAGTGAAGAGTACAGGGGAACAATGACCTCACTAGATCTGGATGTGAATCCCTTCATGATCAGGTGGGCAATGTAGAAGGTCTTTCTAACCACTTTAGCAATGTGAATGTCAAAAGAAAGGCCACTGTCAACCTGGGTCCCCAGGTCCCTGATAACCTCTTCTGTGCTTAGTGGATTGCCACCTATATGGTAGCTTGGGGTTACCTTGTTTTTCCCGAAGGGTATGACTATACATTTTTGGCGTTTAACTTCAGGCCATGGCTCTGGCACCAGCTATCTGTTTCCGTGAGTCCCTTCTGAAGGATATCCGTGTCCGATGCACTTTCCACTATGGCGCCCAGTTTGCAGTCGTCTGCAAACTTTGTCAGCCAAAGTCCTCCCATGTTGGCCTGTACTTCTGAGAAGTAGATGCCAAACAATAGGGGCCAAGGACCGAGCCCTGTGGGACACCACTTGTGACCGGCTTGGAGTCTGACACAGCGCCAGCAACTCTAACCCTGTGGGTTCTGTCCTTAAGCCAGTTTGCAACCCATCTTGTGACATATGGGTTTACATTTAAGCTGGTAAGTTTTTCTACAATACCCGAGTGGGGTATTGTGTCGAAAGCCTTTGCAAGGTCAAGGTACGCTGTATGGACTGCCTTTCCCTCATCAATGGCCTTGGTGACTGTTTCGAAGAAGTCGACCAAGTTCAAAAGGCATGATCTTCCCTTGACAAAGCCAAACTGGGTCGGGTCCAATCTCTGCAAGTACCCTATATCTTTGTTTATGAGCTCCATTATGATCCTCTCCATAGCTTTGCAGACTAGACTTGTTAAGCTTATGGGGCGGTAATTACCAGGGTCCGTAGGCGGGCCGCCTTTGTGGAGTGGGACAACAGCTGCCGTACGCCACTCCTTGGGCACGTATCCTGTGGTAAGGCTGAGATTAAACAGCTGCCTTATGTGCGGGTTTAATTCCTCATTTAGCTCGTGTAGCACACAGCCGGGGACACCATCCGGTCTCATTGATGCTGTGTTTTTAGCTTTAGAGAGAGCAGCTTTCACCTGCGCATTTGAGATGTCCGGGAGGCTACACTCGGCTGGGATAGTTATCTCTCCTTTAGGGGGGAGAGGGGGGTGAAGTTTGCACTGAACCTGTCTGCCAGTATGTTGGCAATGTCTGTGGGTTCAGTGATTTTTGTATCATTTTGAACTAATTCTGAGCATATCTGGGAGTTTCCACCCAGGTTCCTAACATAGCTGAAAAAGGCCTTATGATTGTCCTTTGAATCCATGGCAATTTTTCTCTCAAAATTGGCCTTAGTTGATTTTATGAGTGCTCGTATTTTTTACTAATAATGATCAGGGTGACTTCCCTTTTATGGATTTTGTTCTATCATGTAATAGCTTTCTCCTCTTATTGTAAAGTTTGTTAATGGCTGGGGTCCACCAGACTGGAAGTTTGCCCTTTGTGGAAAGAGTCTTGGTTTTATTTGGGATTGCCTGATCCATGCAGTCCTGGAGGTGTTCATAGAAGGCATTTGTAAGGGCTTCCGCAGCTTGGGTTGTAGTTTCCACTGGCTCAGGGGCCTTGAAGGATACCACACCAGTCTTGAGTAGTGTGAAGTTTGCTTTAGAGAAGTTCTTCACTATGGTCTTTTTTGTTTAGGGTGGGGGCGGGATGTGGATTTCCAGTGAGATTAGTTTATGATCAGATCTCACCAATGAGGGATATACTTCAGGTGTGGAGCATTTTGTCCCCATGTTTGTGACAATGAGATCTAGTATATTTTCTCCTCTCGTGGGAACAGTGACTAGCTGTTCCATGGCATTTGAATTTATGAACTCCAGGAACCGTTGGGCTAGAAAGTTAGGGCTTGAGTAATGTTCCCAGTCTATATTCGGGTAGTTGAAGTCACCCAATATGATGGTGTTTGGAGATACATTTATACCCTCCAGTGTCTTCAGGAAGGCTGTGTGGGGTTCCTGAGTTTGAGAGGGTGGCCTGTAGTATGCTACAATTTGTAGAGCAGTTTTCCCTATGGTTAGTTGCACCTGGATGGTTTCCGAAGCTGGGGTTCTTGCCACCAACCTGGAGGTGTGGGTATCCTTTATGAATATGGATACACCCCCTCCTTTTGTGGTGTGGTCCGGGTTTTGGGGCCGGAACGCATGATATGAGGTAAAATCTAATAGTGCCGGGGTGCTCTCAGGAGCCTTGAACCAGGTTTCAGTTACAGCACAGACATCGATGTTCTCCATACTGAGAAGGGCCTCGAGTGCGTGCATTTTGAGATTTAGACTTCTGGCATTGAGCAGCATTACCCTCAGTTTCTTCCCATTTTTGTTTTCTAGGGTGGTAGGTTTAGAATTTGAGCATTGCCTAAAAAAGGCACTATGGGGGTGGCAAGAGCCTTAGCCAATATCCGGAATCCCAGGGTGACAGGTGCAAGCCGTCCCTTGCGAAGCAGCGTGGCTTGTCAAGCATGTCATCCCAGGCAGACAGACACTGGATCCCCTTTGAATGACACCAGACATTAAGCCAATTGTTAAAGCTGATCATCTTGTCTCTATATTGTGGCATCATTCTTGGTGAAGGAAGGATACTGCTCAGGGTTAGGGTCATACCTGCCTGGGCTACATAATCAGAGAGCTCCTCTATGTCTCTTTTCATGTAGTCCAGGGAGGTACGTCTCAGGTCGTTCACACCAGCATGGACAATGACTGTGTCATATTTGTACTTGCCGTGGAGTGACCCGAGTGCTTGTGTTATGTGGCGGATTCTAGCCCGATAGGCAGCTTACTGTGACCCTCTCCTTGTTCAGCCTGGTGAGTGGGACGCCAGTGTGTCTGACTATGGAGTCACCTATGACAAGTATGTTTGGTGTTGTATTTGGCCTTAAGGGCTGTGACTGCTTTGCACACTGCTTTTGTGGTTTATGTGTTGCTTGTGGGGTGTCTTGAGGTAGCAGTTGTTTGGGTGTCTGCTTTGGAGGCCTCTGCTGTTTAGGTAAATTTTTACTCAGAGCCTCCGAATATGTCTTTGTGTGTTTATGTGTTTGATTCAGTGGAGTGGTAGCATTATGTGAGGCTGGTTTTGTGGTGTGTGTAGTTGCCTTCTTCTCCTGTCTGGTCTTGCCAGTCCTGAGTTGAGAGAGCTCAGCCTCCAGTTTGGCTAAATAGCTGCATCTCTCGCAAGTATTTGTGTTATGTGGGAAGAGGAGAGGGTTGTCTGTGTACATGAGGCAGTTATAACATTGCCTCAAGATTCCCATATTCACCAGCTGGACCGGAGAGAAGATTGACAACTGACCTTTGGACATGCTAGAATAATATTGGGAATTCCTTAATTGAAAACAAGGGCCAGTGGGGAGTGAGGGTGTAGTGCTTTTAATTTTTAGTGCTGACTTATATAATTGCTTTAGTGAGCAAGTGCCAGGTAACTTGAGTGCAATGTGTTACAAGTAACTAAATGCAAAAATGACAAACAGTAACTTTCTTTCAAATGAAACAAGGAAATAAGTACAGTAAGCAATGCAGATATCACTAGTGATCCACAGAAGTGCTGAGAAGTTGCGTATTAGGTGGAATTAGCTTCCAGGGAAATAACAAGCAAACAAACAACAAGCATATAAACAAAGCTAGATTCAGCAGGCCTGGATCTAGTCTATGCTAGAGCAAACAAGGTGAACCAATTTCAGTAAGATACAGTTCAAATATTCAGGCACTATAAACCTTTAACCAGAAATTCCCAGCTCAGAAGGGCAGAGTCCAGCCTCTTCTCCCACAAGAGTGCAGACCACGAACCTTCTTAATGTAAAATAACTGGCCTGAAGCCCAAGTGCCTAAACCAGAACTAATACACTTGGACACTGGGCTCTCAATCAGCAGTTCCCAACTTAGAAGGATGAAAGCTACCTGTCCTGCCACCACAGTGCTTGCCACAAACCTTCCTAATGTAAAACAACTGGTCTGAAGCCCAAGTGCTTAATCCAAAAGACTTGAATGATAGCTACACTTTAATCAAGTTACAACCAAGCAGTAATAAATACCATTGAATACTTTAGAGAATGTCTGGATTAGTGCTCAAGTTACACAAACAAAGCTAGATCCAGCAGGCCCGAATCCAGTCTATGCCACAGCAAACAAGGCGCACCAACTTCAGTAAGAAACAGTTCAGATATGCATGCACTATAAGCCTTTAACCAGAAATTCCCAGCTCAGAAGGGCAGAGTCCAGCCTCTTCTCCCACAAGAGTGCAGACCACGAACCTTCTTAATGTAAAATAACTGGCCTGAAGCCCAAGTGCCTAAACCAGAACTAATACACTTGGACACTGGGCTCTCAATCAGCAGTTCCCAACTTAGAAGGATGAAAGCTACCTGTCCTGCCACCACAGTGCTTGCCACAAACCTTCCTAATGTAAAACAACTGGTCTGAAGCCCAAGTGCTTAATCCAAAAGACTTGAATGATAGCTACACTTTAATCAAGTTACAACCAAGCAGTAATAAATACCATTGAATACTTTAGAGAATGTCTGGATTAGTGCTCAAGTTACACAAACAAAGCTAGATCCAGCAGGCCCGAATCCAGTCTATGCCACAGCAAACAAGGCGCACCAACTTCAGTAAGAAACATTTCAGATATGCATGCACTATAAGCCTTTAACCAGAAATTCCCAGCTCAGAAGGGCAGAGTCCAGCCTCTCCTCCCACAAGAGTGCAGACCACGAACCCTCTTAATGTAAAATAACTGGCTTGAAAGCCCAAGTGCTTAAACCAGAATTAATACACTTTTAGAATAACAGACACTGAGCCCTCAATCAGCAGTTCTCAACCTAGAAGGATGTAAGCTACCTGTTCTGCCACAACAGTGCAGACCACAAACCCTCTCAGTGCAAAACAACTAACTGGTCCAAAGCCCAACTGTTTAAACCAAAAGGCTTAGAATGAGTTACACCAAGCAGTAATAAATACAATTGAGTATTTTAAGATGATGCAAAAGTAAAAAGAAGTAGGTAAAAACACAAGTACAGTAGAAGCAGATGAATTTTTTTTTTTTTTTTTTCTGAACAAGTGCTGTGATCAAAGAAACAGATTTGAGTGCTGAAACTAGAAAACTGGCTAGTTATAAGAAAAAAACAAGCTAGAAGGCTTCCCTCAAACACAGAAGGGCTTGGGGGCTCAGAAGCCTACAAATAGTCTGTACCACTTAACAAGAAAGGCAGGAAATAAGCTTAATTTTTTTTTCTATTTCCCAGATGCTCTCTTTGTACACAGTAGGAGTGCCTGAAATCAGAATATGATCTCACTGCACTCAGTTGAGTGAGCAAATGAGATGGGCCCAGAGGCAGGCTGAGGGGCGGGCAGTTTCAATGCCACTAAGATTAACACCAAAACAAAAACAGGGTGGGTGGGTGGGAATAACTGAAGAGCAGAATAACTTCAGTTAAAAATTCCTTCAACACTCAAATTAAATACTGTATTTTTTTAAAAAAAAAGTGCAGATAAAGGTACTTAAATTCTCTTATACGTCCAGTTGAATATAACCAAGTTCTTAGCTGGCCAAGCTGAAGTTTTAAAGCAGGAATTATTTCACATGCACCAGTTTAAATATGCAAGGACAGGAAATCAAAGAATGTGGCTACCCCCACACCTGTAATTACTAGCAAATAACAAAATTCAGCCAACACTAGCTTCAGTTCAAGTTACTGAAGAGCAGAATAACTTCAGTTAAAAATTCCTTCAACACTCAAATTAAATACTGTATTTTTAAAAAAAGTGCAGATAAAGGTACTTAAATTCTCTTATACGTCCAGTTGAATATAACCAAGTTCTTAGCTGGCCAAGCTGAAGTTTTAAAGCAGGAATTATTTCACATGCACCAGTTTAAATATGCAAGGACAGGAAATCAAAGAATGTGGCTACCCCCACACTTGTAATTACTAGCAAATAACAAAATTCAGCCAACACTAGCTTCAATTCAAGTTACTGAAGAGCAGAATAACTTCAGTTAAAAATTCCTTCAACACTCAAATTAAATACTGTATTTTTTAAAAAAAGTGCAGATAAAGGTACTTAAATTCTCTTATACGTCCAGCTGAATATAACCAAGTTCTTAGCTGGCCAAGCTGAAGTTTTAAAGCAGGAATTATTTCACATGCACCAGTTTAAATATGCAAGGACAGGAAATCAAAGAATGTGGCTACCCCCACACCTGTAATTACTAGCAAATAACAAAATTCAGCCAACACTAGCTTCAGTTCAAGTTACTGAAGAGCAGAATAACTTCAGTTAAAAATTCCTTCAACACTCAAATTAAATACTGTATTTTTTTAAAAAAAAGTGCAGATAAAGGTACTTAAATTCTCTTATACGTCCAGTTGAATATATCCAAGTTCTTAGCTGGCCAAGCTGAAGTTTTAAAGCAGGAATTATTTCACATGCACCAGTTTAAATATGCAAGGACAGGAAATCAAAGAATGTGGCTACCCCCACACCTGTAATTACTAGCAAATAACAAAATTCAGCCAACACTAGCTTCAGTTCAAGTTACTGAAGAGCAGAATAACTTCAGTTAAAAATTCCTTCAACACTCAAATTAAATACTGTATTTTTTTAAAAAAAAAGTGCAGATAAAGGTACTTAAATTCTCTTATACGTCCAGTTGAATATAACCAAGTTCTTAGCTGGCCAAGCTGAAGTTTTAAAGCAGGAATTATTTCACATGCACCAGTTTAAATATGCAAGGACAGGAAATCAAAGAATGTGGCTACCCCCACACCTGTAATTACTAGCAAATAACAAAATTCAGCCAACACTAGCTTCAGTTCAAGTTACTGAAGAGCAGAATAACTTCAGTTAAAAATTCCTTCAACACTCAAATTAAATACTGTATTTTTTAAAAAAAAGTGCAGATAAAGGTACTTAAATTCTCTTATCGTCCAGTTGAATATAACCAAGTTCTTAGCTGGCCAAGCTGAAGTTTTAAAGCAGGAATTATTTCACATGCACCAGTTTAAATATGCAAGGACAGGAAATCAAAGAATGTGGCTACCCCCACACCTGTAATTACTAGCAAATAACAAAATTCAGCCAACACTAGCTTCAGTTCAAGTTACTGAAGAGCAGAATAACTTCAGTTAAAAATTCCTTCAACACTCAAATTAAATACTGTATTTTTAAAAAAAAGTGCAGATAAAGGTACTTAAATTCTCTTATACGTCCAGTTGAATATAACCAAGTTCTTAGCTGGCCAAGCTGAAGTTTTAAAGCAGGAATTATTTCACATGCACCAGTTTAAATATGCAAGGACAGGAAATCAAAGAATGTGGCTACCCCACACCTGTAATTACTAGCAAATAACAAAATTCAGCCAACACTAGCTTCAGTTCAAGTTACTGAAGAGCAGAATAACTTCAGTTAAAAATTCCTTCAACACTCAAATTAAATACTGTATTTTTAAAAAAAGTGCAGATAAAGGTACTTAAATTCTCTTATACGTCCAGTTGAATATAACCAAGTTCTTAGCTGGCCAAGCTGAAGTTTTAAAGCAGGAATTATTTCACATGCACCAGTTTAAATATGCAAGGACAGGAAATCAAAGAATGTGGCTAACCCCACACCTGTAATTACTAGCAAATAACAAAATTCAGCCAACACTAGCTTCAGTTCAAGTTACTGAAGAGCAGAATAACTTCAGTTAAAAATTCCTTCAACACTCAAATTAAATACTGTATTTTTTAAAGAAAAAAGTGCAGATAAAGGTACTTAAATTCTCTTATACGTCCAGTTGAATATAACCAAGTTCTTAGCTGGCCAAGCTGAAGTTTTAAAGCAGGAATTATTTCACATGCACCAGTTTAAATATGCAAGGACAGGAAATCAAAGAATGTGGCTATCCCCACACCTGTAATTACTAGCAAATAACAAAATTCAGCCAACACTAGCTTCAGTTCAAGTTACTGAAGAGCAGAATAACTTCAGTTAAAAATTCCTTCAACACTCAAATTAAATACTGTATTTTTAAAAAAAAGTGCAGATAAAGGTACTTAAATTCTCTTATACGTCCAGTTGAATATAACCAAGTTCTTAGCTGGCCAAGCTGAAGTTTTAAAGCAGGAATTATTTCACATGCACCAGTTTAAATATGCAAGGACAGGAAATCAAAGAATGTGGCTACCCCACACCTGTAATTACTAGCAAATAACAAAATTCAGCCAACACTAGCTTCAGTTCAAGTTACTGAAGAGCAGAATAACTTCAGTTAAAAATTCCTTCAACACTCAAATTAAATACTGTATTTTTAAAAAAAGTGCAGATAAAGGTACTTAAATTCTCTTATCGTCCAGTTGAATATAACCAAGTTCTTAGCTGGCCAAGCTGAAGTTTTAAAGCAGGAATTATTTCACATGCACCAGTTTAAATATGCAAGGACAGGAAATCAAAGAATGTGGCTACCCCACACCTGTAATTACTAGCAAATAACAAAATTCAGCCAACACTAGCTTCAGTTCAAGTTACTGAAGAGCAGAATAACTTCAGTTAAAAATTCCTTCAACACTCAAATTAAATACTGTATTTTTTAAAAAAAAGTGCAGATAAAGGTACTTAAATTCTCTTATACGTCCAGTTGAATATAACCAAGTTCTTAGCTGGCCAAGCTGAAGTTTTAAAGCAGGAATTATTTCACATGCACCAGTTTAAATATGCAAGGACAGGAAATCAAAGAATGTGGCTACCCCCACACCTGTAATTACTAGCAAATAACAAAATTCAGCCAACACTAGCTTCAGTTCAAGTTACTGAAGAGCAGAATAACTTCAGTTAAAAATTCCTTCAACACTCAAATTAAATACTGTATTTTTAAAAAAAGTGCAGATAAAGGTACTTAAATTCTCTTAATCGTCCAGTTGAATATAACCAAGTTCTTAGCTGGCCAAGCTGAAGTTTTAAAGCAGGAATTATTTCACATGCACCAGTTTAAATATGCAAGGACAGGAAATCAAAGAATGTGGCTACCCCCACACCTGTAATTACTAGCAAATAACAAAATTCAGCCAACACTAGCTTCAGTTCAAGTTACTGAAGAGCAGAATAACTTCAGTTAAAAATTCCTTCAACACTCAAATTAAATACTGTATTTTTTTTTTAAAAAAAGTGCAGATAAAGGTACTTAAATTCTCTTATACGTCCAGTTGAATATAACCAAGTTCTTAGCTGGCCAAGCTGAAGTTTTAAAGCAGGAATTATTTCACATGCACCAGTTTAAATATGCAAGGACAGGAAATCAAAGAATGTGGCTACCCCACACCTGTAATTACTAGCAAATAACAAAATTCAGCCAACACTAGCTTCAGTTCAAGTTACTGAAGAGCAGAATAACTTCAGTTAAAAATTCCTTCAACACTCAAATTAAATACTGTATTTTTAAAAAAAAGTGCAGATAAAGGTACTTAAATTCTCTTATACGTCCAGTTGAATATAACCAAGTTCTTAGCTGGCCAAGCTAAAGTTTTAAAGCAGGAATTATTTCACATGCACCAGTTTAAATATGCAAGGACAGGAAATCAAAGAATGTGGCTACCCCCACACCTGTAATTACTAGCAAATAACAAAATTCAGCCAACACTAGCTTCAGTTCAAGTTACTGAAGAGCAGAATAACTTCAGTTAAAAATTCCTTCAACACTCAAATTAAATACTGTATTTTTTTAAAAAAAAAGTGCAGATAAAGGTACTTAAATTCTCTTATACGTCCAGTTGAATATAACCAAGTTCTTAGCTGGCCAAGCTGAAGTTTTAAAGCTTGATAAATACATCTAAATAAATATGAAACTTTTTGCATTAACATATTTAGAGAAAGGTAGACAGCTTGTAGATAATTTTTCCCAAAACTGTTAACAGTTCATTATTCACTTCTCACACTTCATCTCTGTATAAATAATATGTAAGGATTATGAGAGGGCCTGGTATTAGTTAAGATTATGACTTTGTACTGTAAAACAGGGAACAAGTTCTAAGTTCCTTTATCTACAGTACAAGATATTAAGAATATCAAATATAAGCCTTTCACAAATTTCATTTAGCTTTGTTATCCAAAGATATTAAGTCTGCAGTTTCAGACTTACTAGTAGAGATGCACTGCCAAATAAATTGTGTGTGTGTCACACAGCAAATGGATATGGAATTACTATAAATTAGCATTTTTTTAATTAGTTAACTTTTTGTTCCCCTGGAGGGTGATGTTTTCTCGGAAGAGGGTATTTTACTTGTTTTCTGCTTTGTAGGCACAGCTGAGGTTTAGCAGCTGGTCAGTGTGTACACTTAGGGTCTTATTATTTAAAGGAAATAGTTTTATTTATTTTGCTTCTTTATTGCATTGGTGTCCTGCATATTTCAAGAGTTACTTTTCGGGCGTAGTTAAGTATGTGTCAGGGATTATAAGAACCAGCTCATTGGGCTGATCTGACGTTCTTAACATGGAAAACAGTGTTGCTGATTGCGCAAGGAGAGTGTCTGAGTTTCATGCTCTTAGTGGTTCAACCTTGTCTCATTTCCACTAAGACAAGGTTTCTTTGAGAAGGAATCCTTCATTTATGCCTAAAGTGGCATCCAAGCTTATATTGAACCAACCTATCCATCTCCCTTCCAGAACCTAAATATGAGAGGAAAGGATTCTTCATATTCTGGATATTCAGTTAGATAGATACTATCTCAAGAGAACAAAAACCTTTAGAAATTCTAATCATTCATTTCTTTTGAAAGGAAATAAAAAGGACAACCAGTGTCAAAGCAGACAGTTTCCAAATGATTGCCCCATGCTATTTTCTTTTGCTATTCCCAACATCATAACTAATTTCTTGGCAGGGTCAAAGCACTATTGCCAGTGGCGGCTGGTGACTTCAAATTAAAGGGGGGCTGCAAGAGACAGCTGAATGGGTGGGGCCAATGGGAAGGGGTGTGACCAACTAGAAAGGGGTAGAGCTATGCTCAAAACCACAACAACTGGAACTTTAATTAAATACGCTGCCCTGGGTGCCAAATCGTCATTACGAGAGTCCAATCAAGACAAAATGAAGTGTAGAAGAAAAAAATATTTCAATGCTTTGGCTACATGACAACTTACTTAATATCTAGATGGAAACACAAAGGTTGTGAGGCATGAAAAAATAAATTGCTTCTTAAATACATTACTGGAATACCAGTCAATATCAAGTATAAAAAAAAAACAAGCAGCACTCAGCTCAAACCACTTCTCCTTGTACTGCAGTTCTAATTACAATTTATATTCAGCTTTATAAAATTACCAAGTAACATGCTGAAAGTAGCAATCTCTGTGATACCCCCACTTGTAAAAATGTTTCTTATCCAAAAAAGACCTGCTGCCCGACAACAACTATCTACTTGTTTCATGGAGAACACATGATCAAAGTAAAAAATGAACAGTGAACAAGAAACAAGTTCAAGATAAATTGCTTAAAGAATTACTGCACAGGTTATGGACCACACATGATAGATTGGCATTCTGTTTAGTTTACAGTTACGGGTAAAGCCTGCAAAGATAACTGCAAGTCTCCAACAAATGTAATGAGCTTCTGAAAATACTGTAATCCTGTCCTTTATTACAATTACTGTCATATGCATTTCAATACCTAAGGCTTATTCGTTATCTAGTTATGTAAATATTCTCTACATGGCAACAATAAAAAGGCTTTAAAAGTTGGTAATTCTTTAACAGTATTCTTATTAAAGCTTACTTGCATCTTACAATCTCCGACAAGCTTACCTGATGGTCATTAAATCATTGCTACTTTAATACAGAGCAACAGGGCACTGTAACAGCATGCATTTTCTGAATAATAAAAAGCATAAATCAACAGTATAAAAATATGACAGAAAACTAGAACATTCTGCAAAATCAAGGACAGATGAAAAGCCACAGTCATACTTGTGGTCTCCCTTGGATGGGGGAATACTCTGCAAACTTACGCTGCATAACTGCTCCTTGCCTTGCTTGGACACATCCAGAGCCACTGCAATTAGGAGTGGAGTGCAACAAGTAGGTCACAGTTTGAAATGTGTCTGGCTGATGGTGACTGCTCTGACACTCATACCTTTCAACCTCAGAGCAAGAAATCTGGACAAAGCCATAGATAGAAGTGGGACACAGGGCCAAAAAAAGACAAATTTTAAATATTGCTCTTATAAACTTAGAAAGATAATAGAATAATAGTAGGTCTTGCATTAGTATGAATTTTTGAAGGGTATGAAGTCTGAAACCCAAATGTCTGCCATTACTTTCTAACTTCAATCTTTAATGATTTGCTACTAATCTGCCAGAAAACCACATTTTATGAAAAACAGACCAAATATGTTATGCAAAAATATAAAATTGCCACACAATACAGCTGTGAACCTGTCAAAGAAGGGACACCTTTTTAAAATTAGTACTGTTCATAGGTTGGTACTAGGCTATCAGCCCTAGGGCCTATACAAGCCTAGCCATAACAATTCCCTGGCTATTTCTTCCCACACTATTTAATTAATGTTAACTTGAGCAGCTGACAAAGTAAGAGCATCTAAATGCATTTCTGAAATAAAAGTAATCTATAACTCTGATCATTACAGTTATTTATAATTGTAAACCCTCCACATTTTCTTCCAAAATTGCCTTTTTGCAGAGGGATTATTAAGGGGAAAGCAACATTTTGAGCCAAAATTGGAGACAGTTGAGAGGTTTGGATATTCCTAATTCTATAAAGTGATTTATGTACACATATCTCTCAACCTCTTAATGCAGGAAATCTGGATATGGCCAAATATATTGGGATTTGGATCTGTTGATTAGGATGCTAATGGGATAAGCAATCCCATCAGCAGCAAGCTTAAGAAAGTGTGAGGGCATGCCATCAGGGGCAGTAGATCAAGGTTTTATTTTGAAGAGTAGTCTTAAATAATCTCTTCTGACTGTCTACATTTTACACATCTCCTACACTGAGAGCAAGACAACTTATTTTTGTTTAGCTGAAATAATTTTTTATGCTTTTTAACTTTGTCATTAATGAGCACATCTCATTCCCCAAAGCTAATATGTGATGTGACTTGAATCCCTTGCTTTGCTGCCAAGGTCAGTAAAATCATAGAACGCCTTTATCAAATACTACACTTATGTGGTTATAAATGACAAAATAACCATTTTTATATTTATTTTTATCTTTCAAAACAATTATGTGTCATTTACATCAGTGGACAAATCAAACTCAATGTTAGATTCCTTGTTTTTGCATCTATAAAGAAGCCAGTACCTTGTCTATAAAATGGCTCTGTATTAGGCCAGAAGGAGCAGTGATGTTTTGTGCCAGTTGGTACATACACATCTCAATGACTATATCTTAAAACTGAGATGGAAGGTGGACAAGAATGTCATTGAGGCAGAAGAGATTCAGGAAGGGGAGAAGATATAATGAGATGCAGAGCACAGCATAAGAGCAAATTAGCATGACTGTACATGGTTGGATAGAATTACTTTATGATGGAAGGAGTGTAGGAGGCTAAAAGGGAGAAATACTTACTTTAAACTCTCTTATTCATTTGATGAAATCAGTATAAACTATATCAAAAATAGGGAAAATTTCTGAAAATTAATGTCAGAAAAAGAACTCATAGCCCACCTTTCTGGTAGTATAGGTAATGCCTTGTTTACATCCTATACCCCCACAGGTAATGCCTTGTTTACATCCTATACCCATTTTCATATACAACATGTCTACACCAGTTCATTTTGCATCTTCCAGAAATAATGGTCTAAAATTTGTAATGAAGGAAAATTCAAAAAGCAGAATAGCAGCAGTTTCTACTTGATATAAACAATAATATGTTCTGTAGGACATTTTGTCCTGTTGTTTGTATTTGACAATGCAATAAAGCAATTACCAAGGAATGCCAGACGTACTGACATGGCTTCCCGGATGGTTTCTTATGGCTTTTAATGGCAAACAGTTCAGGATAGACAAAGTATTTTATATTCCTTTGGCTAAGATGGTGTAATAGAACTAACACACAAGAACTAAGAAGGTTAGTGCTAACTCTAATCCGGAATTATAGACATTAAAGCTAAGGTGGTACTCATAATCATTACACGGACATGTTAAGTTTATCCACACTGTCTGTGAATGAGCACAGCTAAGCTGCAATATATAGAGGCCACTTACACTAATGCACAAAGGTTGCAAATAAGCACCTGAACTTATACTGAGATGTTAATAAAACATGATATAACCTAGCATATGCAAATTATACACCAAGAAGAAAAGAAACTCTGTACTTACTTCTTCTTCTTCTTTTTTTTTTTCAGCTGCTGTGTCACGTCGGTCCAGCGATTCAGCGAACGAAATTAGGACGCCAAGGCAAGCAAATAAAATCCACCACAAGTCCACAACCGAACCTGGCTGCAACTGTTTGCTTCTCGCTCTTTTCCCAGTGCATAAAGCCCGGGAAGAGAGCGACAACCAATCAGCAGCATTTAGCCCAGCAAGCACGTCATGACATGCCTGCGGACGTCGCAGTCCGAGCCCCTTCCAATTATATGCGGTTTGGAACCGCATAGACTTCTGGGCATCACAATGATGCCTTCATTACTCCTCCAGGCTGCAATGAAAACAAAAAAAAAAAACTGTTTATAACTGCCGCAGCCCAAGGCAGTTAAAGTGCGTAATGTGCATGCACGTACTTCCGAGTCGCAGACTCGAAATTTGTTTTTAAAGTACAAAAAAAAAGGGTTTTTTTTTTTTTACATTATTTTTTAAAACACTAACAATTACTACTATTTAGCTGAGGGGGCTGCAGTCCGGCAGTCCGATGCCACGAGCCGCCCCTGACTATTGCCTTCGTCAGTGGCCTTTTTGGAAAGGGATGAACTATGTAAGTATTTAAGTAGCAGCAACTTGGTTTTCTGTACATACCTTTTTTTACACTGTATTTACAAACTAGACTTTTCCAAGTTTAGAGTGGGCTGCAAGGACCATACTCCGAGGGTTCCTGGATCCTCATCCTTTTTCCTCTTCCCACTCTTTCTAAGCTCTGGTATTCTACTCATATAGCTTAGGCTACTGCAGCAGTGATCAAATATTGAATACAGTGCAGTTGTATATGTAAACGTGCCATAACAGCAGATGTTCAAATATGTCACTGCTGCAATAACAACTCCCTCCAACAACCTTATTTTTTATATGAGTTTGGTTTGGCAGAGTGAGAACACTGATTTTTATTTACCTAGCATTGACCTCTTTCAGGGCCCTAGCCTCCCTGTTTTAATTGGCATGAAAGCTCTGAAAGGCTTGGCACCCAGACTGCTAATTTACTTCCTACCCTGATTTTATTTAAAGCACATACGTTTGTAACCCTCTCAGCTGTAAAGCTCTTATTTTTGTCCCTGATAATCTAGGCATGATAAGCATTACCTGGCAAATTATTCCAGATATAGAAAGCATTAAAAAAGATAGCTGCAACTTCAAGCTAGCTTTGGTTCTTGATATTGAAAGTTTTGTCTTAGTTCTTCTGAAGCCATATCATTCCACATTGAACATGCCTACTAAAGCCTAAGAGACTGGGATGCAATTGACATCTGTTGGGAACATGTCTTGTACTTCCACGAATGACATGCACTCAAACAACCCTACCCCCATAAAAAACAAGTACCTAAATTGATTCTTCAGCTCCAGTAGAAATTCTAAGCAGAGACCACACTCAAGGCATGTTCTCAAACCATACCCCTAGAGAGAGAGGTAAGCAAGCTCTGCCTCATAACTCTGCTCTCTTTTCATACAGCTCCCGTAACATCTGAGCTGCTAAATGAACTCTGAGTCAGGGTTTTGCCACTGTATGCCAAAGGGCTGGTTAATGCAGATCTTCTAACAGTTTCAGTAGCTCTACAACAGTACTATCATTTACACAAATCCACCTGTTTAACACAGTGCCATGGACTATTAGATGTTTGAATGACAAAATCACCTCTTCCTGCAAGACTCTAATCACGTTTGTTGAAAGCTTCTGACATCTACATTTCCTACATTTTTCAAACATGTAAACTCTTCTAAGTGAGAATAATGAAAGATAGTATAAACCATAGCTTTACTGCTCAGACAAGCTCCACATGGGTTTACAGAGTGGTCCTAGCAGCAAGGAACTCGAAAAAGCGACTACCTTCTGGATTTAAGTATCTTTGCTTTTTTTCACTGAAAATAGCTTCTGCTGCTTACTTTGAACTAGCCTGAACTGTTTTTTTTACTGATTACTGCATTTATTTTAAAATCTGCACTTACAAGTTACATTTAGTCGAATTTAGTCGAAAGTTTGCTTGTTTGTTTGTTTAATTGAACTGTGGAGGCTGCCCACTAAAGTGTGCTAGCCTGTGTAACTAATTTATCACTGTCTCTGCATTTTCTGTGTATTTCTACAAAAAACAAAAAAATAATCCTTGTTTTCCCGCCTTTCTCGACTAGTTTAGACCAGTATACAGGCATTGCTGTATTCTGGGCTGTGGTGTAGTTCCTGTGTTGTCCATTACCTTACTTGGATAGAAGGAAGTTTCTTTGCTCACCAGTGGGAGTGGGGAGCCTTGAGCAGCCTACCTGTCCTTGGGGGAAGTGACCTCAGCACAAGAAGCTGTTAGTAATTGGTTGTTTGGGACCATTCCTAGCTCTTTTGTAGTTTTCTGCTTAAAATCTGCCTCTGGGCGTTTTTTTATGGCTATACTGCTCAGACAAGCTCCACGTGGGTTTACAGAGTGGTCCTAGCAGCAAGGAACTCAAAAAAGCGACTACCTTCTGGATTTAAGTATCTTTGCTTTTTTTTCACTGAAAATAGCTTCTGCTGCTTACTTTGAACTAGCCTGAAATAGAAGTTATGTTCTTACCATAACGTTCCATGTTAGCTGTCTTCTTCTCGCCTTCTTTCTTGCTGGATGGGTTCGGAGCCGACCTCGGCTCCGACTCGGCCACTCTAAAAGCTCGAGAGTTGGTTCCACCGGCTCGAGGCTCCCCTTATATCCCACAATGCTAGGCGTGTAATACCTCAGATCTCGTTTGTAAGCTAGGCCCAGCCAAAAAGAAATCCAGAAATACTGGAAATGGGAAACCCACCTCTATAAAAGACAGAAGGAAGGTGACCTAAAACCTGATGAAGGAATATATACATAGTATAGTATATACATATATACAATAGAGGTGGTAGGAAGAAAGGTCACAATCAAACTCCTCTAGGTCTGTCCAGGCTAGGGGGAAGGAGGGTGGGACGCAAGAAAGAAGGCGAGAAGAAGACAACTAACATGGAACGTTATGGTAAGAACATAACTTCTATATGTTAAGTTGTCCATCTCGCCTTCATTCTTGCTGGATGGGACCGCGTCCCTAGCACCTTGTCCCGGGTGGCCTATCGGAACAGACTCTTGAGTACAGTGGAACCAAAGTTAGCTCTATGTCTAGAAGCTAAATCCAACTTATAATGAGAAATGAAAGTGTGAGGAGTAGCCCATGTAGCTGCTGCACAAATCATATCAATAGGCAGCCTGACTTGGAAAGCTATCGAAGTAGCCAAAGCTCTAGTTGAATGAGCCTTAGGTCTGTTAGGCAACTTCTGGTGTCTAATCTCATACACAAAGGAAATGAAGAATGTAAGCCATCTGGAGAGTGATACTTTCGAAACTGGAAGGCCCTTTCTGCCTTCTGCATAAGAGACAAACAATTGGTCAGCTTTTCTGGTCTGTTTGGTCCTATCCAAATAATACCTTAATTGTCGATGAACATCTAGCCAATGTAATTTTTGTTCAGACCTGTTAGAATAGTTAGGAAAAAACACAGGAAGGTCAAAGTTTTGATTTAAATTTGCCGCAGAGGCTACTTTAGGTAAAAAGGATGGATTGGTCCGTAAGGATACGCTATCCTTATGAAACAAAAGATATGGTGGTCGACTGCAGAGTGCATGAAGCTCTGAGACCCTTCTAGCCGAAGTAATGGCTACCAGAAAGAGTGTCTTCCAGGATAGCAATTTCATTGAACAGGAAGCTGCAGGTTCAAAAGGGGGAAGAATCAAAGATGTGAGAACTAAGTTAAGGTCCCAAGACGGAGGAGGATTTCTTATAGGAGGCTTGAGAAGAAAAACTCCCTTCAAGAAAGCTTTGCAAAGCTTGTGAGACATGATGGCAGAATCCGAGATGCCCACATGAAAGTTAGATATGGCTGCCAATTGAACCTTAAGAGTAGAAGGAGACGAACCTGCGTGGAATAGTTTGGCTAAAAAATCAAGGACCGATTGAATGGGAGCAGTGAAAGGATCTATGTCCCTTCCATGAGCCCAAAAGGAGAAACGCTTCCACTTACTAAGATAAATCTTCCGAGTGGAGGATTTATGGGAAGCTATTAAAATATCTCGAACTGAGTGAGATATTAGCGGAAGCCTGGCTAGGGTTGGAATTGGAGGAACCAAGCAGTGAGGTTCAGGGAGGGAAGGGAGCGATGTAACTGACCCGACTGATGGGTCAAAAGATCTGGAACTAGGTCCAGATGCCAGGGTTGCTCCAACAGAAAATGGTGTAGAAAGGGGAACCAAACCTGTCGAGGCCAGTAAGGGGCAATGAGGATCAAGGAAGCTTTCTGAGCGATGGCTTTCTGTATCACTTGAGAAATTAGTGGGAAGGGAGGAAATGCGTACAGAAGTCCCCGGGGCCAAATCTGGACTAGAGCGTCCCTGCTGGGATGGCCTGGTAGAGGAAAGAGGGTGAAATAATATCTGCACTTGCTGTTTTGGGGAGTAGCAAAAAGGTCGCAGCAAGGCTGGCCCCACTTCAGAAAATTTTTTTCCAATACTGAATTTTTCAGAGACCACTTGTGAGGCATGAGAATAGCTCTGCTCAATTTGTCCGCAATAAGATTGGACTTCCCGGGGATGTGCGTTGCAATCAGAAACCGCTGAGAAGAAATCGCCCATTGCCACAGTCTGAGTGCTTCTCGACATAGGGGGTAGGATCTGGTTCTGCCTTGTTTGTTGATATACCACACTACAGACATGTTGTCCATCTGTATTGCTATCGTTCCCACCAGAAGAGAGTCTTGAAGGGATTGCAATGCTAAAAGCACTGCTCTCTCATCTCTAGAACATTCATATGCAAGTGGCGTTCGTGAGGTTGCCATATGCCCTGGACTGTCCTTCCCTGATAATGCCCCCCCCACCCGATCAGAGAGGCGTCCGTCGTCAGAGTAGCAACCGGAGGGGGAGGGACAAAGGGTCTTCCTAAGAAGAGCTGTGGGGAAGAAATCCACCAAAGAAGATGATTCCTGCATGCTTGCGTTATCACAATGGTGTGGGACATCGGAAGTTGTTGGTATGACCATTGTGTGAAGAGCATCCATTGTAAGATTCTCATGTGAAATCTGGCTAATAGAAGTAGAGGGATAGCAGCTGCCATTATCCCCAGTACTTTCAGGACCAATCTGACTTTGATTTTGTTGCTGTGGAAAAGAAGAGAGACCAGTTTGTGTATGTCTGCTATCCTTTGATCTGTGAGTCTCGCTGATATGCTGACTGTGTCTAGATTTGCGCCTATGAAGGTAATAGCACGACAAGGCAACAAAACAGACTTTTCGCAATTTATTGAGATACCTAGCTTTCGAAAGATGCGAAAAGTGTAGTCTCTGGCAAGTAGCAGAAGATGCTTGGTGGGAGCTGTAAGGAGCCAGTCGTCTAGGTATGGAAACACCTGGAATCCTTGGCGTCTCAGATGAGAGGCAACCACTGCCATGCATTTGGTAAACACCTGGGGGGCTGTGGTGAGTCCAAAGGGCAGGGCCCTGAATTGAAAGTGACTGGTTCCCAGCCTGAAGCGGAGGAATCTCCTGGAGCGTCTGTTCATTTTTATGTGATAGTACGCATCCTGGAGGTCTATAGAGCACATCCAGTCTTCCTTCCCCAGTAGGGGTAGGATGGATAGCAGCGTGACCATCCGAAACCTTGTTTTCTTGACAGACTTGTTCAAGATACTGAGATCCAAGATGGGCCTCCAGTCCCCTGTTTTCTTTGGAACCAAAAAGAATTTGGAGTAGATTCCGGATCCTTGCTGGTCTGCTGGAACTGGTTGAATGGCTCTTTTTGCAAGCAACTTTGATATTTCTAACGCTGCTTGTTCCCTTTGAGCGGGTGGAACATCTGGAAGGGACTTTTTTGATTGGGTTGGAGTGCGAAAGAATGGAATGGAATAGCCTTCGGAAATGATGGACTGTACCCACTTGTCTTGAGTTAGAGAACGCCAGGCTTCTGGGTACAGTGAAAGTCTTCCCCCGACTGCCTCCGAAGGTGGACAGCCGGGCAACACCTCAGGGATGCTGAAAGGGCTTATCGGAGAAGGTTTCTCGATTGCCCGGGTTCTGCGGACCCCCCCTGCCTCTAGGGCGGCGTCTACCATTATTGTTCCCCCCCACTGCCTCTAGAGGGGAACCGACTCTGTGCGTCAGGCAAAGCCCCTTGAGATTGCTTGCGGAACCACATCTTTCCACTTTTCTGGCCCTTGAGGTAAGGCCTAGAAGGAGTAGAAAAACGGACTCCGACGGCAGAAAGAGTTTTGCCATCAGTCTCGCACCTTGTCAAGGTTTCTTTCACTTGAGGACCAAAAAGGGACGATCCGTCAAACGGGGAATTAGTGAAAGACGTCTTAAAGGGATCCGCAAAATTGCATAGCCGCATCCAGGCATGCCGGCGTAAGGCCACACCTGTACCTGCGGCTCTGCTCGCTCCATCAGCCGCATATGAAAGGAGGCGCATGGAGGAGTTAGCTATAGAATTTAGGGTAGCCAGCTGAGCGTTCATCTAGTCCTGAAAACCCGCAGCTGTAGGATCCTTTAACATCTCACTAGATTCCTTGATCAAGTCTCTTTGAAGACGAGTGAAATGACAGAGGTAGTTCAGCGAATGCATTGAAAAAGTCGCTGACGAAAACATCCGCTTCCCATACCTGTCCATAGACCTAGATTCCTTGTTACGGGGATGGACAGGCACTGAAGGATCAGCTAGTTCCTTCTTGGTGGCAGCAGCTACCACCATAGCATTCACAGAAACTCCTTTAGTCAGAAATTGCTTGTCTGCTGGTGCTGTAATAAACTTTGAAGGTCTCCTGGGGGTGGAGTCCACAGAGTCAGGAGCCGTCCAAGCCTTTTTTGCTACCACCTGCATAAGGGGGTCAAAGGGGGGGGGACACCCAGGAGGTGGAAGGGCGAGCCAACGCCTCAAGATACACAGATTCATCCTCCGAAGGGTTAAGGGCTGGCCAATTTCCCCTCTGTTTCAAGATCTCCAGGATGTCTGCAAAGGAGACATCTTCAGAAGGGGAACGGGGGGAACCCTCAGAATCCTCTAAATCCGTGTCAGAGGTGACAGACTCAGGTGAGTCAATGTGCTTCCTCGGGGGCTCCCCTGCCAATACAGGAGAGGCCTCGGAAGAGGATGAGATCCCCACAGGGAATTCTTGAGGAGCTGGCTCTCTGCGGTCTGGGATGAGGGAGTGAGTAGACATTACCTGAGGCACCGTGGAGGGAGGGGCGGACGGAGCCGACTGTGGAGTTGAACCAGGTTCCAACACACTCCGCATGACCTCGAAAGCACCCCTGTCAGGCAGAGCCAGAGGTCCCCGCTCCGAAAAGCTGAAAACCTCACTCGGCACTGACAGTGATGGTTCCGAGGCCGATGTCGGAGCCGAACTCACCAGCGCCAAAGCGCCGAGAGGGAGAGCGGGGTCGGACAAGGGTCCGATGCCACTCACCCCCTCGGAGCCGACGAGGGAAGTCCGGCACCGAGAAACTTCCAAAGAAGAAATCGGAGCCGACGACGGAGCCGAAGACAACTGTATCGGCTCCGACGCTACCACAGTCTTGGGTCCGAAACGCCCCGGCTCCGAGCTCAATGGAGTCGGAGGAGGAACATTTTGAGAAATAGGATTAAGCATCGACTGATGAGTCGGGCTCTGAAGCATTTGGGCCAGTGCCTCGGACTTAAGAAGTCGACTCACTAGCCTCTGAAGGTCATGGTCAGAAAGTCTCGATGACCTAGAGGAGTGAGATCTATGGCTCCGTTCAGACAGCAAGGGAGATGCTGGAGCCGAATGAACGGAGCCAAGGGACGGTGACCTGGACCTCTTCCTAGATGTCGGTTCCGATAGTCTTATCGGAGCCGACTCAGAGATTTCTAATACCTCGGCTCCAGCCGGAGCCGAGGGAACCACAGAAATAGGAGTTCGAGTCTCATCGGCTCCAGCCGGAGCCGATGTTGTAGCAGACTTCGACGTCTTAGGTGTCGACTCAGTCACTGGAGTCAAAGACCTAGAAGCCTTAGAGGGTTTGCCCGAAGAAACAGTCGGGGGACCCTCAGGTTTTAGCAAGCCCCGTAAAATGAGCTTATTTTTTCTTTCCTGCAGGACTCTAGGGCTGAAGCCATGGCATACAGCACAAGAGTCCTGCAGGTGTAAAGGTCCCAGGCAGTACACACAAGAAGTGTGACCGTCTGTCAGAGACATCTTCTGACAGCACGAGTCACACTTCTTGAAGCCTGAGACCTTCGAATCCTTAGACATATTAAGGAACAAGTGCAATCACACACAAGCACAAACACACTGATTACACTATTCACTAAAATAAAACTAACTTAAAACTAAATAAGTTTAGATAGTTTTAAAAATTTTTAGAAGTCCCTACAAAAACACATACACTCCAAGGAAGGATGGAAGGGCCCGAAGGCCTAAGGGAAGAACATACAAGTTCTTGTGGTAAAGAAGGAGAAAAACAAGGAGGAAGGGATAAAAATCCTTTAAAAGTAAGGGGATACTGAACAAAAACTAATTTAAAAGGGATTTTTTAAAGTTTTTAAACTGTTTTCTACACTAACCTGAAGCCGGTTGAAGCAACACACCTCTATAGCTGTAGCGGCAAACGAGATCTGGGGTATTACACGCCTAGCATTGTGGGATATAAGGGGAGCCTCGAGCCGGTGGAACCAACTCTCGAGCTTTTAGAGTGGCCGAGTCGGAGCCGAGGTCGGCTCCGAACCCATCCAGCAAGAATGAAGGCGAGATGGACAACTTAACGTCTGTTTTTTTACTGATTACTGCATTTATTTTAAAATCTGCACTTAAAGTTACATTTAGTCGAATTTAGTCGAACGTTTGCTTGTTTGTTTGTTTAATTGAACTGTGGAGGCTGCCCACTAAAGTGTGCTAGCCTGTGTAACTAATTTATCACTGTATCTGCATTTTCTGTGTATTTCTACAAAAAAAAAAAAAAATAATCCTTGTTTTCCCGCCTTTCTCGACTAGTTTAGACCAGTATACAGGCATTGCTGTATTCTGGGCTGTGGTGTAGTTCCTGAGTTGTCCATTACCTTACTTGGTTAGAAGGAAGTTTCTTTGCTCACCAGTGGGAGTGGGGAGCCTTGAGCAGCCTACCTGTCCTTGGGGGAAGTGACCTCAGCACAAGAAGCTGTTAGTAATTGGTTGTTTGGGACCATTCCTAGCTCTTTTGTAGTTCTCTGCTTAAAATCCGCCTCTGGGCGTTTTTTTCTGGCTTTACTGCTCAGACAAGCTCCATGTGGGTTTACAGAGTGGTCCTAGCAGCAATGAACTCGAAAAAGCGACTACCTTCTGGATTTAAGTATCTTTGCTTTTTTTTCACTGAAAATAGCTTCTGCTGCTTACTTTGAACTAGCCTGAACTGTTTTTTTTACTGATTACTGCATTTATTTTAAAATCTGCACTTAAAGTTCCATTTAGTCGAATTTAGTCGAAAGTTTGCTTGTTTGTTTGTTTAATTGAACTGTGGAGGCTGCCCACTAAAGTGTGCTAGCCTGTGTAACTAATTTATCACTGTCTCTGCATTTTCTGTGTATTTCTACAAAAAAAACAAAAAAACAAAAAAATAATCCTTGTTTTCCCACCTTTCTTGACTGGTTTAGACCAGTATACAGGCACTGCTGTATTCTGGGCTGTGGTGTAGTTCCTGTGTTGTCCATTACCTTACTTGGATAGAAGGAAGTTTCTTTGCTCACCAGTGGGAGTGGGGAGCCTTGAGCAGCCTACCTGACCTTGGGGGAAGTGACCTCAGCACAAAAAGCTGTTAGTAATTGGTTGTTTGGGACCATTCCTAGCTCTTTTGTAGTTCACTGCTTAAAATCTGCGTTTGCACGGCTTTGCGCGGTCGTGCGCATAGCGCAGCGCCGGTTAAACGTTTTCTGGCTCCAAGTCTGCTCTTCAATTTTTCCCTTGGAACTGTTCTACTTGCAATCTAAACAGCCTATACTCTATCTGAAAAGCTCAGCACTTGCTCCTAAAGCATTTTGTATACAGGTAAAGCACTCTTAAACAAACAAAAGTACTTCATTCACCTAAATTCTGTTGAGTACCCATTTCCCTATAGGTCCTTTCTGACTCAGTTACACAGCAATCTTTTTCACTATTTCTAGCATGTCGAAGGGTCAGTTACTGGCGTCCTCTCCTGTTCAGCTGGTGAATCTGGGAATCTTGAGGCAATGTTACAATTGCCTCATGTACACAGACAACCCTCTCCTCCTCCCAACAAATACAAATATATGCGAGAGATGCAACTATATAGCCAAACTGGAGGCTGAGCTCTCTCAATTCAGTACTGGCAAGACCAGTCAGGAGGAGAAGGTAACCACGCACACCACAAACCCAGTCTCACACAGAACTATCACAACTGCAAACCAAACACATAAGCACACAAAAACATACTCGGAGGCACTGATTAAAAATCTACCAAAACAACAGAGGCCTCCAAAGCAGACACCCAAGCAACCACCACCTCAAGACATAGCACATGCAACACATAGTTCACAAAGTCAGTGTGCTAAACAGTCACAGCCCTTAAGGCCAAACAACATGCCAGACACACTTGTAATAGGTGACTCCATAGTCAGGCACACTGACGTCCCGCTCACCAGACTGAACAAGGAGAGGGTCACAGTAAGCTGCCTGTCGGGAGCTAGAATCCGCCACATAACACAAGCACTCAGGTCACTCCACAGCAAGTACAAATATGACTCAGTCATTGTACATGCCGGTGTGAACGACCTGAGACGTACCTCCCTGGACTACATGAAAAGAGACATAGAGGAGCTCTCTCATTATGTAGACCAGGCTGGTATGACCCTTACCCTGAGCAGCATCTTACCCTCACCAAGAATGATGCCACAGTACAAAGACAAAATGATCAGTTTTAACAATTGGCTTAATTACTGGTGTCATTCTAAGGGGATCCAATGTGTGTCTGCTTGGGATGACATGCTTGACAAGCCACGCTGCTTCGCAAGGGATGGCTTGCACCTGTCACCCCTGGGCTTCCGGATATTGGCCAAGGCTCTTGCCACCCCCATAGTGCCTTTTTTAGGCAAGGCTCAAATGACAAACCTACCTCCCTAGAAAACACAAGTGGAAAAAAACTAAGGGTAATGCTGCTCAATGCCAGAAGTCTAAACCTCAAGATGCACGCCCTCGAAGCCCTCCTCAGTATCGAGAACATCGATGTCTGTGCAGTGACTGAAACCTGGTTCAAGGCTCCTGAGAGCACCCCAGCGCTATCAGGTTTTACCTCATATCATGCTTTCCGGCCCCAAAACTTGGACCGAGCCACAAAAGGAGGGGGAGTATCCATTTTCATCAAAGATACCCACATCTCCAGGTTAGTGGCAACGCACGAAGCATCGGAGACTATCCAGGTGCAACTAACCATAGGCAAAACTGCCTTACAGTTTGTAGCATGCTACAGACCACCCTCTCAAACTCAGGAACCCCACACAGCCTTCCTGAAGACAATGGAGAGTATGAATGTCTCTCCAAACACCATCATTTTGGGAGACTTCAACTACCCAAACATAGACTGGGAACATTACTCAAGCCCCAACACCCTAGCCCAAAGGTTCCTAGAATTCATAAACTCAAATGCAATGGAACAACTAGTCACCATTCCCACATGAGGAGACAATATACTAGACCTGATCATCACAAACATGGGGACAAAATGCTCCACACCGGAAGTACATCCCTCTTTGGTAAGATCAGACCATAAATGAATCTCACTGGAAATCCACATCCCGCCCCCACCCCCTGCACAAAAGACCACAGTGAAGAACTTCTCAAAAGCAAACTTCACACTTCTTAAGACTGAAGTGGTATCTTTCAAGGCCCCTGGGCCAGTGGAAACCACAACCCACACTGCTTAATCCTTTGCAAATGCCTTCTATGGGCACCTTCAAGAATGCATGGATCATGCAATCCCAAATAAAACCAAGACCCATTCCCCCAAAGGCAGGTGCCCGGTCTGGTGGATCCCAGCCATAAACAAACTTTACAACAAGAGGAGGAAGCTACTACATGACAGAGCAAAATCCCTAAAAGGGAAGGCATCTCTGATCAGTACTAGCAAAAAACTACGATCACTCATAAAATCATCCAAGGCCAACTTTGAGAGAAAAATCGCAAAAGACACAAAAGACAATCACAAGGCCTTCTTTAGCTATGTTAGAAACCTTTGTGGAAACTCCCAGATATGCTCAGAGTTAGTCCAAAATGACACAAAATACACTGAACCCACTGACATTGCCAACATACTGGCAGACAGGTTCAGTGCAAATTTCTCCTCCCCCCCCAAAAGGAGAAATAACTATCCCAGCAGAGTGTAGCCTCCCTAACATCTCAGATGCCCAGGTAAGAGCCGCCCTCTCTAAAGCTAAAAACACAGCATCAACGGGACCGGATGGTGTCCCGGGCTGTGTGCTACATGAACTCCAAGAGGAACTAAACCCACACATAAGGCTGCTGTTTAATCCTAGCCTTACTACACGATACGGACCCAAAGAGTGGCGTATGGCAACAGTGGTCCCACTTCACAAAGGCGGTGCTTCTACGGACCCTGGAAATTACCGCCCCATAAGCTTGACCAGCCTGGTCTGCAAAGCTATGGAGAGGATCATTATGGAACTCATAAACAAAGACATTGGGGACCTACAGACATTGGATCCTACCCAATTTGGCTTTGTCAAGGGCAGAGCCTCTGCCTTTTGAACTTGGTCGACTTTTTTGAAACAGTCACTAAGGCCATTGATGAGGGTAAGGCAGTTCACACAGCCTACCTTGACGTTGCAAAAGCCTTTGACACAATACCCCACTCGGGCATCATAGACAAACTCACCAGCTTAAATGTAAACCCATACGTCACAAGATGGGTTGCAAACTGGCTCAAGGACAGAGCCCACAGGGTCAGAGTTGCTGGAGCTATGTCAGACTCTAAGCCAGTCACAAGCGGTGTCCCACAGGGCTCAGTCCTGGGACCCCTCTTGTTCGGCATTTATTTTTCCGAGGTACAGGCAAACATAGGAGGATTGTGGCTGACAAAGTTCGCAGATGACTGCAAACTGGGCCATAATTGATACTCCAGCGGACACAAACATCCTTCAGAGAGGCCTCATAGAAATGGATAATTGGTGCCAGAGCCATGGCCTTAAGCTGAACGCCAAAAATGTATAGTCATACCCTTTGGGAAAAACAAGGTACCGACAAATTACCACATAGGCGGTAATCCATTGGCACGGAAGAGGTAATCAGGGACCTAGGGACCCAGGTTGACAGTAACCTCTCATTTGACACTCACATTGCCAAAGTGGTTAGGAAGACCTTCTATATTGCCCACCTTATCATGAAGGGTTTCACATCTAGATCAAGAGAGGTCATTGTGCCCCTGTACTCTTCTCTTATCAGGCCAATGATTGAGTACAATGCCCCATTTGGGATGTATCTCACCCGACACCTGCAGCAGTTGGAAAGACCCCAAAAGTTCCTCACCAAGAGGATAAAGGGTCTTAAACATATGTCATACGCTGCCCGACTGAAAAAACTCCAGCTCTATTCAGTCACATACCGCCTACTCAGAGGTGATCTGTGCCTGGCGTACAAGGCCATGTCTAATCCTGAATTAATGGACATGCTCCACCTCAGAAAATCCAAATCCATCAGAGCCACGAGAACAAGTGACTTAAACCTCAACACAGAAATAAATAGAACGTGCTGGAGGGACAGATTCATAACCCAGAGGCTCTCTACACTCTGGAACAGAATCCCAGTCCATGTTAGGCAGAGCCCCTCACTGACTCTATTCAAGAGAAATCTCGACGAGTGGATGGGAGATCGTAGGTTTACCCCGGGGGTCATCTCTGTGTCACTACTAGACAGAGGCATAGTAAACTAAACCCTAAAAGGGCTTAGTATTCTCATCCTAAGGGGTGGTGTAAGCCACATACACTCTGGCTAGGCTTATAAATGCCCTAGGGCAGATAGCCTAGTACGAACCTATGAACCTATAAAATAATTTTAAGTACTAAGGTTGAAATGCAGCAATGTGCAGTCATGTCATGCTGATAATTTTCGCCAACAGTCATGCACTTCAAGAAAGAACCTTACAGTAACCAAACTCTGTGGATTAGAAGGATAAAGGCTTGACTACGACCCAGATGACATCTAAGTTCCTAAGGCAATTAATAGTAAAAAGATGCACTTTATAGGAATCTTATGAGACAAAGCCAAATTTGTCCTGGGATTGTAATACTGAGGAGAAATCTTATAGAAATTAAAACATGGGCAACTACAACAGAGTTTACTGGAAGAAAAACAGATGGAAATAAAATAGTATCAACAAAAAGCAGCAGCTTCTACAGAAAGAAATCTGGGAGGATAGAATATAATAATATTAGGGAAAAATATTGTCTATGACAGGCAGTCCCAAATGCAAACAGGATATAAAACCACAAGTAGGAATGCTGTAGCCAGAGTGCTTTCTTATTTTTAATCAACAATTTATTTCCTAATACAGTATGTAATTTGCCAGTCATGACACTAAGATGAAAATAACATTCCTTACAGAATGTCACACACTGCAAATCCTCTATCATCTCCTGCTTCACTGAATCATACAGCACAGCATTTCAAATCTGAATTTTTAATTACTGTCCTAACACAAATTCTCATGGGAAACCAGTGCTGCAGTCATTTTAAATTCTTACTGCTGTGAAGGCTAAAGCAACCATTAAATATTGTCAGTGTTGCTAACCAGACAATAACTCACTACAGATCCTGTAAGAAATCAACTTGGGAGGCATACAGTGCATTTCAGGCCACCTAATGACAAGCATTAGTTATAATTATATTCATAATCTCAGAAGGGAACTGTCCCATTTTCCACAGATTCTTCATGGGAGAACAGCAAATGTGTAGTTACCAAGCTGCAACTAGAGATGAATTATGAACAGGAAAGTTACACAGGTAAAGTACAACTTTAAAGTAAAGGATATTCTTCACTTCCATTATACATTGCAATTTTTTTTCTGGCTAAGAAAGAAAAAGGAAGGTTATTTTCCTTACTAATAAGTATGATAAAAATTTACCAACATGAAGAACTGAAGTCTGAATTAGCATATTTATAACATCTATAGTAAATGTTTATACAATTCTGCACATCCACATGCAATGAAACACAATGTAGAAAGTTTGAAAAATGGAGCGAACTCATGCCTGTTTAAATGGAAAAAAAGTCCAGCAAAGGTCACAATGCCATCATATTAACATATTTGTGTGTCATCTAGGTTTCTAAATGTAACTGCGTTTTCTAAAATAGATATTTATTACCTAATGATTTTTTTATTCTGTACTACATTTACTGAGACAGTTAAAAATTACATACAAGGACCTTCAAGATGAGAAGAAAAAGGTTACCTGGTAAGGACAGTAGGGAATATCAGTACATCAATAGGGATTACATCAATGAAGCAAGCAGAGACTGTCACTGCAGATGATGAGTGGGAATGCCTTTTTTTGCCCCCCCCCCCCCTTAACATCATTTAACTAGTCCAGTGCCCTTCTGCCCCATGTTCATGCTGGGTTTACCATCTACCCTCCTACACCACAGAATTAATCTGTATTGCTGGGGTCAGCTGTGGATCACAAGGGCATTCTGGGGGATCAGATGTCTTTGCATCAGTCCGGTAGGGGGGTTCTTTACAGGCCCTGCCCTCCAAGCTCATCAACTATGTTCAAGGATAACTCCCCTCTTTGCACCAACTCCTCCCCATTAGGTATTGTCATCAACAAGTCCATCCCTCCCAGCCATTCTGTCAGTCACCTGAGCTGCTAATCGAACCCAGGTTGCCTACGTCACAGTTTGGGCTTCATCTCTCTCTACACCATCAGACTGCTTGATGAGTGGAAATGTCTATGGCATAAATATGTTCTTTTTATTTCTATTCACTAACCAGGGTACAGCACCTCTTTCAGTTTCAACCCAGGAGAAATGGTTGGTTAAGTGACTTGCTCAGAGTCATACAGTAAGAAAATAGATGCTGATGGATCTTAAGTCTGGACCACGGTAAGTAGCTCATTAAAAATGATCCAGGCATTTTTAACTCTTTTATAAATTACTGCTTACACCATAATGTTTGGCTAAATAAATACCTTTTGTAATAACTTTGGGCTATTAGAAATATCATGATGGCGCAATTTTCAACAAATTCATATGCTCACATCATTCTGCACTATCAGTATTCTTCTTGAAATTTCTGGTGACAGTTTTATCACGGATTTGGTTTTCCGAATCAGAATGGGCCCACGTTGACTGTTTTTTATTATTTTTCCATTTTGGCCAAGAAGTCTATGGTGACTATTGATGTGGAACATCGGAGGTATTGGTGGTGGTGCATTTTACTCGTGTTCAGCAGATAACATCGGTTGGGACAACTGGAAAGTTTTTTGAAGTCTGTCGTAAAAGTGTTTTGGGTCAAACATTTCTTTGAACTGAACGGACTTATAAATAATGCTTTGTATTTTTGGCATCATTGTTTCATATTTTTTCCTTTAATAACAAGGATGGCTGGTGATGTTTTTTATAACATCTCCTAATATTTTCATCTGATTAGGTCTAATACAGTGGGTTATATATGATTATAGTGGTTTAGGGCCTTTTTAAGGCACTGCCTTGTTTCATTCCACAGGCTTAACAGTGGATTGCCCTGAACTTATAATATTATTGTTCTAAATATTAGTGGATGTTCATTCATTTTTAGAACTTATTATCAAATTACTTTTGTTAAAAAAAAATGTTATATTACATCTGATCTTTTTGGTTAGGCTGGGTGGAAATGCATACAATTGTTTTCAATATTAATGCTGGTGATGTGGTTTGCAATCAACATTTTTTCTAGTTGTTCCTGGTGTGTATATCAGTGCTTCAGTACGTGTATTATATATTATATAATGTTTGGGTTCTAGGGGCAATTGGGTCCTGGACCTTTACACATTATTATTTTATAGAGTTTATACTTGTTATGAAGATCTTTTGTATAGTAGTATTGAGTTATTTAGTAATTAAGTGGCTGTAGGTTTATTCACATATATTTACTCTGTACACATTACATAGTTTTTCCTAATGGTATTAGTTGTCCCGACATGGTACAAGTAATAATCGATCCTCTTTGTAGGATTTATTTTAGGTTTTGGATTTTGCTGCTGGGTCGCTCCCTTTGACTGTTTGGGTCTCACTTTTTGATCACAGCTTGCTTAGGACCTTGGGGTGTTTTTGACTATATTGGTTTATGCTTAAAGTGGTTATTTTTGTGTGATCTTGTTTGTCAGCTTTTAAACCATTAAAATAATTTGAGTTGGATGGGTGACTTTACTAAGTACCTATAGCAACAGTTCAATGTTCTACAGTTCAGTCATTATTACTTGGGTGGTGGAACGTAGCTTTAATTTACTTTTTGACAGTTTTTGGCTAAGTTTGTGGCTATTATTGCTCCCTTGCCATGAGGTATTTGATTGAATATAGCTAATTAATATTGGCGTAGCATTATTTTGGATGTTGTAAGTGCGATTACTGCCAATATTTAGAATCACTTGTATATTGGTGTGATTGAATAATAAATTGTGAACAAGTGGAACTTTGCTGGGTTCTTTGTTCTTAATTGCTATAGGCATATACACCCTGTATAGTGAACTATTGTTAGTTCATATTATGGATTTAACTAGACTTGTGTCTGGCTTGTCAGCTGACAGAGAAGATCTGGGAGTATTTGATTTGGATACAATAACTAATAATGGTAAAAGTGGAACAGCCTTGGGTCCTGAGGCGAGCTGTGGATGGCTTTTGATCAATTGCATAAGCATATGAGATCATTAAGGTCACATGTTTGGCATTCTAAGCTCTTTAAGGCCTATATGGCTAAGGGTATTACACCCAGGGGGCTTAGGATTAGAATACAGCCCCTTGTTAGTGAGGCTGATGAAGAGCTCAACAGTCAGTGGGGGAGCCATTCAGCAGCAAGCCACTAAGGGCTTTGTTGAAGCCTTGGCCACGTACCATGATAGAGTGGTTGACCGTGAGATTAGTGAGGTCACCAAACTATGTAATGAGGTACAAAAATTTGAAGGGGAATCCTTCTTTATAAGAAATTTGAATAAGGTGGCCACTGATCTAACAAATCTTGAGGAACAACTTAAATCTAGGAAAGTTAAAAAAATTCCAACGAGATCAGATGGATTATCAGGGTGGTAATCCGTTTAGTAGCAACAACAAACAGGTCAGATTTGAGCAAGAGCAATTTAGGACCCCGAAACGTAAAAGGCCTAGATCCATTCTTAAGAAATGCCCAGTTGAAAATGGATCACTGACTGATGATCTATCCTCTTGTACAGATACTGACATGCATCATACATCAAAATCACCGACCCCCAAAAGGAAACAGGTTCCAGTCCCTTTAGGCCAAAATATAAGCGAGGAGGTAGAAAACATCGGAAAAATCAACAATATACAAGGTCTCTTGAAACTAGCAATACAGAAGTAAATGAAAATGTCAATGTTCTGAATATTTCAGATTTCAGTTTGTCAATAACTCATATGTCCATTTTGAATAAAGGATGGACTTTTATTCCTGTTTTTTTGGTCACTGAAGATATTTTGGCACAGGATGTAATGTCTTTTTGTAGAATACTTAATCTGAAGTTGCAATCTATTGACTCAGATGATAATAGTGATAGTGATACATTTGTGTATCATAAATCTAGATATCTGCCCCCATGCATCCTATAGTGCATCAGTTCCAGAGCAGTGTTCTTAAAGATCTACACTATTGAAGCTCTGATATTTTTCTTAAACCTAATAATCTTTCTAGGATTGAAAAAGATGCTCTTATGGAACTACAGAATAATAAAGATATTGTCATCATAACTGCTGATAAAGGTGGGGCAGTGGTAATAATGAACTGGTCACAATATGATATGGAGTCCAAAAGACAACTTCAGGATAGACGTTATTATTTAGAAATGCCCCCCACCTTTAGATTTAAGAAGCAGATTGATGATTTTCTACTACTAGCTAGGGAGGAAGGTATTATCACTGATAGTGTTATGCAGCAACTTATGATTCCTGATTCTGCCAATCAATACATTTATTTTTTTGCCAAAAATACACAAAGATCCTGTTATTCCACCTGGTAGACCAATTGTGTCAGGAAAAGAGTATATTACTGAACCTTTGTCAATTTTCCTTACAAAATATTTAAAACCTTTGCTACATTGGGTACGTTCTCGCTTAAAAGACACCACAGAGTTTCTTAAAATTATTTCAGAAACTCAGTTGCAAGCTGAATGGTTTAAGTGTACACTCGATGTTAGTGCTTTGTACACTAACATCCCTCATTGGGCTGGGCTGGAAGCCATTGGGTATTGGCTGCATGTGTCTGAATGAATACCTTTCTCTTAGGTCTGACAGAACATGTCCTAACCAACAATGTCTTTTTTACCAGAATACATGTTATTGGCAAACTAAGGGCACAGCTACGGGGGCATCTTTTGCCCCATCTATGCAGATGTATTTATGGCCTTTATTGAGGAACAAATTATTTATGACAACAGCCATAACCTGTTCCTGGATGAAACTGACATTTGGAGATCCTATTTGGATGATTGCTGGATGGTGTGGAGGACTGATGTGGATTATTTGATGGAGTTTATATATTATTTGAATGAGAATAAATGGGGCCTGCATTTTACAGTCAGTTATCATGCAGATACCATCATGTTTCTTGATGTTCACATCAGTAGACTATCAGATAAAACCTTAAGTACGCAGGTTTTTAGAAAGTATCCCCAATATAACACTGTCCTCCATGCATCCAGCTTTCATCCTCCCCATATAGACAAATATATCCCTAAATCCCAATATATTAGAATGAGGTGGATTTGTTCTCATGAATCTACTTTTCAAGAATATAGACAGGATTTGACATACAAATTTAAATCTAGGAGATATCATATGGGACATGTTCCGCAGGCTAGTAAATGGGCAAATACACTGAAGAGGGATGATTTACTAGTATACAAAAAACATAAAGAACGAAATCCACAACCTATTAGATTTATTACTACATATGCAAGAAATTCTGATGCACTTATTAATAGTATACACAGACATTGGAATATACTGCAGTGTGACCAGGTTTATCTAATATGTTCCTTTCGTCAAGGTAAAAATTTGGCATCTTTTTTTAGTCATTATAAATATTCTCATGTCAGAGCTTTGTCTCAAGAGATACAAACTACTATTACAGGTGAACCATTTATTGGATGTTTTTCATGTGGTCACTGCATACATTGTGACAAAATATCGAAGTCAAAACAGTTTATGAGTAAAAATTGTGGTATTGTCTATGACATTAAATTCTTTGCTAATTGCAGTAGTGACTGGCTAATATATTTTGCCACATGCACTTGTGGATCTTTTTATATTGGCCAAACATCCCGTCCACTTAGGTTGAGAATTTCAGAACATATAAGTAATATTAAAAACAAAAAATCCAGTAATGCATTATATAAGCATTGCATGACACATAAATCACTCAAGTTTACATTTCTGATTATTGATTTAGTTAAGGGGAATAAACTAAATAAAACAGGTTGGCATTCCATTTTAGATTCTAAAGAGAAACAATGGATTGTCAAGCTAGGTGGATCGTTTCCACCTGGATTAAATGAGCAATTTTAAACAACCAATGGGTGTGTGTATTTATTTCATGTGCAGATATATAAAACAGTATTGATTTGCGTTTACTTTCACACTGATGAAGGCTGTGTTTTTTTACCAGCCAAAACCAGTCTGGGTATTTGTTTTTGATGCTACAATAATTAAATAATTTTAGTTTCACAGTTTGATGGCTCATTGCTTTTTTTGGTGGATTTGATATTATGGAGCCGTGCAATTGCCTTCTGGGCAGGAGGATTTTCTTTGCTGTTAAATAAATGCATGCCAACTTTTATAAACAAGGGTAGGTCTATCTAGATGTTTTTAAGACAGAATGGAATAGAGTACTTTAATCCCTTAGGTTAGTATTGACATAAACAGTTCCCATTTCTGACACTCAGCATGCCAAAATGCAGATGGACAGTTTTATTGACCAAAAAGGATTTCAAATTTCCTGAAAAAAAAATAAAAGGATACAGCCTCAGATTACACACAGTACACAGACAGATATACCAGTATGTTTTTTCCTGGCAAGATTACCTATATTTACATAACAAAAATCATGTGAAAAATAAACAAGTGCAGACTGTGAGGATCAAACTCAGGTTTGCTGACTCTACAAAGTATGCACAAAGTGTAGTATGCTAGTCAATTAAATATAGTCAGTAGACTAAAATATTAAGGTAAGATTTATTAGTGACAAGTTTTGGAGTATGAACAACCATAGGCTCGTGTACTAAAACTAAGATAATAAAACACAAAAGGCATATGTGCAAGGCAGTTAACTAATGTGTGGACAGATCTATACAGCTGCACAGGCCATTAAAAGGAGATAAATACACCTGGTAAGGGATCATAAAAGACATTTAACAAAGCACATCTGTATATGCGCAGACATCTGTATGTTATGTAGGAAAATCTCAGCTTTATGCAGACTTGCCTCTGAATCAGAAGTATGTTTTGTAACACAAACAGAAGCATAGATAGCTTAACCAGAGCCCTGTGCTGGTATCACAAACCAGCACCCTACTCCAAATGTCTTCCACTGAACAACAAAAGGAGAAAAGCACTTCATTGTAATAATGTAATTACAGTTAGATTCATGCCCCCCATGATCTTCCACTGAACAGAAAAAGTTACAATAATCAAAGAAAAAAACACACACTTTAGGAAGCTGATCAGTTAGATCCATGCCCCCCCCCCCCCCGCTTTTCCATTGAAGAGCAAAACTAAAAAGCACTTCACTGTAATAAGCCAATCACTACAATCTTTCGATTATTTTTTTTTTTATTACAGTAAAGTTTTGTTGCTCTTCAATGGAAGAGCTGGCGGGATATGGATCTAACTGTAATAAGCCGATAAATACAATGTAGTCATAGACTTACTATAGTCAGATCCACACTTTGTCTCCACTGAATAGCAACAAAAGAAAAAAACTTTATTGTAATATAAAAGAAAAAGCACTTTACCTTAATAAGTAAATATTGGCTGAAAATGAAAAAGTATTCATCTAGCAAAGGATGGACTGAGATTTAATGGGAGATTTTTTTTATGAAACCTAAAGGGGGCAAGTGAGACACCTTCCAACAACCAAGAAACAGCAATGACTTTTCCCTGCATTTCATAGTTTATAGTTTCATAGTATAGTACTAGGCTATCTGCCCTGGGGCATTTGTAAGCCTAGCCATAGTGATGTGGCTTTTGCCACCCCATGAAATGGTACAAAAATGTACAGAATAAATCTAGAATACTGTGCCTCTGTCTAGTAGTGACACAATGAAGGTCCCCTTATATAATAGAATTAGTTTACTGTGCCCCTATCTAGCAGTGACACAGATGTGACCCCTGGGGTAAACTTACGATCTCCCATCCACTCATCAAGATTTCTCCTGAAGACAGTCAGTGAGGGGCTCTGCCTAATACGAACTGGGATCCTGTTCCAAAGCATGGGAAGCCTCTGGGTTATGAATCTATCCCTCCAGCATGTCCTATTCATACTTGTGCCGAGGTTTAAGTCTTTAGCTCTCGTGGTCCTGATGGATTTGGATTTTTTGAGGTGGAGCATGTCCATCAGATCCTGATTGGACATGGCCTTGCACATCAGGCAGAGATCACCTCTTGAGCAGGCGGTATGCTACTGAATAGAGCTGAAGTTTCTTTAGTCTGGCAGAATAAGACATATGTTGGAGACCCCTGATCCTTTTGGTGAGGTACTTTTGTGGTCTCTCCAGCTGTTGCAAATGCCGGGTGAGGTACATACCAAATGGGGCATTGTACTCAATCATGGGTCTGATGAGGGAGGAATATATGGGTACAATGACATCCTTGGATCTGGATGTGAATCCCTTCATGATGAGGTGTGCAAGGTGGAATGTTTTTCTAACCACTTTGGCAACGTGGGTGTCAAATGAGAGGTAGCTGTCTACTTGGGTCCCTAGGTCTCTGATTACTTTTTCCTTACTCAGTGGGTTGCTGTCTATGTGATAATTTGTGGGTACTTTGTTTTTTCCAAAAGGGATGACTATACATTTTTTGGCATTTAGTTTAAGGCCGTGACTACGGCACCAGTTGTCTGTTTCAGTGAGGCCTTTTTGTAGGATGTGTGTGTCTGCTGGTGTATCGACTATGGCCTAGTTTGCAGTCATCTGAACTTTGTCAGCCACAGCCCTCCCATGTTTGCTTTAACATCTGAGAAATAAATGCCGAACAAGAGGGGTCCCAGGACAGATCCCTGTGGGACACCACTTGTGACTGGCTTTGAGTCTGACATTGCTCCAGCGATTTTAACTTTATGGGTTCTGTCCTTTAGCCAGTTTGCAACCCATCTAGTGACATAAGGGTTTACTTTTAAGCTGTTTAGCTTATCTATGATGCCTGAGTGGGGTATTGTGTCAGGCCTTAGCCAAGTCCAGGTATGCTGTATGGACTGCTTTGCCCTCATCAATGGCTCTAGTGACTGTTTCGAAAAAGTCAACCAGGTTTAAAAGGCAGGATCTGCCCTTTACAAAGCCGAACTGGGTGGGGTCAAGTGTCTGTAGGTCCCCTATGTCTCTGTTTATGAGTTCCATAATGATTCTTTCCATAGCTTTGCAGACCAGGCTAGTTAAGCTTATGGGGCGGTAGTTTCCAGGATCTGTAGAGACACCCCCCTTGTGGAGTGGGACCACTGTTGCTGTACGCCAGTGTTCAGGTACATATCCCGAAGTAAGGCTAAGGTTAAATAGCATTTTTATGTGTGGGTTTAGCTCCTCTTGGAGTTCACGTAACATGCACCCCGGGATACCGTCAGGTCCCATTGATGCTGTGTTTTTTGCTTTGTTTAGGACGGTTCTCACTTGGACATCTGAGATGACAGGGAGATTACATTCAGCTGGGATAAGTATTTCTTCTTTTGGAGGTGAAGGAGGGGAGAAATTTGCACTGAACCTGTCAGCCAGAATGTTAGCAATATCTGTGGGTTCAGTGTATTTTTTGTTGTTGTGAACCAACTCTGAGCATATCTGAGGGTTTCCAGGTTTCTAACATAGCTGAAGAAGGCTTTGTGGTTATCTTTAGTGTTCTTAGTGATTTTTCTCTCAAAGTTTGCCTTGGATGTTTTTATGAGAGAACGTAGTTTTCTGCTAATGTTGATCAGAGATGTCTTCCCTTCATGGGATTTCGCTCTGACTCCTTCTTTTGTTATACAATTTGTTTATGGCTGAGGTCCACCAGACAGGACGCTTACATTTGGTGGAGAGGGACTTGGATTTGTTCGGGATTGCATGATCCATGCATTCTTGGAGATGTCCATAGAAAGCATTTATGAAGGATTCGGCATTGTGGGATGTGGTATCCACTGGCACAGTGGGCTTAAAGGATACCATCTCAGTCTTAAGAAGAGTGAAGTCTGCTTTTGAGAAGTTTTTCACTGTGGTCTTTTGTGCTGGGGGTGGAGGTGGGATATGTATATCCAGGGTGATTAGTTTGTGGTCAGATCTCACTAGTGAGGGGTATACTTCTGGTGTGGAGCATTTTGTCCCCATGTTTGTGATGATCAGGTCTAGTATATTATCTCCCCTAGTGGGAGAGGTGACTAGTTGTTCAAGTGCATTTGAATTTATGAATTCCAGGAACCTTTGGGCTAGGGTATTAGGGCTAGAATAATGTACCCAATCTATGTTTGGGTAGTTGAAGTCTCCCAGTATGATGGTATTTTATGATACATTCATATCCTCCAATGTTTTCAGGAAGGCTGAGTGGGGTTCTTGAGATTGGGAGGGTGGTCTGTAACATGCTACCAGTTGTATAGCAGTTTTGCCTATGGTTAGTTGCACCTGTATGGTCTCTGATGCTTCATGTGTTGCTACTAACCTGGAGGTGTGGTTGTCCTTTATGAATATGGACACTCCCCCTCCCTTTGTGGTTCGGCCCGGGTTTTGGGGCCGAAAAGCATGATACGAGGTATAGCCTGGTAGCGCTGGGGTGCTCTCAGGAGTCTTGAACCAGGTTTCAGTTACTGCACAGACGTCGATGTTCTCCATGCTGAGGAGTGCATCAAGCGCCTGCAACTTGAGATTTAGACTTCTGGCGTTGAGCAGCATTACCCTTAGTTTTTATAGGTTCATAGGTTCATACTAGGCTATCTGCGCTAGGGCATTTATAAGCCTAGCCAGAGTGTGTGTGGCTTTCACCACCCCTTAGGATGAGAATACTATACCCATTAGTTTGCTGTGCCTCTGTCCAGCAGTGACACAGAGATGATTCCCGGGGTAAACCTACGATCTCCCATCCACTCGTCAAGATTTCTCTTGAACAGAGTCAGTGAGGGGCTCTGCCTCACATGGACTGGGATTCTGTTCCATAGTGTAGGGAGTCTCTGGGTGATGAATCTGTCCCTCCAGCACATCCTATTTATATCCGTCTTGAGGTTGAAGTCTCTTGCTCTCGTGGCTCTGGTGGATTTGGATTTTTTGAGGTGGAGCATGTCCATTAATTCCGGGTTGGACATGGCCTTGTATGTCAGGCACAGATCACCTCTAAGCAGACGGTATGCGACTGAATAGAGCTGGAGTTTCTTCAGTCGGGCATCGTATGACATATGTTTGAGCCCCTTTATCCTTTTAGTGAGGAACTTTTGGGGTCTTTCCAACTGCTGCAGGTGTCGGGTAAGGTACATTCCGAATGGGGCGTTGTACTCAATCATTGGTCTGATAAGTGAAGAGTACAGGGGTACAATGACCTCTCCTGATCTGGATGTGAATCCCTTCATGATCAGGTGGGCAATGTAGAAGGTCTTCCTAACCACTTTGGCAATGTGAGTGTCAAAAGAGAGGTTACTGTCAACTTGGGTCCCCAGGTCCCTGATAACTTCTTCCGTGTTTAATGGATTACCACCTATGTGGTAATTAGGGGTTACCTTGTTTTTCCCAAAGGGTATGACTATACATTTTTTGGCATTTAGCTTAAGGCCATGGCTCTGGCACCAGTTATCCATTTCTATGAGACCTCTCTGGAGGATGTCTGTGTCTGATGGAGTGTCAATTATGGTGCCCAGTTTGAGGTCATCTGCAAATTTTGTCAGCCACAATCCCCCTATGTTTGCCTGCACTTCAGAAAAATAAATGCCGAACAAGAGGGGGCCCAGGACTGAGCCCTGTGGGACACCGCTCATGACCGGCTTAGAGTCTGACATGGCACCAGCAACTCTAACCCTCTGTGTTCTGTCCTTGAGCCAGTTTGCAACCCATCTTGTGACATATGGGTTTACATCTAAGCTGGTGAGCTTTTCTATGATGCCCGAGTGGGGTATTGTGTCGAACGCTTTTGCTAGGTCAAGGTAGGCTGTGTGAACTGCCTTACCCTCATCAATGGCCTTAGTGACTGTTTCAAAAAAGTCGACTAAGTTCAAGAGGCAGGATCTGCCCTTGACAAAGCCAAATTGGGTAGGATCCAGTGTCTGTAGGTCCCCAATGTCTTTATTTATGAGTTCCATTATGATCCTCTCCACAGCTTTGCAGACAAGGCTCGTCAAGCTTATGGGGCGGTAATTTCCAGGGTCCGTAGAAGCACCGCCTTTGTGGATTGGGACCACAGTTGCCGTATGCCATTCTTTGGGTACGTATCCTGTAGTAAGGCTAAGATTAAACAGCAGCCTTATGTGTGGGTTTAGTTCCTCATTGAGTTCGTGTAGCACAAAGCCGGGGACACCGTCCGGTCCCATTGATGCTGTGTTTTTTGCTTTAGAGAGAGCAGCTCTCACCTGGGCATCTGAGATGTTTGGGAGGCTAGACTCTGGTGGGACAGATATTTCTCCTTTTGGGGGGGAGGGAGGGGAGAAATTTGCACTGAACCTGTCTGCCAGTATGTTGGCAATGTCTGTGGGTTCAGTGATTTATATCATTTTGGACTAATTCTGAGCATATCTGGGAGTTTCCACCCAGGTTTCTAACATAGCTAAAGAAGGCCTTATGGTTGTCTTTTGTGTCATTAGCGATTTTTCTCTCAAAGTTGGCCTTGGATGATTTTATGAGTGATCGTAGTTTTTTGCTAGTATTGATCAGAGATGCCTTCCCTTTTATGGATTTTGCTCTGTCATGTAGTAGCTTTCTCCTCTTGTTGTAGAGTTTGTTTATGGCTGGGGTCCACCAGACCGGGCGCCTGCCTTTGGTGGAAAGGGTCTTGATTTTATTAGGGATTGCTTGGTCCATACATTCCTGGAGGTGCTCGTAGAAGGCATTTGTAAGGGTTTCAGCAGCGTGGGTTGTGGTTTCCACTGGCTCGGGGGCCTTAAAGGATACCACTCCAGTCTTAAGAAGTGTGAAGTTTGCTTTTGAGAAGTTCTTCACTGTGGTCTTTTTTTGCTGGGGGTGGGGGCGGGATGTGGATCTCCAGTGAGATTAATTTATGGTCTGATCTCACCAATGAGGGATATACTTCCGGTGTGGAGCATTTTGTCCCCATGTTTGTGATGATTTTTTCCATTTTTGTTTTCTAAGGAGGTGGGTTTGTCTTTTGAGCCTTGCCTAAAAAAGGCACTATGGGGGTGGCAAGAGCCTTAGCCAATATCCAGAAGCCCAGTGGTGACAGGTGTAAGCCATCCCCTTACGAAGCAGCATGGCTTGTCCAACATATCATCCCAGGCAGACAGACATTGGATCCCCTTAGAATGACACCAGTACTTGAGCCAATTGTTAAAGCTGATTTCTTTGTGAAGTAATAGCGGAGGAGACGTATGTAATTTTTTTTTGAAAGAACGGAATGCCAAACATCAGACAACAAGAGAAATGTGCATCAGGTTTATATACAAGCATGGGAATGATTCTGTTTTGTGACAATGCAGTGTGTCACATGATCAATCCCACCATAGTTTAGCATTCCCAAAATCCACAAAATTTGAAAAACACAAACAAAAAACATCTCCTGTCAACTGACAGTGAAGAACAGCACGGGTTACTTGGCAGCCCGATTTCACCACTACTTTGTGCCAGGAATTAAAAGTTATCTATTGACCCACAACTTGCACACATACTGCTGTGCTCCTAGCCCAGATCATTAAGATGAATTCAAATTTCAGAATGAAAATATAAGTCATCTTATTACCAACTTCACGTCTTTAGCCTCTGGACTACTACATTCCTCAGGTATTCCAGGTTAATTACACCAAGAAGTCACTCTACCACATCTCCAGTTCAGTGGTGGTGGACCCTACGCTAGTGCTAAGCAGTGCTGGAAGGCACTGCATTTAAATACCACAGAATGTACAGTCATAGTTAAGGAGGCGCAGAATCAGCTAAAATTTGAGACTGCAAATTCCTGTTAAAAGAAACTGTTGCAAGATGCTATCAACAGCTTTTTAGAATTTCCTTCAACTGAAGAATTAATAAATTATATTGCAGATGCTGCAAATGGCTTTAGAGAGGAAGAATTCTCTGACATGGAAATCTAAACAGGTGGAACACCTATTAGAGAAGCCTAAAGGTGAGTTAACAGAGGAGGACTCTACAGCTTATTAAAAGTGCCAGTAATAATGCAGGGGAAGAAGACACAGCACAAGAACAGCAAGAGACACTTGTGGCTTTTGAACCTCTGTTCCAGGACCTCCAAAAACTGTGTAGTAGAATATTTAACTCAGACCCTTCAATGGATAGGGACAAGAAAATTATTCAGCTACTGGAGTAGGGCTTCTTGCCATACCACAAAATGTTCAGAGATGAAACGGGGAAAAAAGTCGCTCACCATCATATTAAATCTGTACAAAAAACCTCCAAGATGTAAAAGTGAACCAGATACAAATTACAGTACTATATGTGAGTGACGAATACTACACTACATGTACTGTAAATGCTTTTCATTATCTTTACAGTACTGAATCTTGTTAAAAGACCAAACAAATGAATGAAAATACCGTATTTATTTCTGTACTTGCATTTGGTTACCAGGAAGTTCTGACTGGGTCATACAAGACCCCCCCTTTCAGTGATGGACTGGGGTGAAAAGTTACAAAAACATATTTAGTGAGAGAAAAATATGCAGGGAGATGACAGCATACCCTTTGTGAGTACAAACAGTATTTAAACACAGTGATTACAGATTCAATATAGAGTAGGTATCTAGGTGAATATGACAAGTAGCAGTTATCAAAGAAGGAAAAGTAATACAAGGGGGTTGCAGTACAGGTGTAGTTGGGGAATGCAGTTGTCGAAAAGTGGGAAGAGGAGTACAAGAAGAGAAAGACATTAAATGTACTACTGCGACATACTGCAGAATATTTCTTTCCATCAAATAAATAGAAAATAAACCTGGATTGAATAAAAGCATTTAAAATAGTAACTTAGCACTGCACAGTACTATTGTTTTGTAAAACATTTTTATTGCTTCTATAGCATTCAGCGGGTTTTTGATTTGCTGAACACTACTACTTTTGGAGGAATAGAACCAGATGCAATATGTTTTCAGATTTTCTTTGGTACAGGGCCAGAACTGGTTGCAAAATGACATTCATTCATTTAGTTATTTGGAAATAAATAAATACATATGTATATTTTTTACCAGGAAAGTGCACTGGTCAGCAGACCATTTGCCATGACCCAAGCTAAGTGGCAATAGCAGTAATACTCACAATATAAGAATAAGTCCATTGTTATGAGATACATATAATAGTGAAAATACATGTTAACCATTAAAGTCTACATGAGTACACATTACTAACTGTACAGAAAGTCTGATTGGGAAAGACATAGTTATAAAAGAGAGGTGGCATGCAGTAGAATAAGTAAGAGTGAGAAGGAAATAATTGTAGAAAAAAAAATGGGGTACCGTAGAAGAGGTGGAGTTAAGTGAGATGAGATAAACTAGAAAAGGTGGAGTTAAGAGAGGTGGGCTATAGTAGAAGAGGTGGAATTAAGACAGACGGGCTATAGTAGAACAAGTGAAGTTAAGACAGATGGGATACAGTAGAACAGATGAAGTTAAGAGAGATGGTTTATAGAAGAACAGGTGGAGTTGAGAGGGATGGGATACAGAAGAACAGGTGGTGCTGAGAGGGATGGGATATAGAAGAACAGGTGAAGTTAAGACAGATGGGATATAGAAGAACTGGTGGAGGTGAGAGAGGTGGGATATAGTAGAAGAGGTGGAGTCAAAAGAACTGGGCTAGAGTAGAACAAGTGGAGTTAAGAGAAATGGACTATAGTAGAACAGGTGGAGTTAGAAGTAAGGCAGAATTCATGCATACTGCACATCAAAGTCAGTGAAATATACAGTAAAATCATTTTCGTTTTTATTAAAAGTGAGTGGAACAAAAATGTTTCTTTTCCGTTATTTTGCTAGAAGTGATTACAAGGTATTCAATAGTTAAGAAAAAAATGAACTGTATAAAAACATTTTAAATATATATATATATATATATATATATATATATATATATATACAGGTATTAAAACAATTACTGGAAGAGGGGTCGTTTTATTTAAAGGAGATGGTCAATTATTAGCAGGATTTCTTTTTTTTTTTTTGGGGGGGGGGGGTCCTGAAACCAATCTCCTGTGGAAAGCAAGGGGATTACTGTACTGCCCAGTGGATTTTTCAACCATAGTCCAATGGTAATAACCAATCCAAGTCTGTATAATACGTTCACTGGCCTTTTATGTGGTACTATGTCAAATGTCTTACTAGGTCTAAATATTCAGCATCTGAAACCACTTTAAGATTTGTGTTTGTTCCCATTGGAATATTCATCACAAAAATGCAAACAAAATGGGCATTAAAAGAGAATAATGATGAGAGGGACTTAATACTATGTGACAAACTATGCTCCATACATTTGTTAAATTTAATCATTTTTACATTAGGTATCAAGCCAACATACACTTTCCCTACCAAAGAAATTCAATTAGCTTGAAGGCCCGACTAGTTAGGGGCAGCAGTTTTTGCTTATCGATAGGTACCTATACATGTAGATGGCACTCTATGTATGACCAGTTTTTCAGAGGGATAAACTTTGCTAATTACAAAAAAAAATTCACTTTTTGGTCACTAGCCTTCTACCATAACAGAAAGAGATTATTGCTCATTTTGTTTATATCCCAAAAATATTTAGACTGGGGTGAAACATGTTCACATTATTGAGCACATAAGGGATATAAGGAGAAATGTTACTGCTAGTCCTGTAACTAAACAACATTCAAAGCTTACAACAAACAATGCCGAAATTCTACTTGTAAAACTTCAACCAAACAAACATAAAAGCATAAATATAGCATGTATTTACATCCCCCCAGGCAACAATAATAACAAAACCTTAGAGGACTTTCTCCACTGGTTAACTCAAACTCACCCCCAGGAATCCATAGTGTTAGGTGACTTCAACATCGATTGGAATTCCTTCTCATCTAGCTCCCCATCTAGCAGCATAAATCTACATGGCTTTTCTCAGCTCATATACACTCCTACCAGACTAGGTAAACCCCAAAACAAAGACAGCATCCTGGACTGGATCCTTACTAATAAAGATCCTGACCAGTACTCAGCAGGTACTCACCCAGAGGACATGAGTGATCACTTACTCACCTAGGTTATCAAATTCAAGAAAATCACCCCCCCTTCTTACAACCATAAAAAAAATCAGGAACAATAATAAATTCAACGCCTCCATTTTTCAAACTGAACTTAAAGCCCACAACTGGACAATACTCAAATCTCTTCCTCTTGAAGAGGCAGTTATCTACTTCAACACCACCTTCCTCAAGATTCTAGATTCCCATGCTCCAATACGGTCCATTAGAACTAAAACCAAAACCGCACCATGGCTCGCTCTCTAAGGAAACAAAATCCAAAATCCTATCTAGAAACAAGATGTGGGTCACATGGCGTACCTCTAAAGACCCACACTCCCACCAAACCTTCCGGCAACTTAGAAATGAAACTAAAAGAATGATCTTAAATGATAAAAAAAACTTCTTCCTCCACCTCCAACACAAACACCTTAATAATCCACAAAAATTCTGGGCAGGCTTAAACAAGCTCCTGCACCCAGGCCAGTCAACCACCCCCACTCCAACAACTTGCAAACAACAGTGCCCTGTAAACATTGCTAACACATTCAATAGTTTCTTCACAGAAACTATGCAATCCCTGGCCACACAATTCAAACAAACAACCAGCCCACTCCACTACCCATGCCAGCAGAATACTACAACTACATCAGATCATCTATTTACCTTCGATCCAGTACCCATATCCTATATAACATCTCTTCTTAAAAAACCTAAAACCCAATAAGCTAGCAGCTGACCTTCTCCCAGCTGAGTTTCTGCAAAAAGCAGCTGAGGCCATTTCCTATCCCGTCTCCATAATCATAAACCGTACCTTGTCAGAAGCCTTCATCCCCTCCATATGGAAAATGTCCCACATTATTCCTCTCCATAAAGGTGGTAGCTCGCTAGAGCTAACCAACTACAGACCTATAGCTATACTCTCACCCCTGGCCAAAATTATGGAAAAGTGTGTCCACAAACAACTGATGGAACACCTCACCAAAAATAAAATTCTAGCCAACTCCCAACATGGCTTCAGGCCAAATCACAGTACCACATCAGCCCTACTATCCTTTTCTAATACCATCAATAACTTCAGAAACAATAATAAACTATCATCTGCTCTTTTCTTAGACCTCTCCAAGGCCTTTGATATGGTGAACCACATTCAACTCCTCCATACATTAAAAAAAACTATCACTCAGCAATTCCACGCTGAAATGGTCCCAATCCTACCTGTCCAATAGGCAACAGGCTGTTCTATGGCAGGACAAATTATCCACATGCCTACCTGTTACACTTGGAGTTCCCCAAGGATCTATTCTTGGCCCTCTTCTCTTCACCATCTTTGTTAATGACCTGCCCACAATCACCCCCCATGCCACATGCATTCAATATGCAGATGATTCGACTATCATCAGCACTGCCTCCAACCTGGCAGACCTCACTGCTTCAACCCAAAACACCTTCAACCTAATAGAAAAATGGTTCTCAAGTCGTCAACTAGTTCTCAACCCCAACAAAACAAAACTACTTACTTTCTCACCCACTAACAAGACTCTTCCCCCCACCTTCTCTATTACATCCTCCAATGGAATCACTATATCACCAGAAGCTCACACAAAGCTATTAGGTGTTACCATTGATAACTCCCTTAAATTTGACACCCATTTCAATCTAACCATCAAAACCGTCAATAAAAAGCTTGGCTCTCTATAAAGTAAAACACTTTCTCACTCCTCACGCTAAAATTACAATTGCCAGCACACACCTACTATCAACTCTTTTCTATGCCTCCCCCTTTTTTACAAACCTAAACAAGACAACCCTTAACAAACTTGCTTCTTGTTACAATCACATAGCTAGATTTGCCACAAATTCCACCTTTAGAATGCACCACTGCACTAACTTGAAGCAACTAGGGTGGTTAGAGTTTTCCAGCCAACTCCATTTCAACCAACTCAAAACGGCTCACCAGATACTGTATCACCCAGAGAAAACACCAGCTCTGAAAAACATCATTCACCCCTATATTAACCTGCAATCTTTACGCTCCTCCAATAAGATCTTAGCTCAAACTACCAAAGCCAATAATTCTGCTGGGGATTCTCTATTCTCAAACTTTGTAGGTAAAATGTGGAACTCCCTACCAACCATGCTCACCTCAGAACCTTCACTCCTACAATTCAAAAAAAGCTTAAACCCCATCTCAGTACTCTCTGGCAATGTCCCTGTTCCAAACCTGATTAACCACTATCATTTACCCTTCTCTGACCTCACTATCCTTAACCGCTTTTTAACAAGGCGCCTCGCCTTTGTAACTGACCTATGGTTTTTTTTATATGCTGCTGTTATTTTTTTCCCAAGATGTGATGTATCTTTATATTGTATTTAGAACTCAACTATCTTCCTTTTTTGCATTAACAATGTTCATATGTCTGTTATGTACCTGGAGCTTTTCTCCCCGGGCCTCTGCTGAAAATGGACATGTATCCAGTCGGACTCTCCCAGTTAACAAATGTAAAATAAAATAAATAAATAAATAAATGATAATCTTAACTTTGTCATTTTCAATGGGAAAATCTGCATATTAAGAGGCATCTTCAACAAAAAGAAGCCCAATTTATTTTTGAAATACAGAACACTTGCATCAAAGGGAATGAATAACGAGACTGAGTTGAAGCGGTTCTCACATAACTGAATTTCTGAGGTGATGTAGTTTTGGCAGACCAGGGGGGCAGGAGTTGCTAGTCTGTCATCAACAATGCAGCTTTAGCTTATCTTTATGAATACATGAAAACATAAATCATTATGTCATTTTTATGGATGAAGATGTTATTCTTGACATTCATGTCTTAAGAAGTCTTCTGCCAAAACACCAAGCTTCTGTAATGTTTTGCAAGTAAAAACTTCTGAAATTGGGGAAAAAATGTGCCTTACTGATATTTTTTTTCTGTCCTGTGGCTTAGTAAATGATTTTTTTTTTTTTGCCAAGGGGAATAAACTGTTATAAGATTTGTATGACACAATCTTTCTGTTATAAACCTTTACTCTTCTGAATACTGTGCAACACATTACTAATAGTCCAATATTCTTTCCTTCAACAGTGATTCCATAGATCAGAGGCTAAGGTGACAAGTCTATAGTTTTCAACCTATATGTCATGCCAACCTTTCTGAAGTTGAACATGCATTTTCTTTCCATCATCAGAAATCTAACCCAGTGCTAGGGGAGTACATCATGCAGGTAAAACTCATCTGCATATGTTTGTGAATACTAGGCTATGCATTACATCAACACTATGTATTATACCAATGCCTGCAAGAAGTCTGAAATGAAGTACGCAACACAGCACCACTGCCTCTCTTTTGACAGTTCCAGTGTATACATAGCTGAGCAGTAACTACACTTCTATACTTGTGGTCTATATATGTTGTACTATGGACCAATGTGAAGAAAACATGAAACAAATACTTGAAAGATGTATACACTCCCAAATTGTACAATTCCCAAACTCTAACAACCTGCTGTCACCCACTCAACACGGCTTCCGACAACACCATAGCACCACTACCGCTCTTCTAACCTTTACAAACATAGTGAACCATCACAGAAATAACAACAATTTTGTATCAGCAATATTTCTTGACTTATCCAAGGCATTTGACATGGTGTCACACACCATGCTACTGGACTCCATGTCTTCCCTGTGCTTTTCCCCTTCCACTATTGCATGGTTTAAATGCTACTTATCAGACAGACAGCAGTCTGTTCAGTGGCAGAATACACAATCAACACTACTACCTACAACCATAGGTGTCCCACAGGGTTCAATATTAGGACCACTACTTTTCTCCATTTTCACTAACAGCCTCCAGACCTACACCCAAAATGCCTCACTCATACAATACGCAGATGACTCCACTCTCATCTGCTCAGCACCATCACTCACAACCCTTCAAAAACTTACTCAAGACTCCTTCACCTCAGTAGAAAACTGATTACCCAGATACAACTAATCCTTAATCCCAACAAAACCAAACTACTCATTTTCACACCTAACAAAACTAAATCCATCAACCAACCTTTTACAATCACTGCCAGAAATGGTACCAACATCCTACCCACAAACCATACCAAACTCCTTGGCGTGGAAATAGACAACAAACTACTGTTTGATGTACATATAGCACAAACCATAAAGAAAGTCCACAAAAAACTGGGAACACTATATAGAGACAGAAAATTCCTAACTGACCAAGCACACACAACACTTGCCCAAACACACCTTCTATCTACTCTAATGAACGCCGCTCCAATCCGTACACACTTAAGAAAACAGGACCTTGAACAACTCCAGTCATGCTACAATAAAATCGCCAGATTCGCTTCTAAATCCAACGACAAATCACACCATTGTCAAGCACTACGTAAACTGCAATGGCTAGAACTACCACAACTAATTAATTATCATCAACTAACAATTGCCTACAATATTTTGAACTATCCACTCAAAACCCCATCTCTTAGTCAGTTAGTAACCAAGTACACATCAAATCGTCCCCTACGCTTTTCAAGAAAAACACTACTATTACCAAAGCCAACAACTATGCAGGACAAGCACTATTCTCTCATAGCATAGCAAGAAACTGGAATAACCTTCCCCCTAACCTTACCTCAGCTACATCACCCAATATCTTTAAAAACTCTCTAAAAGCCCACCTCATGAATAAATGGATATGCCCATGCATCACATAACATTCAAACATTTCTCTTAACCACAATTTCTACTCTCACTGTCTGATATATATAGTGTATTGTTTGACAATGTACAATTTATTTCAATCTGCTGAACTTTATTGTGAATTGTACATAATCTATAGCTGAACATTTGATGTGCTGAACTTATCCTAAATTGTACATAATCTATGTCTGATCATCTGAGGATTGAACTTATTGAAATGTTTCTGAAAGTATCAGAAATTGTACAAATCTATGTCTGAATATTTGAGTTGTGAACACATTGTAAACTAGAACTAAAATGTATGGAGCTTTTCTCCCCGGGCCTCCGCTGTAAATGGACCCGTGTCCAGTCGGACTATCCCGGTAAACAAATGTAAAATAAAATAAAATAAATAAATAAAAAATAATTGGGAGTGAAATCTATGTCAAGTGACATCATATTGTAACAATATTAAATTTAATGGATTAGAGAATAGCATAAATAGGGCAACCGTGGTGGCGCAGCGGTTAGTGTTGATGCCTCACAGCAAGAGGTCCTCTGGTTTGATCCTCGGCTGGGGTGCCTTCTGTGCAGAGTCTGCATGTCCTCCCTGTGGTCATGTGGGTTCCCTCCGGGTGCTCCGGTTTCCTCCCAAATCCCAAAGACATGTTGTAGGTTACTCTAAATTGGCCCTAGGCGTGAGTGTGTGCATGTGTGCGCCTTCTGTGGAAGGTTGGGTGCCAGGCTGGCAACTCAACACCATAAAACTCCACTGCCAATCATGAGTGGACAGGTGATCTGCTGTGGCTACCCCTAACTGGGAAAAGCCGAAAGAAGATGAAGAGAATAGCATAAATAATCATACATTACACTGCAAAACATTACCCTAAAGTACATAACACTGCATTTTCAATTGAATGTACCTAGCAAATTCTACAATGACCCTTTATTCTCACCTCCACCCCAAAGTTACACTTGCTTACAGTGTAGGGGTGATCACTAAGATTTTCAGAGTACAGCAGTGTAGTTTAAGAAGGCACTATACTAACATAATAATTTGCTTCCAATAGTGACAAGGAGATGATCACAAGCAGCAGGTGAGGCACCATTCAGAAAATGAAATTTTGCTTTCTTGGAAGCAACTTCATCATTTTTTTTGTTTTTCTCTTGTAAGTCTGTATGCTTTCTCGCTAGAAAGCCGTGAGTGGGGCCAGACTTCTAGCAATAATCCAGAGTTGCTAAATTACAGATAACTTAAATGGAACACTTCTCAGTGAAATGTGAGATTTTGCATGACAAACCAACCCAGTTAGTTACTTACATAAATTTAGGACATACTGGATCAGGATGGCTAAGTACAGTCTCCTTACTGCATAGATCCATAGACTAAAGCTACATCAGGCAGATGTCACTTCAACTTTCCAGCCATAACTGATAACTATGCAACTTTTTATTTAGGAATGACAATCTGTTATTTTTAATTTTTTACCCCTTACTAACTTACTAAAGTTTAGATGATAATGTTACCCATCTTTCTCTAGTCAGAGCCATTACAATTACTTTTTTTTAATTCAGTTATTTTCATATTGCATTCCTCTTTGAAAGAAATGGAATAATACCTCTCATTTTGAGCAATGCTACCAACTGCTTCTGGTGACTTCATCTTTATCTTTGTGGATAACAAACAAAACCTTACTTTTGTAGCCCTCTGGCTTTGCTTTTTCCTTCATATCCTTCAACCACATATTTATTTTAAAATAAAAAAAGAAGTAAATTGCAAACCTTCTTGAATGTGTACATGCAATGAACTAAATGACAGCAAATAAAAAAAACTGGACACTGGTGATTAAAAGCAAGAGTGAAGGACAATTTATTCCTCATAAGAAACACTTGAGCATTTCCACTTTAAGAGAAAGTGCTTATGTCATTGGATTTTTTGAAAAAAAAAAAAAAAAAACATTTATTACGCCACTGGATTCTTTTGAGGAAGAAAACTTCCTTCACACAACCTCTAAAGCAACAGTGTCTTTTTTTCATTTATTTATTTTAACAATAATTTTTTAATACAGTAAATTATTAACTAATCTAGGGTGGACGTTTTCAGCCATGGCAGGTTTGAAACCAAAACAATAACACACAAAACTGATATGAAGCAAATAAAATACAACACAAAAATCACACTCGCACATCATGACAAAAAAACAGCAGAAAGGATTTTGTTAGATAAACTGCACACCCAAATAAGGTTTAAGGTGTATTAATTTAAGAGCTCAAGCCCAAATATTTTAAATAGTTACCAATTAACAAAATTAAAGGCATGACAAAACATACAGATCAAATAAAAGGAGGACTGGCAGCACAAGGAAACAAACTTATTAAACAGTTTATGTAAAACAACAAAGGTCAAAGTCTTCTCGGACAAGTTCATCAAAAAGCTACCAGAGGCTGAGGTGCACTCTTCATTTGGAACAAACCAACCTAAATAGAAAAGTACTGCTGGGACTTTCTAAAAGAGATTTTATACTCAAACAGCTGAATTTGAGACCACAGTTTGTTTCAGAAAGCTGGAGTAATGTATGCAAAGGAATAAACACTGGCAGTTTCAAGATACTCTCTGGGATAACTAACAAACCCTCTTCAGAATAATGTGGATAACAAAACAAAACATGGGTCACCAATAACTCACTGAAGTAAACAGACACTTAATCATGAACAGCTTGACAAGTTACACTGTTTGGTATCTACTTCTCTGAAGTACAGGCTAACACAGAAGGTCTTTGGCTAACTAAATTCGCAGGTGACTGCAAACTAGGAGCCATAATCGAAACTCCTAACGATGTGGACATTCTACAAAAGGGCCTCACTGAGACAGATGCCTGGTGTCAAAGACATGGTCTCAAGCTCAATGCAAAAAAGTGCATTGTCATCCCCTTTGGTAAAAACTCTGTACCCATGAACTACCACATAGGCGGTAGTCTACTTAACACTGAAAGTATGATAAGAGACCTTGGAACACAGGTGGACAGTAGTCTCTCCTTTGATAATCACATCGCCACAGTGATCAGGAAATCCTTCTCCATGGCACACCTCATCACAAAAGGTTTCTCATCCAGAAAAAAAGAGGTCATTGTTCCCCTCTACTCATCACTCATTACACCCATTATAGAGTACAACGCCCCTTTTGATATGTACCTCACAAGACATCTACAACAACATCTACAACAACTGGAAAGGCTGCAAAAATACTTCACAAAGAGGATTACTGGCCTCAAACAGATGCCTTACACAGGCCGTCTCAAAAAACTCCAGCTTTACTCCGTCACATATCGCCTACTCAGAGGCGATCTCTGCCTAACATACAAAGCTATATCAAACCCAGAGCTGTTGGACATGCTCCACTTAAAGAAATCCCAATCCCTCCGAGCTACACGCTCTAGGGACCTAAACCTTGTCACCACAATAAACAGAACATGCTGGAGGGATAGATTCCTGTCCCAGAGACTTCCCATACTCTGGAACAGACTGCCTATCTATGTCAAACAGAGCTCCTCATTAGCACTCCTCAAGAAAAATCTTGATGATTGGATGGGTAACAGGAAATTCTAGTGCATAGCATTTTAGCTGTGTGTGTAAATTACAGATGTACCAGATACTACACTTATTTTAGCAGTTTTAAGAGAAGGCTGAGAGCTGAAGTGACTGGCTGACAGACACTGGTAAACAACCCTGGGTAAGGAGAAATACCTTTTTGTTGTGAAAACAATGTAAGGTGGCTTACATATGAAGGTTTGCAAGATAAATTTGTCCTTACATTACAATAACTAGAAACACTGTTTTCCATGACAGGTATTTAAAATATTCTATATCAAGTGGTTTAAATACTTAAAAGAGTTAGCTTTTAAATGTGAAATTCAAATACCAGGGAATTCAGAATATTTATAAGTTCTTAAATGTAGGTTGCGATTCATAAAAGCCTTAAGAAACGTTTGCTACTGTCTGTGAAAAAAGCTAATAAGTAATTAAGGGTGTAGTTTGATTAAATAATCCGTTAAGTTCTGAATCAAACAAAGAGGTTTAATAACTTACAATCAATTCATCAGGATTTGAGAAGTCAGTGAATCTAAGCCTTCTGTGAAGTCCAAGAAACAAATCTCGACTTTTACAAGTAAGACTTTATAGTAGTAGGTTTTCAGGCTTTCTTTACAAATATTTAAAATTGGGTTGAGGAGGTATTATTAGGAATTAACATTCTATCTTCCAGGCTGAGAGATTCAATGTCTTAAGTCACTGTTTCGTAGGTACTTAATAGGCTACTGAACTGTGAGGATCTTAAGAAGCCTAGGCTTAATGGTAGTTTTTAGCTCTCATATTTAGCATACCAAATAACCCAGAGATGGGCCAAACAAGGATACGTTGGGATATTTACCCATTTCTCCTATCCATGAGGGACAGGGGTGCTAAACAGGTCCTGAATTTGAGGTTACCCATCCATTCATCTAAGTTATATTTCAACATGTACGATAAGTACTTTGCTTTATGTGGAGTGGAATACAATTCCATAGAAGCAATACCCTCTCTAACAGAAACTTATCCTTTCAACATTTTCTATTTACTTTGCAAAAGAGAATGAGATCCCTTTAGCAGATGTTTATGATACCAGAGGACGTGCAAGTGTTTAATAGGTCTGACAGAACAGGATCTGCTGAAGCTCTATTAGTGAGGCAGAGGTCACCTATCAGTAAGCATGTATGATACTGAGAAGAGGGACAATGCTTTGAGATGGTCTGCACTGTTTTAATATTTAGGCCCTTGATTTTTTATTTTTTTTGTGAGAAAACATTGTGGTCACTCCAGCTGTGACAAGTGTTTGGACAGGTACATACCAAAAGGGGCATTATACTTAATAATTGGCCTAATAAATGCCGATTACAGTAGAATGATAACATCCCTAGATCTGAAAACAATACCTTTAGATGTAAGTTGTGTAATGACAAAGGACTATAACAGAGGATATGTGGTGATTAAAGAACAGTTCATTGATAGCAAAGGATTTCAGATCCTTAAATAAAAGATCAATTTTCAGGGGTGTGTTGTTAATGTGACAGTTATAACGGGAGTCACACTTGCTGAAGTACACAATGATATACTTCTTGACATGTACTTTTAGTCCATGGTTTTGACATCAGCTATTTATTCAGAACAGGCCCTCTATTGGTGTCCTTTGGGGAATTTATGATTGCCCACATAAAAAAACAGCACCACCATGCAGAATCGGTCCAAAACCACTTATTACAGCAAATACAGAGATAAGGATGTAAAGAGAGAGAGAGAGAAGCCTGAAAAGGCCATATACAAGCAAAAGAGCAGTCTCAGCAGATAAACCTATCTTCTTATACTCATCTATTTTTTTGATCCTTGTTTCTGTATTTGACATAATAAATGGTATTTGACTGATTCTGTTTTGGTGGTGCTGCTCTTTTGTTAGGGATATTTGGATTTACCAAGCATGCCTGCATTTTTGTGGAAGTTTTCACATGCTTTTAGATGCAGATACTATGATGGCATCAAGTTTACAGACCTCAGAGAAGTAAATGCCAAAGAGAAGTGGCCCAACGATTAAACCCTGGGGCACACTACTAGTGACAGGTCTTTTGGAGGAAGTAGACTGCCCAACCTTAACTTCGTGAGTTCCATTTGTGAGCCAATTTGCTATTCAATGAGTTACACAGGGAGTGACATTAAGCTGCAGGTGTGGTTAGGCAGTTGAAGAATATTAGAGGGCAAGGATGAGGTTTGATCTATATTTGCCCGCAAGTACATTGGTTATGTCCCTTGACCCAAATATGTGAAATCATTTACAATTAGCTCTGCACAGTACTAGGCATTATTTCTGAGATTAGTAACTTAATTAAAGAAGGCTCTGTGGTTATCCTTTGCCTGCATGGCTATTTTTACCTCATCTCTAGTTTTGTTTGATTTGATCATGCTCCAGAGTTCCTTGTTTAGTTTAGTAAGAACATTTTTGGCATCTTGAGAATTAGATTTATTTTTGTGTACAATTATTTTTTCTTTATTATAAGGCCTGTTTATATTTAGGTTTCACCATAGGATTTTACTTTTGAATTATGCATTGCATTTATTTCTGAGAGGGACAGATGTGTCTATGCAACTATTTACATGTGCAGAGAATTTGGCAGCAAAGTATTCTGCATAAGCAGTGGGGTTATGAAGATGGAAGGGGCTTTGAATGCCCTAAGTCATAACACAAAACAAACATCTTAGTCATAGGTGACTCAGTTGTGAGACACACAGATTTCCCTCTCACCAAGTTGGATAAGGAAAAGGTCATAGTCAGCTGTCTGTCAGGTGTCAGGATCTGTCACATCACACATGCACTCAAGTCTCTCAACAACAGGCACTGTTATGACTCCATCATAGTCCATGTTGGTGTGAACGACTTCAGATGTACCTCACTGGAGTATACGAAGAGAGACATGACTGAGCTCTCAAATTATGTGTCTCAGACACATATGTCCCTAGCCTTAAGCAGCATTTTACCTTCACCTAGGATGATACCTCAATACAAACAAAAAGGATCGACTTCAACAATTGGCTTAGTTTCTAGTGTCACTCAAAGGGGATCCAATATCTGCCAGTCTGAGATAACATGGTTGACCGATCTTGAAGCTTTGCCAGAGATGGTCTTCATCTGTCACCCCTGGGATTTTGGTTACTGGCTAAAGAGCTTGCCATCCCCACAGTGTCTTTTTTAGGCAATGTCACAAGAACAAAATTCCCAACATAAAAATAACCTCTAAAACAACCTCAAGGTTGTGCTGCTAAATGCCAAGAGTCTAAACGAGAAACTGCACTCACTGCAAGCAGTCCTCACCATGGAAGATGCTGACATTTGTGCAGTCACTGACACCTGGTTTAAGGCTGCAGAGAGCACCCCAGCTGTACCAGGTTACATTTTCTTCCACACATTCAGACCACAAACTGAAGGCATGAGAAGTAAAGGAGGAGGTATATCAATATTCATTAAAGATAAATACACCTCTAGATTGGTTAAACAGCAGGATTCCCTCGAATTACTTCAGGGGCAATTGACTGTAGGTAAGACCCCTCTTCAGGTCATTGCCAGCTACAGGACCCCCTCCATGAAATAGGACATTTATTCACCCTACTTAGATGTACTTGAGTCAGGATACAACCAAACACCCCACTTTGGGTGACTTTAATTACCCATCCATAGACTGAGTTAAATTATACGTGCTCTAACTCACTTCCCCAAAGGTTCCTGGACTTTAACTCCAATGTCCTGGACCAGCTGGTTGACACACCCACTAGGGGCTCAAACATCCTAGACCTGGGGACCACTGCACCACCCCCAGTGTATGGCCATCCCTAGTAAGATTTGACCACAAATCAGTCTCACTAGAATCAACTATAATACAAGACATTCCACCCCCCCTTAGCAACAACTAGACTAAAAAACTTCTCCAAGGCTCATTACAACCTTTTACATGAAGGCATAAATAGCTTTACAACCCCTCCCCCCACTGATGGAACAGCCACCTATGCAGAGTTGTACACCAATGCTTTATACAAGAACCCGTACAACTGTACTGACTCTGCCATACCTGACAGAACCAAAGCAAGATCTTCAAGAAAAAACATACCTGCCTTGTGGACAACTATCCTCAATAGGCTATATAATAGGATAAAGAAATTGCTGTCTAAGATTAGGAAGGAACAGTCTCAAAACTGGAAATTCTCCTTCCTCAACTTAAACAAGCAAATAATACTCCTAGTGAAGTCCTCCAAAGATAACTACACATCCAAATTATCTTCCCTAACTAAGGATAACCAAAAAGAGTTTTTTAGTTTCATCCATAACCTCAAAGGTAAGGCACAGATTTGCAATGAACTCATAGTTAATGGTACTACATATACAGAACCTGGGCATATAGCAAACATGCTGGCTGACAGGTTCAGTGAAAACTTGACTCCCCTGTCCCTGCCACATATACCCCAAAGCATCCCTAACACCTATCCCCTGCCTAGTATCTTTGAGGAGCAGGTCTTAAATGCCCTCACCAAGGCCAAAACCACAGCCTCTATGGGACCAGGCAACATTCCAGGCAGTGTTCTACATAGATTAAAACAAGAATTAGCATCACCACTGAGCATGCTTTTGAATCACAGCCTAAGCACCGGCTTCATCCCAGTGGAATGGAAAACAGCTACACAAAGGGGATGCATCCATGGACCCCAGGAACTACAGACCCATTAGTCTGACCAGCTTTATCTGCAAGGGCATGGAACGAATAATCATGGACCTTATTAACAAAGATATAGGAAATCTATGAATGCTCGACCTCACCCAGTTTGGCTTTGTCAAGGGGAGATCATACCTGTTAAACTTGCTGGACTTCTTGGAGATAATCACCAAAGCCCTAGACAAGGGTAAATCAGTGCATATGGCCTATCTACACTTAGCCAAGGACTTTGACACAATCCCCCACTCAAGCATCATTGATAAATTCACCCAGCTGGGTATCATCCAAAAGATTTGGAGAAATTAAAAAAAGTGACTGGGTATCAACCCATATATTGTCAGGTGGGTTGAAAACAGGCTCACTGACATAACTCATACGGTCAAAATAGGGGACTCCACCTCCTCCAGCAGACCCATAACCAGTGGTATTCTGATCAATTCTGGGACATCTACTGTTCAGAATCTACTTCTCCAAAGTGCAGGCTAAAACTAAAGGACTGTGGCTGACAAAGTCTGCTGATGACTGCAAACTGGGAGTGATCATTGATGCCCCTAGCGATGTCAACTTCCTGCAAAAAGGTCTTACACAGACTAATAACTGGTGCCAAAGTCATGGCCTTAAACTTGATGCAAAGAAATGCATTATCATCCCCTTCGGCAAGGGTGATGTTCCTGCAAACTACCACATCAATAGCAATAACCTAAACACACAGTCAGTGGGGTGAGAGATCTAGACACACAGGTTGACAGCAACCTTAACTTCGATCACCATGTCTCCACAGTGGTAAAAAGGGCCTTTTATACTGCTCATCACATAAGTAAGGGCATTGCCTCCAGAAAAAGAGAGGTTATAACCCCTCAGTACTCTTCCCTCATCAGGCCAATAAGAGTACAACGCTCCCTTTGATATATTCTTTTCAAAAGCCTGCAGCAACTGGATACACCACAAAGGTTCCTTGCAAAGAAAATGCAGGGTCTTTAAGATCCGTCTTATGTGGACCGAATGCATTCATTGTCACTTTAATCTGTGTTGTACAGACTGCTCCCAGGTGACCTGTGTCTCGCATATACAGCAATCTTTGTCCTAGCTTTAATGGAAATGCTGTACATTCGTAAGTCGAATGGCACATGGGTCACTTGCTCTAAGGACCTTAATCTAGTATGTGACATCAACAAAACTTGCTGGACAGACAGATTTGTCTCACAAAGGTTGCCTCTACTTTGGGACAAGCTTCCTATTCATGTTAAACAAAGCCCCTCATTGGCCCTTTTTAAGCACAATTTGATGATTGGCTGGGTAACTGGAAATTCACCCTGGGGGTTCCACCTGTGTTCCTCTTGGACAGGGGCAATAGGTGCTGACTTTAGTGTCTGCTTGAACCAGAAATCTTTGGGAACACGGTTTGAACTTGACTAGGCTTGTAAAGTACCTGGGGCCATTAGCCTAGTAACCTCCTATGATCAGTTTTACTAGATAAGCCCTCACATAATCTCTGAGATTAGAGATACTGGAAGATGCTTCAGGATTCAGTCTTAAGGAGAATGTTACTGACTTGTAGCCTAATTTAATCAGGAAGAAAGTTACAACTGGTGGAGAGCGAAGCTGGCCTGTACTGGTAAGGAGCAAGTCAAGGATTTTACTGGCCATGGTTGAGTGCAGACTAACTGGCCCAGGCAGTTTGGATTTAGGAAGTCCAGAAAACTGTAGGCATACATGTTTGAGGATGCACTAGTCTCCCAGTTTACAGAGGGGTGCGTGAAGTCTCATAGGAGAGTGGTATTTGGCTTAATACATAGGAACTCCGTACTAATTAGGTAAAAAACATGGGCTGAGGTGGTCCTATAGTTAGATATATGATAAGGGGGTTTGTTAATAGTAAGTTGGATGTGGAGGAGTTCCCGACTGAGACAAAAACAGTACTAGGCATTGCTGTTGAGTTATTAGGGACACACACAAATGTAAGGAACATGGAAGGATTGTGGCTACTTCTACCAAAACAGAAAACCAATGCTCTCTCTCGAACAAGAATGAACATGAGAATTTTATTGCCTCTGTCTTGCTTTGCTTTTATTAGTACTGTTTGAATCAGAGGAAATGAAGGGAATGCGTACCATAATGTGTGAGTACATTAGAATAAAAAAGTGTCACGCTCTAAACAAAATAGAAATGCAGCAGGCAGCAAAAGGTTTAGAGCTAACCATGGAGGTAGGTGGCAAACAGGCCCACTTCTGGCATGCCCCAAATTTACACAATGTCCTGGATCCAGTTGCTGTTAATTAGCCAATGTTATTACCCTTCTTAGGCAGTAGACCAGTTTGTTCTGCAGGCTTGGAATACATATGCTGAGAGTTACACTTTTTAATGAATGGTCTATTGCTAGATCCAAAGTGCCTCTTTGCAAAGTTAGAAATATCTGGTTCCCTCCTAAATAATGAAACATCATATAGGTTCATAGGTAGGTACTGGGCTATCTGCCCGAAGGCATATATTAGCCCAGCCACGTTGTGCGGTATTCACCACCCCTTTGGTTAGTTTCCTAGGCCCTTGATCTAGCAGCTAGTACCCTTGGCCCCTATCTAGTAGAGCTGTTGGTATGATCCCTGGTGTGAACTTTTTGTTACCCATCCACTCGTCAAGGTTCCTCTTGAAGAGTGATAGTGTGGGGCTCTATCTTATGTAGATCGAGACCTTGTTCCATAGCAAGGGAAGTCTTTGCGAAGGCAATCTATCCCTCCAGCATGTTTTATTCATTGTTGTGCTGAGGTTTATATCCCTAGAGCGTGCAGCTCGAGTAGATTTTGTTTTGCTAAGATGGAGCATGTTCAACAATTCTGGGTTGGACATGGCTCTGTACGTTAGACAGAGATCGCCTCTGAGAAGGCGGTATGCAACAGAGAAAAGCCTTAGTTTTTTCAATCGTGCTGCACAGGGCAACTGTTTGAGGCCAGTAATCCTCTTAGTGAAGTACCGCTGTGGTCTCTCCAGCTGCTGGAGATGCCTAGCCAGGTACATTCCAATTGCTGCATTGTACTCAATAATGGGTCTGATGAGGGAAGAGTAGAGGGGAACCACTACATCCTTAGATCTTGATGCAAACCCTTTCGTGATCAGATGGGTCACATAGAAGGATTTTCTAACCACCTTGGCAACATGGTTATCAAAGGAAAGCTGACTATCTACCTGGGTCCCTAGATCCCTTATTACTTCTTCAGATTTCAGGGGGTTACCTCCTATGTGGTAGTTCGCGGGTACTCTGTTTTTTCCAAAGGCGATTACTACACATTTTTTAGCATTTAGCTTGAGACCATGGCTTTGACACCATGCATCAGTCTCATTAAGGCCCTTCTGGAGGATATCCATGTCAGCCGGAGACTCTATTATAGAACCCAGTTTGCAGTCGTCCGCAAACTTGGTCAGCCACAGCCCTTCAGTGCTTGTCTGTACTTCTGAGAAGTATATACCAAACAGGAGGGGCCCCAGAACAGAGCCCTGTGGCACACCGCTCATTACTGGTCTGGATTCAGATATAGATCTCGCTACTCTTACTTTGTGGGGTCTGAGAGCCAGTTTGCGATCCATCTTGTGACGTAAGGTTTTATGCCCAGGTTGGTGAGTTTATCAATAATATCCAAATGGGGAATGTTGTCAAATGCTTTAGCAAGGTCAAGGTAAGCCATGTGCACCTCCTTTCCCTTATCTATACCTGAGTAACTGTCTCAAAGATGTCCACCAGGTTCAGGAGGCATGATCTGCCCTTGACGAAGCCAACTATGTGGGGTCAAGTGTTTGGAGGTTCCCAATCTCTCCATTTATGAGTTCCATAATGATTTGCTCCATTGCCTTACAGATCAGACTGGTCAGGCTTACTGGTCGGTAGTTCCCAGGGTCGGTTGTGGGCCCACCCATGTGCAGCGGAGCCACCGTTGCTGTGCGCCATTCTATGGGCACATATCCTGTCGAGAGGCTGAGATTGAACAGGGTATTCAGATGCAGCGTTAATTCATTTTGGAGCTCGCATACGACACAGCCCGGGACATCATCTGGTCCCATGAAGGCAGCGTTTTTAGCTTTAGATATAGCCTTACTAACCAACGGTAATAATTGGAGTTACACAATCCCCTGGAATAGTAATAGGCCCTGTAGGTGGTGAGGGGGGGGGGGGATTTGCACTGAACCTATCAGCCAAGATGTTGGCAATGTCAGTGGGGTCAGTAAAAGTTATCTACACTGATTTTAAGGTGACGCCCCCCTCCACCCACACCCAAAAAAAATATGTCTTAAAAAGCTATCAAGGCTCCAAGCACTATTTTCATTTCTTTTAGGCTGATATTAAACGGTTTCTTTTGAGGACCAGTTAGTTACACTGATCCAAAAAGACTGTTGAAGGGGGCTCCCAAGTATACTCAAATATTCTATTATTTGCTGCTGCTTTACTGTTGGAATGAGAAAGAGCAATCTTTTTGAAAACTGTATTTGGATCCATCTCAAAAGAAACTCTTTCCTTACAGAACTGGGCAGGCTAATTGTAGCAAATCTGCAGATTAGTTGTACACTGAATGCCCCCTGCAGACTTCTCCTTTGTAGCCTTGCGTAAGGAATTAGGAGAATGCAAAATGACATACATGCCAGGGCCCTTAGTTACTACCCTTTGTAATGGCCTATACTAAGGGCAAATATGTCTACATTACTATTTTCCAACTGTTTCTTTTCAGAAAGAGCTTCATTAGGACAGAAACTATGATGGTCCCAAAAATGGCAATTTAGTAGTAGGGATCAAGGTTGATTCATTGCACTTTATTGGAATCTTCAACAATTGCATCAAACAAATGGTCAATATAATGTGTTACAGGAACAGTTCTTAAGAATGGCATGTTAGAAGGCAATCATCCAGAAGAGGAAAGGTAGTTACATTTCAGTGAATGAAGAATAAAAAATGTTGAGTAAAACATTTGGTAGATTATCTGACAGCTGCTGAAATCTTAAACAGTAGAGCTGAAAATTGATGGTGATGATGACGATGATAATGAGAAGGAGAAAGATGAATTCTAAACTACTTCTGTTGGGATGACCTTAATGGTAAGTGGAATTAAGCATCCACCCTATCTAGTGTCACCACTTAAAACTCATCTTAATGGTAGGTACTACTTTCAGTGCTGCCATCTTGAATTTGTTTACAGAAATATATTCAGCACTGATGAGCCAAATACTGGCCTTAGAGTAATGTCCTTTACAGTGATGACAAATCAGCTGGAATAAATGCCATGACCTGAGCGGAAAGCACTCACTGTGCCATCTTTCTTTAATAGAACTGATTTATCAGCAGTAGATGTATTATCTGATGTGCTGGCCTAAGTGGAACAGGCCATTTGCAAAAAGATAGGTGGAACTGAAAAGCTGCCTACCAGACGCACTGGAGAAGGACAAAATAATAAGCAGTCGCTTGGAACGCTTTTATTTCATCTTTTCTTTTGAATTAGTCTGGGACTATTTCCTTCAATACTGATCCTGATCAGGCAGATGCTAGACATGTTTACCCTTTCCGCAAAATGGCCTTTTGTCTGGAGAATAATTTCTCTAAAATCAATGAGCTGAAACATGGTAAATTTCTTTAAATGACTTGTTTGTCTCTTCCCTTCATCTTCTAAGTTAGTTATTATATCAGCAGCTGGCAGACCATAAAGCATAGCCAGACTGACTCTGGCATCCAATCTGACAACTTCAGAGTATATCATGTCTGTTCTAAGAGTGTTTCATCATTTCAATGTCTAACATGGTTAAGCTATGTGTAATATCCTCAGTAGTGTAGCCCATTTGACAATGTCGAGTCTAGTGTTATCAGCTATGGCATTAGGTTTTTCCAGTTTGTCCTTTTCACTACCAGATAGCTTCTGAAATGTCTCCTGCATTTGTCGCAAGATGGAGCTTTGATAAGTAACCATATAGTTATACACTTAAGAGTTGTTATAGCCAGAATGAAAGGCATCTACACTTTCTGCCATAGGTTCATAGATGTATACTAAGCTAATGACCACTAGGGCCTTTATAAGCCTAGCCATGCAACCCAAAGGTATCTCATGAGTTATTCTGCCTTACAAGTTATTTTAAGGGGTGTATTTTAGCCAAAGCATGTTAACAGCTGCCTCTGTCCATTACAGACATAGGTGTCCGACCATGGCTGAATTTTAGATTTTGCCTCCACTGATCCAGGTTGTACTTGAATACTGTTAGGAAGGGGTTCTGCTTCACATGAATGGGAAGCCTGTTCCAGAGAATGGCAATTCTTTAAGATATGTACCTATCTCTCCCACATATTTATTAATGTTGCAAGCAAAATTTAAATCCTTAGATGTAGTAGCTCTGGTGCTGCTCATTTTGCAGATATTCTAAAGATCCATCACAGCAGGATCGAAGGATGTCTGGTATGCCAGGCTCAGATCACCTCTCTGCACAAACAGAGTATAGACATAGGGCTTTGAGGTGAGCTGCATAAGACACTGTGTTTACTTCCAGTATTCTTTTGTGAGGAACATATGTGGAAAATCAAGTTGTTGCCTGTGCCTGGTCAGATACATACAGAAATGGGCATTACATTCTAACATAGGTCTGACAATGTCTGAGTACAGTGGTACAATGACTATGCCACACCTTTACTTCTAATCTGACTAACACAGAAAGATTATCTTACAACCTTAGACACATGTTAGTCAAAAGCCAGGTTAGTATCTGTATGAGTCCCCAAATCAGTGACTACTGCGTATACTTTTAGGGGCGTTTTATTAATGAGGTTGCTCCTTTATATGGCAAACTTCCCAAAACGTATTAGTATGCCTTTCTTATCATTGAGCTTTAAGACATGGCTTTGGCATTGGTCAATTATCTGTGTTAGACCTTCCTGCAAGATGTTAGTATCTTGGGGAATTTCTATGATTGCTTCTACCTTGCAAACTTGTTAAGCCAGAAGCCCTTGATATTGGTCTTGACTTCTGCCAAAACAGATGCTAAAGAGGAGTGGACACAGCACAAAGAATTGGGATGCTGGTGACAGGACTCTCAGTAGAGGTGATCTCTCCAATCCTAACTTCCTGGGTCCAGTCTGTGAGACAGCTGGCTATCTAGTGAGTTACACAGGGGTTTATGCCTAATTGTTTCAGTTTGTTTACAATGCCTGAATGCAGTATTCTTTCAAATGCTTTAGCTAAGTCAAGGTACGCAATACGCACTGTTTTGTCCTCATTTATTCCCTTAGTGATCTTCTCTAAGAAGTCCACCAGGTCCAGTAGGCATGATCTGCCTCTGATGAAACCAAATTGGGTTGAGTCTAATGTTTGAAGATTCCCTATGCCACTGTTATTCATTTCCATGACAATTCTTTCCAAGGCTTTGCATATAAGACTAGTCAGCTTGTAGTACCTGGGATCCACTGATGGTCCTCCCTTGTGCAGAAGTATGACCACTGCAGTCTTCCATTCATGTGACACAAAGACTGTACAGAAGCTACAGTTAAATAGTACATAAATACAAATATTTCATGGGCATTAATGCCCTTCTAGACTGCCAATATACCAAAACAGTAGTTCCCATAGTAAGTGTCCAGGCTGTTCTTAAAAATATCTAGACTAGTGCCTGCTTTAATGTAATTTGGTAGTCTATTTCATGTATCAGCTGCTCTCAGAGAACCAATTAGTGCACTTCTCATTCCTATAGAATCAGCAGCAGAGGTTATCTGACGATTCTCTACTACTTTTTGATAACCCCAACATTCCAAGAGATAGCCGTCTCTAAATGCCCTATATACTTGAATGAGGTCTCCTCTTAAAAATTTACATGAGACACTGTAAAAGTTCAGATATTTTAGTCATTCGTAATAACTTAAATTTTCACATCCATGGCTACCCTAGATATATTTCCACTGTACTCTTTCCAGTTTACTCATGCTTGTTTTTTTTTTATAAGGTAATTGCTATTCCATACTCAAGTTTGGGTCTAATGTAACTAACAAACAAGGACTTCATTATTTCTGATTTTTCTAGACTTTATAAGTCTTTTTATACAACATATAGTATAGTGATACCAGAGTGGCCCTGACAGGCAATATTTCAGGGTATTTTGCAGGCATCCAGAGCCCATTAAAGCTGTATTTTTGGCCTTAGATGAGCATCTAAGACCTGTGCCCTACAGATAGCTGGAGGGATTACTTTAGATGGTATATGGGGAAGGCGTCTGGGGGTGAGAGGTGAGTAAAGTTGGAGCTGACTTTGTTAAGCAAGATTTGCTATACCGCCTGGTTCCATGAATATGGCTTCATTTACCAACAGTTTAGCACACTGTCATATGTTACCTTTGAGGTCTTGGACATAGCTAAAAAAGGCTTTATGTTTTGTTATTGGCCTGGGATGCTATCTTTACCTCAAAATTTTGTTTTGTTGGACTTAATTAATCCTCTTAATTTTCAGTTTGATGAAAGTGCTATTTTTTTGGTGTTACTCTTAATAATTTTTGCTATGACTTTTTTTTCTTTTGTTGTACAACCTGTTTAATTTTGGATTCCACCAGAGTGCACTGCTTTTTGAGTTAATTTTGTCTTACTTCTGGCAGGCACAGCAGCCTCTATGCAATCACTGACAGCTGTACACAGCTTTTTTGAATAATTTTGCATAGGATGCTGCATTATCTGGGTTTGGAGGGGCTTGAATTTTTGACAGGTTATCACTTAACAAAAGGTAGTTTTGCCCTTGTAGCTGCTTTTAACTGTTACAGGATTTGCTTGGGTGCAGAATTTATTTTGAACTTACCAGAGAGGACATGATACTTTGGAGGGTGCAATATTCAGCCTCCCTATTTTGGGAGTGGCAGGTCCAGTATGTTTGTAACTCTATTAAGTGCATGCACTAACTGGTCCAGAGTGTTTGTGTTTACAAAGTCTAAGAATCTCTGCACCTATAAACTTGGGGTTGTGTTGAACTCCCAGTTTATAGAGGATAACTAAGGTCCCACAGGAGTATGGTATTTGGTTGAATAGTGAGCATTTCCAATGGGTCTAGGAATGAGCTATGGTTTTCAAGGGATATAGAGAATGACTTATAGGTTATGGTATGGGACTTTGTTTATAATAATGTAGTCATGGAGGAACTCCAGTGCATCTTCTGTTTAACTAACCTAAATTATGATTGTTATTTATGTAGATCAAGACACCTTCACCTTTAGTCAGTGTCTGTACAGTTGCTGGTCTGAATGTGTGGAAAGTCCTGAAGCCTTGCACTGCCGGGCACAAACTGCAGCTTTAACCCATGTCTCGGTAACTGCACAGATGTCTGCATTATCCAAAGTTAGGAGAGCTTGGAGGGAGTGGAGCTTCTTGTTTGGACTTCTGGCATTGAGCAGTAACAGCTTTAGATTTCCTTGAGCAGAATTTGCTATATTGGAAGATTTCTCAATTTGGCATTGCCTTCAAAAGACTCTATGGGGAAGACTAATATTCAAAAGCCTAGAGGGGATAGGTGGAGACCATCCTTGGCCATGCAACATGGTTTGTTAACCATGTCCTCCCATACTGAAATATATTCCACCCCCCTAGAGTGACACCAAAAACTAAGCCAATTGTTGAAGTCAGTCATCTCCTGTTTGTACTGTTGTCATCATCCTTGATGAATATAGAAGGTTGCTCAATGCAAGGCACATTTCAGCCTGTGACATACAGTCCAATAGCTCCATAATTTCTCTCTTCATATAGTCTAGGGAGATATGTCACAGGTCATGGTCACCTACATGGACTATGACTGAATCATACTGGTACCTGTGGTGCAATTCGTTGAGTGCATATGTAGTTTGGCAGATCCTGGCCACTGACAGGCAACTGACCATTATTTTCTCCTTGTTCACTTTGCTGGATATAATGGAATCCTCTATAACCAGAGTCCTGGGTAGCATACTGGCTTGCCTTATGGACTTGGTAGATGAGGCTCCACTGGGTATGGCTGTATGTGGGCATTAGGTGTTGTTTCTGTTGAGTGCTTTTGAGTTTGCTGAGAAATATTTTTGTAAGTGGAATATCTAGGATGTCTTTGGGGTTTGGGAAGACTATATTCCAGTGTCTCAGCACTAGAAGATCTATGTGTGGGGTGAGTACCATCTGTGGTGAGTGTAGTGCAAGCGTTTCTGACAACCAGATCATTATTATTTTTTGTATGCAAGACTTTTGCCCCCAGAGACACTGTCCATATACATCTCGCACATACTGTACTCATTCTTTAAGGATTAAATGGTTGTCAGTGAATATTAGACAATTGTTACACTATCTCAATATACCCATATTTGCCAAAACTGGCTGTGGAGAAATTGGGAAAGTGAATATCCATGATGTCAGGTCCTTTATTGTGTGAGCTACAAGGGTGTGGTGCACGAGAGGTTAATAGTGGGCTAACTAAGGGTGCTTTTGGAGCTAGAGACTAGACTATATTATGTAATACTAAATTCAATAGGCAGTGCTCATCACCATGCAGACTAGCTGCTCTATGCTACTCGACACATAAAAAAATTTGGTTTCTAAGTGTCTGTGTCTATACAGGACACTAGTAACCACTGATGCATATGAGGCAGCAGCACTCAAATTAGGAAGTGTAACACCAACGCTTCCTAAGCTTGGTTAAACAGGATGATGCACTGGAGTTCCTCCACATCCAGATTGTTATAGACAAAGTCCCACACCATATCCTAGCAAGCTATAGCACCAAACATGCACATTCACTTAAAACACAGGGGACTGGTTTCTAAGTTCTCTGGCCAATAAATAACGCACAGCTTTGTGTGTTTTCCCAACTTAGAGAGATGAGACCACAACCTAGTGCCACTAGATGGATTATCCTGGTCCTCTTAATGTAAAAACCACAAAAAAGATTGCTTGAATGTGCAATGCTACCACAAAATAACTTAAACTACTTAGACAAGGCAGTTTCAAGTATTAGGGACCTTTAAATTGACTTAAAGTCCAAAATCAACAAATAAAGCAAAAATAATGCAGTAGCACTCTAAAGCAGTTAACTGAAGTGCAACATAGTAAAATAAATCTTTTATCTGCCAAGAATAGAGCAGGATTAATTCAAGACCCTCTCAGACTGTGCTGAAAGGCACCAAGCAGATAGGAGCTCTGTGAAAATGGGCAGGAGACAATTTGTAGTAAACTCAAGAGCAACAGTGGTTCGCTAAGTAGGCACTCAGTATTATGGATTTATGGCAAACAGTTGGTGGGAAGAGTACTTTAATAGTTTACACAACAGACAACAGCAATGAAAGATGTGAGAGAGGGACTTTGGAAATCAGAATACCATAAAGAGCAGAGGCCAGAGACACATCATTTTAAAACCATAACATAAAAAAGATGGGAGGGTTGGAAAAAATTCAAGCTGCAAAAAGCAGATTAGCTAGAGAGACAGACATCTAATCACATAAAGCTAATATTAGAGCTGTAGTCCTATGACGCTGAGCTACAGGTCAATGACCATAGGTAGGTTAGAATTTCAGAAACCTTAGTGTAATGTCTCAGTGGGGATGGGGAAGACACAATAAAAGAGGGACATGAAGACACTGGAATGTATCTTTAAGCAGAATATAAGACTAACAACAAAATTGGGATATAAGCAGCTGTAAAAGCAGTGAAGCACAAATCCTGGAGAAGAATACACTATACTCTCACAACTGCAATTCTACAACAGTCTAAGGCACACTATGCTAACAGAGAATGTTTTTTGGTTCAAACATGGAAAAAAAGAAGAAAAGTACAAAAAAAGTATCACCACATAGGTGATATATGCAATTTAAAATATTTAAGCTGAATCACAATAAAAAGTTTTTTTTTCTTTCCTTTTTAATGAAGAGTGTTTCTTACAGTTCAGGGCCTTTCCACACCTCTAGGAGTCTTGCATAAAAGACCATATCTGCCCAGCAACAATGATTCAATTCCAAACAGTAAAGTAGCCATTGGAATAGACTTCAGAATTTAAAATAGTAGAGAGAACTGTTGAATGTTCAGCCTTGCAGCTGTTATAAAGAAGCTGCTTTATTTTAGGCATCTTTCTTAAAGTCTATCTGGTCTCCTGTGTGCTAGTGGCTGAGTATTTGTTGGGGCCTAAAGGCTTTTGCCACATCTTGAAATTTTTCCTCGGGGACAACCAATGTTTCTTGGAGATAAGGGATAATTTGCTGGTCGACTATACAACTCTTCAATGTAGAGTAAAACAGTCCCTGCAAAGATAATGATGTCTAAGGGTAGAGAACAGAAGGCTGAGAAGCTGTGCATTTATGGTCTTTGCCTCAGTATGGTGATCATTCAATTTCAGTTATGTAAAAATCACCCTCTTCCACAAAGGACAAAGAACAGGGACTTAGTATCACCAAGGGTATATATATATTTTTTTCATTTGGAGGGAAATATTTTTTGGATCCGAGAAGAGACCAGTGTAGGTCTTTGATGCTGCTTAACTTCTTCATGAACAATGTTAGAATATTACCAGACAAGCATCTTGTAATTAAAAGTAGGTGGAGAGAAAATACAAATACTAGCAGAAGGCTCTAAATTTGGCAAAGCTTCTTTATCTGTAAGAGCTTTTGTTTACCATCTATTTTTAATATACTTCTGGATGGTGCTGATATAGATACTGATGAAGATTATACTTCAGTCTTCACTTATGTAGCACTGGATTATCTTCTCTTCATTACACCCACAGTGTGCTCCTTTCTCACTTTGTTTCTCCCCTCAGCGTCTTTTTCTTCACAATGCCTTTAAACAGACCTAAAGGACTTCTCATGTAAGAAGAAAGTGTTTTCAAATATCTCAGTATGGGTCTTCTGGGTTCTTCTATGATAAGTCAAGTCCTCTCTCAGTTTTTAAAGCAGGCATTGGCTACTTTAAAAATATGCTGAGTATAGAGAGATAAACTCTTGGGCAAATTTGTTTTTACCTACTTGGTCTACCAAACTGGGGGGTTAAACTAGATGTCCCAACTGAAGAGGGATTAAGGTTATTAAAGGAGAGAAAATAAGTTTAGTTCACTCATAGCAGATGAGAAGTGGTAACATCTGGAATATGTGGTGTCAAATCAAACAAAAACTTCACAATGCATCTACTTCGCCCATTTTCATTCTTCCTCATCTGAAAGGGTTTTGATCCAACCTTTGGTCTGACTCGGCCACTTTTTCTAAATTCTTCAATCCAACTCTTGAGCTCCTCCATTTACCCATGCCCCACTAACTTAACATATCACAGATTGAGTTTGCTGCCCCCCCCCAAAAAAAAAAATATGGTTGAATTTATAAGGACTCTAAAAGGTAGAGATAACAGAGAGAGAACAGGATCTCAAACAAGGAACAACAGTTTCCAAAGCATTATCCCTTAGGTCTCACCAGGAGTAAAAGAACGGGGGTTAGGAGGGTGGAAAGTTGAGGAAGAATGAAAATGGACAACAAAGATGCACCCTTATGGTGAGTACATACCATTTGTACCGGATGTTGACATTTTCATTCATTCTTTAACTGACAGAACTGAGTTCACAGCAAGATGAACCTTGGGTGGACCTCAGGGAAGGATTTTTCCCGAGTACTGTGGAGCCAAAGGCAGGTCTGTTTCTAGAAACCAAATTCAATTTGTAATGAACAATAAATGTATGAGCAATGGACCAAGAGGCAGTGGCACAAATGTCATCTACTGATGTTCTTGACAAAAAAGCTGAAGAGGTAGCCACAGACTTTGTGGAATGTGCTTTAGAGGGCTTAGGCAAAGACAAACCTCTTTGGCTGTAGACAAAGTGTCTACACTCAACTAACCATTTGGCTGTGTTTACTTTAGAAACTGCCACGCCCAATTTGTTCTGTGAAAAGGATACAAACAATTGGTCATTTTCTTGAAATATTTGTTCCGACGGAGGTAGAATCATGGTTGCCTGTGTACATCCAAAAGTAGAGCAATTTGGAAATAAAACTGGGAGGTTAATGGCTTGATTAATATTGGACTCAGAAGCCACCTTAGGCAAGAAAGACAAATTTGATACATATGGAAACTCTTATCGTTATGAAAAAGCAGTTAGTGAGATTTGGAAGAAAGAGCCTGGAGTTCGGATACTCATCTAGCTGACATAACAGCAACTAGAAAAATAGTTTTCCAGGATAAAAACTTTTAAGTCTGTCGGGACTTCCACGATGGCTACACATTGATTAACAGCTTAATTCTGGCTCTCCCAATCTGAAAACAGAGACTTAGCAGAGAAAGCCAGTGGACCTAGACTTCTGGGTACATTTTAGTAACTGACTAGTAAGTGCACTGCCTAGATGCCAGGAATAAAAAAAGAAATATAAAGGACCTGGGGGAAAATCAGCTACAAAAGTTGAGGAAAAGAAACACAGACTGGGAAAAGTACTTCAGCTGTTCAGAAAGAAGCAGTGCAAGCTCCAGACATGACTTCCAGTAACCTAGACGAAAGTATAATGCAGCTGCACAAAGACATGGTTAAAATAAACAAAACATTTAAGGCATATATCAACACAAGCAATAAAAAGCTGGAAAAATGGAAGAAGCTTTGAACAGATATTCAGATAAGGTGAAAGAACTGCAAAACTCAGAGATGAAATTAAGAAAAAGCTAGCTGAATATGAGACTGCACAAGAAGATACGTTTCAAAAAAATAATAGAATAAGAGGACAGTGCATGTAAGGAAAAGAAAACTGATTTTTTGCTGTACCTGAGAAGCTGTAAGGAACAGAATGTATTAATTTTATGAAAGTACAAATAAGCAACTGGAGTGGTATTCCACAACAAGAATTGTTAATTGAAAGGGCACATTGCATGTATGCTCCAAACCCGGCTATGAGAAAACAACCTAGACCTTTAATAGTTAAAAATGCAATCTTACCAGCAGAAGCAGCTGATTCTAACAAAACCATGGCAGAAGGACAAAGTACTAAAAGTGGGAGACAGCAGACTTTCTGGAGAATGACTACTCAATCCACACCAGGCAGAAGAGTAATACACTTATTCCATTATACAGAGCATGCAGAGAAGCAGGCATGAGATTCAAACTACTGTACCGAGCTATCCTCAAATTATTTTCCCCTGAAGGAACAAAATTTTTTTGATGAAGTACATGCTAAGGAAGAAATACAAAAGTTTGTCCAACAAAAAGTGAGCTGTCACCATGGCTGCTGGCGGCAGAACGATTGCACAGCCTACAGAAACTTCACCCAAGCAAATCCACCACACAAGATATTTTTTGCAAGTCTGAGTGATCTTGACTGGGGCAAAAAAGGGGTGCTAAAGAATAGACCACTGTTCTGATACAGTCCATTTCAGAATCCGCATATGAAATCTGGCTAAATGAATCAGAGTGATTGCTGCTGCCATGGACCCCAAGACTTGCAAAACTAGATGTGCTGAAGGAGAAGAATGTGAGATAAATTTCATGACCTAGGATCTAAGTGTTTGCACACTTGAGATAGGAAGTGATGCATCTGATGTCTAGATGAGCACCTGTGAACTCCAGATTCTGCGTGGGTATAAGGTGAGACTTGCTGCAGTTGATTGTGACACATAAACAAAGACACAGTTGGAGCAAGTAGTTCCTTGCCTGTAAAAGTAGATGCCTGTCAGGAGCCAGTTGTCTAGGTACAGGAACACACTGAATCCCAGGAGCCTTAGGTGAGCTGCTACCATCACCATGCATTTGGTGAACATCCTGGGGATCCAGCTGCTGGAGATGCCTATCCAGGTACATTCCAATTGGTGCATTGTACTCAATAATGGGTCTGATGAGGGAAGAGTAGAGTAGAGGGGCACTACTACATCCTTAGATCTTGATGTGAACCCTTTTGTGATCAGATGGGTCACATAGATGGATTTTCTAACCACCTTCGTGGTGAGACCAAAGGGCAGTGCTCTGAACTGATAATGACTTGCTCCCAGCCAAAACTGCAGATATCTTCTGGAGCACCCATTCATTTTGATGTGATAGTACGCATGCTGAAGCTCTGTCGAGCACATCTGATCATCCTTCCACAGCAGGGGCAAAATGGACTGAACTGTGAACATGCAGCACCTTAAATATTTCATGTATTGATTTAGATTGCGGAGATCCAGAAATGTCTCAAGTCCCCTGTCTTCTATGGCAATAAAAAGAATCTTGAGTAGGTTCTGGATCTTGTCTGGTCTGAGAAGACCTTCAGGATAAATCATTTTTCTAGCAGCTTTTCTACTTTTAAGGCTGCCGCAGAGGAATTTGGGAAAATGTTATAAAATAAACTCTGGATATAATTCTCTGCACCCAAGAATCTTTTGTGAAGGATGTCCAGGCTTCAGAGTGCAGAGACAAGAGCCCCCTGACTGCCTTCAGAGAACAGCAGCTGGACAACCTTTCAGGACCACTGGTATGGTTTGTCTGAGAAAGAAGCTCAGAAACCCTGGTTTTGCATGCCACTTCTGCTGCGAGAGTGGTATCTTCTATTAGAGTTTCCTTTTCTGCCTCTGGGAAAACCATCCCCTTTGTGAGCCTTAGAAAGGACACTGGGACTTCCTATACCACATTTCCTGGCTCTTCAATGATTCTTGGAAAAAGGTTCCTGAGGAGTAGAAAAATGGATCCCAATGACAGACAAGGTCTTCCCATGCTGCTCACTGCTACAGAGTATTTCCTTCCCCTTTGGGCCAAACAAGGAAGATCCATCACAAGGAGCACTGACAAATGAAGACTTGAAGGACTTCACAAAATCACATAGTGCTATCCAGCCATGTCTCCTGATGGCTATGCCTGAATCTGCTACCTGAGAGGTACCTTCTGCAGTGGGAGATATCAGCCTCATGGACATGTTGGATATGGACTGAAGGGTGGACAGTTGTGAAGATATTTTGTTCTGGTCCTTGACAGACATGCACCTGGAAAGAGTTTTGGGGAGCTCTTTAGTAAAATCTCTTTGCAACCTTGTGAAATGTACCAAATAATTCAATGACCGCAGAACAAAGGTCATTGAAGGGTAAATGCACTTACCAAATCTGTCCAAGCCCATATACTTCCAGTTAGGGGGATGAACAGATAAGCTTTGCTCTGCAAAGTCTTTCTTAGTGTCTACTGCCACAACCATGGCATCTTCAAGGACCCCCTTGCTCCAGTGCATTTTGTCCTTTGGGGGGCTAAAATTCTATCTGGGCACTTGGGGTAGGTTCCACAGTAGCAGTCTCCTTCCATGTATAGCATGAGATAAGGTCTATTAACTCATAAGCCGAGGGTGTCACCCCAAGATGTAACCGGGCCAAATCTGAAAGCCACCAGAAACACTGACTTCTCCTGGGAATGGATGTCAGGAGACAAACCACCTTTCTGATTTAGAAGTTCTCATATTTCTCCAAAGGAGAAGTCCTCAGGTGGGGATCTGGGGGATCCTTCCCCATCATTGATGTCACTGCCATCAATGAGAGATTCCTGAATGGAATCCAAGTGTCTCCTTTTGCATGTTCTCTTCAGAGGGACCTTGTCAGTGGTGTGGTTTGGTGAGATAGCAGAAGTGACAGGGGAGTCCTGTGAGACTGACTGGAAACTTGAATAGGTTGGCTGTCGCAGTGGAATCAAAGTGAGAGGCTCAGAACTAAGATCCAGTGGTGGTAAAAGAAATTGGATCTGAGGGGAGCAAGGATGTCTTCTCTCTAGGCAAAGAGAAGGCCCTCTCCACTATCTCAAAAGCAGAGGCCTAGAGGCTAAACAAAATCCAGCAGCACTGGAGCAGAAGTCCCCTGTGCCAATGACACCTGAATCCACATAGACTCCCTTCCTGGGGATGGAGGCGGACTCAAGCCGTCCAGCTCTGAAGCACCAAGAGGCAAGGATGGCTCTGATAACTTCAGAGTCATTCCCAGACCCCCCCATAGCTGGAACAGACACTTTGGCTCCAACAGTCTTCCTCCCCCAAAAGGATCAGAGCCAGATGACTCAAGGAAGTGGTCAGAGTCGAAGAATGACCTGTCTTCAGATCCTACTAGGACACCCCAAGGATCTTGGATCCGAGGGCTCTGAAACCACTGGACAGATAACAGAAGGAGATATTGAGAGTTGGTCACAAGCAGGCCCATTAATCTGGTGGTAGATGTAGATGGAATTTCTGCCATCTAGATCTGAGCTCTGAGGAACTTCCTCATAAACCTATCCACTTCTGCTTGAAACAAGCTCCTGGAGGACCTAAGGGAGGGGCTGGTAGATGGCAGTCTGGAGTGCTTCTTTGGAGTCTTCTGGAAAAAAGGAGAAGAAAAACTGAACCGATATTGGCCCCCGTAAATATCAGGGTAATCAGATCCAAGGTGACTTAGGTTTCAAGGATGTAAGATCTGAAGGAGTCAATCAGAATTTTTTTTTTTTTAAGTTTTGATAGGGGCTCAGTGGTTGGAGCTGAAGAAGGTGAGTGGTCCAGAGACCTTTTTCTGGTATCCTTATCCTCAGGATACAATTCAGGCCTCCCTTTCTCAGGTGTCTTGGAGGGGGTTTGAGCCCTAGTTGGAAGAGAAGAGGAAGCAGAATGAAGAAGGTTCTTCAACACCAATTTGCTTCTTCTGTTACTTATAGCTCTGGAGTTGAAACATGCACAGATATTACAGTTAGTATACAAATGAGCAGTCCCCAAGCAACAAACACATTCCCTGTGGGCCTCAGAATTGTGAACGTTATGCCCACAGAAAATGGATTTCTTAAATCCAGTCAGCTGTCATTGTCAAGAAAACATACTACACTTTATCTTAACCAAAAGATCATAAGCGATAGTTAAAATGGAAAAGTACAAAAGTTTGTTTTTTCAAAAGTAAAGCAAAAGGTTCCAACAATGGTATAAAGGAATATCCTCTAAAAGGTACAAAATAGGGAAGGAAAGAAAGGTAAAACTACCAACAATGGTACTCAAAGGAATACCCAAGAATTAGGTATGAATAGAGGTACTGTCTGATAGACAGAACCCGAAAATATTAGAAGGTAAGGGAGAACAGGTGAGGGACCTCAGAAAATAATAGAAATACAATAAAAAAAAATCAACAAAAAACTCACAACCCTGACAAAAAACTGTCTGCTAGAGAGGGAAGGATCTATGTCTGAGCAATATGGCTGCAAACGAGATCTGAGGTATGTTAGGTTAATGGGGCATTATGTGTAAAGGGAATAGCTAAAGAGTTGGATCTGAGAATCAGAAAAAGTGGTAGAGTCAGATCCAATGTTGGATCTGAACCCCATCATTTGAGGAATGAATGAAAATTACATCATAAGATCTATGGTTTACATAATTTGTTGAAGCTGGAATGTGATGTCATGATCAGTACTGCTTGGGTTCTGGATCTCAATGGCACTCTAGAAAAGTCAGTTCATGGGTTGGGAGGTGATTTACTGATAATAAAATGTTTGGTTACTTGGGCATTTAAAGCAATGAGGGTTGTAAAGAACAGGATAGTGGACAAAATGAAGCAAAGCTGACAGAAGTAGCTAGAGGAGGAACTCCTTAGTACAGACCTAGAGGCTAAAATGTTTACTGCCTATGTATGTAACAAATCCAGCAAATTTAGAATGTTTCAGGGAAATGTATGCAAGGATGTGAAAGGTGTTCTCCTAAGCTGAAAGGGTGTCTAGCTGATGCATATGACATATAGAGGTGTCTAGCTGATGCATATGACATATAGAGGCATATATATATATATATATATATATATATATATATATATATTGGGGGGTGTGGGTGGCGTTGCCCCCACACCCCCCATACTTGCAATTGCAATATATTACTCTAATCCAAAGATGATACATACTTAATATATGTGGGGGGCTACTCCCCCCACACCCCCCTACCATATATACCAACTCCAGTGTCGCACTACAATGGGGACAAGGCCATAAACAATGTTCGGTGAAATGTGTTTTGGTGAATTGTGCTTTCGGTGATTTGTGTTCGGTCATTTGAGTTTCGGTGAAGTATGCTTTCAGTGAAATGTCCTAGATCCATATATATATATATATATATATATATATATATATATATATATATATATGTGTGTGTGTGTGTGTGTGTGTGTGTGCGCGCGCGTGTAAATGATTCTACTTCTAAACCTTGAAATCCCATACAATCGAAACTCATTTTTGCATTTTTACAAGATGAAAATCACGAAACCTAGAATAACTGAATGGCAAATTTTTCCCTACTAAATACTTGCCCAAACTTAAACAAAACATACTATAGTCAATAAAACCCACCTAGGTGGGGGTTGTGCCCCCAACTACATATACCAATTCCAGAATTGCACTAAAGTGGAGAAAAGGGCATAATGGGCAAGTGTTTACTTACCCAGGGAAAAAGTCACTGTTCAGGTATTCAAAGTTTTGCGATTGTCATCTTGCGAAAGTGAGTGTCGAACATATGGGATTTCAAGCTTCAGAAGGGGATCCATATATATATATATATATATATATATACATATATATATATATATATATATACACACACATATACATATATATATTTGTGACGTCTCCATGCTGGGCCAGTAATTAAAAAGCCTGAGTCCTCACCACTGACACTGGAGAGGGAGGTTCACTTGGAATACAAATGGATCCACTTAGTATTTTCAGATGCAGACCTCTCTGCATCAAGCACAATTTCCCCTAAGAGCACACAGGGAACACAGCCCGGGGTCTGGGTGTTTCTATCCTTCTCCTTCCAGGTCCTGAATAAGACTCCCCACTAGTACAGCTGTAGGGCTAGGTCCTCAGCAGAGTGTCCAAGCCAAATCCTCCAGCACCCTCTCTGTGAAATTACTGCTTCACGTCCCTGCCCCAAGTAGCTGACACACACAGTCACACATAGGTAGGAAAAGCTGGCACAGATTCATCTGCTGTGCCCCCTTCTGTCCAGACTATAAAGTAGTTATCACTGCCACCAGAATCCTTTCCAGCTACTTTAAGGCTCTTGCAAGGATACCCAATTATACTGTCTACAAGTTAATATTAATACAGATGGTAATGCTGACCAAACAGCAAGGCTTCTGGAGTAGTCAGAGCTGTCACCAAATAAATAAGCAAATACTCTTAAAACTTAAATATTTTCTAAAAAGGACCTGCCACAATGAAATGTTTAAATATATTTAATAATGAATAATAAAAGAACCAGAAAATACTAAATATTTATTTACAGTAAATACAGTTTCAATCACAGGGCATATTAAAAATAACTGATGGAAAATTCACACAGTTGGAAAAAAGCAGTACTTCTAATCTCACTATATTTTCCTGACTAATCTAAAAGAATTACTGTTCCCTAGTTAAGTTACTTACTACTGCAAGGCAAGATGATGTGGGTGAGTGGTCCTTGTCAGATCCAAGGTATAATGCAGAACGCTGACAGCAAACTGGTACTAATACCTAAATATTACTTTTTGGCTTACAGAATGGCATTGCATGCATCTGACTCTGTTTCCCACACTATCACCAGCACTAGAAGCTGACAGGATTTTAGCACCTATGTGTTACTCTACACACAGATAGAGCTTTGCTCAGATCTCCTGGAAGTCATAAAAACATAAAACTATTTCACTCTTCCTACAGGAGCTACCAACTATTCTCTAGCACAGACATTGCATCTCAGGCTCCATTCAAAACTGTGGGATAACATCTTTATGACTTAACCCATAAAGTAATTTAATTTCAAGAATATTTTGCAAAGTCAGGTGGATTAAGATTACCCTCTTCACTTCGAGTATATGCTGTTACAATGTATACATTTAATTCAGTTACAATAATACATGTACATTTCTTTTCCTTCCATCAGAGCACACTGTTGATACATTTTAACACAAGCAATCCTCACAAATAAACTTCCAGCACAAGCATCTGTACAAATCAGTTTGATATACACACAACATATAATTATTTACAACATTCCAGCTAGTTCTATTGGCATATGTTACAAATCCACTGCACTATGTATTTCTCCTGGCATGGCTGGCAGTACCGCCTACTGTCAGAACAGTCTTGCTAAAGATGAACTATATATAAACTGGTACTACAACAATTATTAGATGTAGTCCTCAACAAGACAGTGATGCAGACTAAGCCACTCAAGTTTTAAGGACATGATAAATCACTAGAATCAACAAAAGATACAGATAATCAGCTTGAGCCAAGGTTCACACTAGCAGGTGGCTAGCCATGCTGTAGTATTGGTACATCTAACAGGAATAACTGCTACAAACGTTATAACAAAAAAAATATATATATGTAAACATGCCACAGCTACTGGGGATATCAGAGGCATTGTAGATGGAGTAGAATGCAGGGAAACTGAATCATTAAAAAATATTCCTGGCCCAAAAATCCTTTAGGTTACATTTCTTCCAGCTCATGTATAAGAAAACATTGCACTCTAATGTTAAATATTTTTTTTACATTTATTAAACATGTTACAAAGTGATCAAGACAAGGAGAAGCAGATTACATTGGAGACTGATTCACAACTTTTAATTCTGACAAGAGAATATGTCTTCTGATGATTTTTAAACTTATGTTGGCCTACTTAATAAGGACAATTTAAATATGATGAGGGCGAAATGTCTCTAACACTAGATCATGACAGACTTTTTTCATTCATGAATTTCATACTGTTATTCATGCTCTATCAGTTTACAATGTGTTACTAGTTAGGAGCACTACTGAACAGAAGTATACACAACTTTTATCTTGTCATGAAGTTCTACATAACTGAAAGTTGACTGCAGTACAATAAGTAGTAGTTTCTATTTTTTTTCCTAATCCTGTATGTCCAATGAGGAAAGACACCCTTATGGGATCTTATTTACATGGAAGGCTACTTTTTGACTCATAATGCACTGAGAGGGCACAGCTGATGAGAGTAATTCTGTCTAGGCATTCCTGTCCGATCACAACAGTACTAATTTAGAATGGCAGTAGTACTAAAATGTTAAATTTAAGAACGTTTAGTGAAAGTGCCAGTGGTTGGTTTGCAGTCACTCTTACACATATTTTCCTACATGTGTTACGCAAACTGTGGAAATATAAAGAAACACACAAGATAACATGGCCCTTTTATCACGTGGAATTTTGAGTTTCAGGTCCTGTCCTCCTAACTGACTTTCCCTGAGACATTTAGAGTATCATATTTCATGTCTTGCAAAGCTCAGCTAAACAGTAAACTTGCTCTAAGTTATCAGGTTTTGTCACCTTCAGTTACAAAATGCTGAATGTGTTTATGGCCTCAAGGGATAGAAAGAATCCAGCTTTAAACTACAGTATGCAGAAAAAAAATGTATAAATTCTTAGTCTGGACATCCTGGAAATAATAAAAAGTGGTACATTGCTATGTGACTTTTTGTTTCGCAAGAAACTTTCAAATGTGATAAGTGAAATGATGCAAGAATAAGGGAGACAAATTACTTAAAACAGTACTGTAATGTTGCATTCATACCCAATAGTGTGTGCACTGATAAAGCTGACAAGGACAGAAAAAACACAAAGGAGAATATACTGTTAAGTCATGTCTTTTTAATATGGGGACTTATAGGGATCATACTACCAGCAGGAGAACACACTCTGATTAGGGGAAATGTTTTTACATTCTAGATGTTCTTTAATGGCTAGCCTCTTATGTGTTACTACTATTTATATTTACTGTATTTTCAGGTGTTCAGGAGACTGTACACTTACAAGTGAATTTACACATGAATTATGATAAATATGTCAGTATTACATATGACACGAAAAAGAAGTTATGTACCTACCATAACGTTCCAGGTTAGTTGTCTTCATCTCGCCTTCTTTCTTGCTTGTTGGGATCAGAGCCGATCCTTGGCTCCGACTCGGCCATCTTCTATAGCTCAAGAGCTGTTTACTGGCTCGAGGCTACCTCTTATCCTATGATGCCTAGCGCTAGCTACCCAGATCTCGTTTGTAATAGCTAACCCCAGCCATAGCTATGGAATGAAACCCCTCCAAACAGAGGGTTAAACATACCTGTTATAGTCTCTAAGTCAGTAGAGGAAACAAACCAGAGAACACTCAGCCAGTGAAACTTGAGCTCCTCTCGGTCCAATAGGACAGGGGATGGAGGGGGGACGCAAGAAAGAAGGTGAAATGAAGACAACTAACATGGAACGTTATGGTAGGTATATAACTTCTTTATGTTAAGTTGTCTATCTTGCCTTCATTTCTTGCTTGTTGGGACAGCGTCCCTAGCACCTACGATCCTGGGTGGCTCATTGGAAAAGACTCTTCAGAACAGTGGAACCAAAGTTAGCTGTACTCCTGGAGACCATGTCTAACTTGTAATGAGAAATAAAGGTATGAGGAGTTGCCCACGTGGCAGCGGCACAGAGAGAGTCCATGGGCAACCTAGACTGGAAGGCTACAGAGGTGGCCAAAGCCCTAGCAGAATGACCTTTCGGTTTGGTAGACAACTCTTTGTTTATTAGTTGATAGATGAAGGTAATAATGTGAGACAACCACTTGGACAGGGTCACTTTGGAAACTGGAAGACCCCGTTTGCCCCTAGCATAGGAAAGGAAAAGTTGATCCGACTTCCTTATATCTTTCATTCTATGCAGGTAAAAACGCAATTGTCTATGAACATCCAAAAGGTGTAATTTATATTCTGCCTTGTTGGTGTGGTTAGGAAAAAACACAGGAAGGTCTATAGTTTGGTTTAGGTTATTTTCTGAGCAGACTTTTGGAAGGAAGGAGGGATTAGATCTCAGAGCTACCTTGTCCATATGAAAAACCAAGTATGGAGGGCGAACACTTAGTGCCTGAAGTTCCGAGACCCGTCTGGCTGAGGTAATAGCTACCAGAAAGAGAGTTTTCCAAGATAGAAACTTAATGGAACAGGATGCTGCCGGTTCAAAAGGGGGCATAATCAAGGAGGTTAGTACCAAATTAAGGTCCCAAGGAGGAGGGGGATCTCTCACTGGGGGCCTAAGGAGAGTAGTCCCTCTGAGGAAGGCCTTACACAGCTTATGAGACATAATGTTTAGATTAGAAAACCCAACATGAAAGTTAGAGATGGCCGCTAATTGAACCCTGATTGTAGCAGAAGTGGACCCAGCATGAAAAAGCTCTGTTAGGAACTCTAAGATTTCGTGAATTGAGGCTGAAAAGGGATCTATGTTCCTAGCCTCTGCCCAACAAGAGAAACATTTCCATTTGCTAGCATAAGTCTTCCTAGTAGCGGATTTGTGAGAGGAGACAATAATCTCACACATAGCCGGGGAAATGCTGGGAAGCCTGGCTAGGGTTGGAATTGGATTAACCAAGCTGTAGGCTGGAGTGTTTGTAGGTATTGATGCAGCTCTCCTGATTGATGAGTCAGCAGGTCTGGAATAGGGTCCAGAGTGCAGGGCTGCTCGAGGAGGTAACTGTGCAGGAACGGAAACCATATCTGTGGAGGCCAATAGGGGGCAATGAAGATCATTTTGCAACCCAACGGAATAGCTTTCTGTATGAGTTTGGGTATAAGAGGAAACGGCAGGAAGGCATAAAGAAGTCCTTGAGGCCAATCGTGGACTAGTGCGTCTCTGGGAGGGTAACCGATAAGCAGTAAAAGGGAGAAGTAGTTGCTGCATTTGCTGTTGAAGGGGGTGGCAAACAGATCGCAGCAAGGCTTTCCCCATTTGTGGAAGATCAGATCCGCAACTACCTGATTCAGAGACCACTCGTGAGGCATGAGAATAGCTCTGCTGAGCCTGTCCGCTATGACTTTGGACTTCCCAGGGATGTGCGTTGCAATCAGAAATCGTTGGGAGGAAATCACCCACTGCCAGAGTCCGAGTGCTTCTCGACATAGGGGGTAGGGCCTGGTTCTGCCCTGCTTGTTGATGTACCACACTACTGACATGTTGTCCGTTTGAATTGCAATGGTCCCGGAAGGGAAAGAGTCCTGAAGGGCTTGCAACGCTAGGAGCACGGCTCTCATCTCAAAGACATTTATGTGCAGATGGTACTTGTGGGGCTGCCAAGTGCCTTGGACTGTCCTGCCCTGATAATGTCCCCCCCACCCTATCAGTGAGGCATCTGTGGTCACTGTGGCAACCAAAGGAGGCTGGATGAATGGTCTGCCCTGAGACACTAGTGGGGAGACCATCCACCAAGAAAGGTGCCTTTTGCATATTTCTGTAATCATGATCATGTGAGACATGGGAAGCTGTTGAAAGGACCACTGTGTGAAGAGAAGCCACTGAAGGATTCTCATTTGAAAATGGGCCAGAGGTATCAGAAGAATTGCCGCTACCATAGAACCCAGAGTTTGAAGGACCAACCTGACTTGTACCCTTTTGCATTGCATGAGGATATGAATTTGCTGCCGAATTGTGGACACCCTGTCTGGTGGTAGCCTTGCGGACATACTTCTTGTATCTAAATCTGCTCCTATATAGGTAATAGATTGACAGGGCAATAAGGCAGATTTTTCGAAATTTATAGTAATGCCTAGCTGGGCACAAATTGTGATTGTATAGTCCCTGGCTTGAAGGAGTTGATGCCTGGTAGTAGCAGTAAGGAGCCAGTTGTCTAGATATGGAAACACCTGGAATCCTTGACGCCTCAGGTGAGCCCTGACTACTGCCATGCATTTGGTGAACACCCTGGGGGCTGTGGTGAGACCAAAGGGCAGAGCTCTGAAATGGTAATGACTGGCTCCCAGCCGGAAGCGAAATAATCTCCTGGAGCGCCTGTCCATTTTGATGTGATAGTACGCATCCTGAAGATCTATTGAGCACATCCAATTGTCCTGACCCAAAAAGGGTAGAATGAACTGTAGCATGACCATCCGAAACCTTGTTCTTTGAACAGACTTGTTTAGTCTGCTGAGATCCAATATTGGTCTCCAGTCCCCTGTCTTTTTTGGTACCAAAAAGAACCTTGAGTAAGTTCCGGATCCATGTTGGTCTGCCGGAACTTCCTGGATGACTCTTTTTTTCTAGTAGTCTTGAAACTTCTATGACTGCTTGGGTCCTCAGATTGGATGGAACATCTGTAAGGGATTTGCTTGACAGTAAGGGAGGTTGAAAGAAGGGAATTATGTAGCCTCCGGATATAATTGAGTGTACCCATTTGACTCGTGTTAGGTTTTGCCAGGCTTTTGGGTACAGCGAAGGTCTTCCCCCGACTGCCTGCAGAGGCGGGCAGCCGGGCAACCCTTCAGGGATGCTGGAGGGGCTTGTCAGAGAAGGATTCTCTGCTGCCCTGGTTCTGTGGACCCTCGTTGCCCCGAGGGTGGCATCTGTTGTTTTTGCTTCCTCCTCTGCCCCTGGAGGAAAAATCAGTACGTATGTCAGGCGAGGCTCCCTGGGATTTCCAAAACCACATTTTACCACTCTTCTGACCTTTGGGATATGGTCTGGAAGGAGTAGAAAAATGGACTCCCATGGCAGAGAGAGTCTTGCCTTCCTGCTCACACCTAGTGATGGTGTCTTTCACCTGTGGTCCAAAAAGAAATGAACCGTCAAAGGGAGTGTTGGTGAATGACGCTCTAAAAGGTTCCGCAAAATTACATAGCCGCATCCATGCACATCTCATGAGGGCCACTCCTGTACCTGCAGCTCTACTCACACCATCGGCTGCATAGGAAATGAGCCTCATGGAGGAGTTAACTACTGAATTAAGGGTCGCCAGCTAAGAAGCCACTTTAGCTTGAGCCCCTTCAGCTGATGGATCCTGGAGGGTATCTCCAAGCTCTTTCAGGAGATCCCTCTGAAGCCTAGCAAAATGGCATAAGTAATTCAGCGACCTCATGGAAAAGGTCACTGAAGCAAAGATACGCTTCCCGTATCTATCCATGGTCCTAGACTCCTTGTTAGGAGGATGGACAGAGTAAGATGTTTGCGCTAACTCCTTTTTAGTGGCCACTGCTACCACCATGGTATCTACGGGAACACCCTTAGTAAGGAATTGTTTATCAGGGGGTGCAGTGATAAACTTGCCGGGTCTCCTCGGGGTTGGTTCCACTGTATCCGGGGCTGACCAAGCCCTTCGAGCCACCACTGACATTAGTGGACCGAAGGGCGGAGACACCCAGGAGGTGGAAGGTCGGGAACTGAACGTATCCAGGAATACAGATTTGTCCTCGGTAGGGGCTAGGGCAGTCCAGTTCCCCCTCTGCTTAAGCATTTCTAGGATGTCCAAAAAGGAAACATCTTCAAAGGGGGATCTCGGGGACCCTTCCGATTCATCCAAATCCGTATCCGAAGTGACAGACTCAGGGGAGTCAATGTGCTTCCTCTTGCACTGCCTCTTCTGAGGGGGCTCCTCTGAATGATCAGGGGAGGCCTTGGAAGAAGAGGAAACACCCAATGGGGTGCTCTGGAGCACCAGTTCCCCACGCTTAGGATCTGGAGGAGGGGCAGAGGTTGACGCAGGCACTACAGGGGACGGAGCCAGTGGGGTCGAACGTGGAGCTGACTCAGAGGCCAGCACACTCCTCATGACATCGAAGGCGTCCCTGCCATGATGCAAAGAAGGCTCCGGTTCCGAGGAAACCGGAATCCTCCTCTGCACCGAGGGAGATGGCTCCGTGGCCGATGTAGGAGCCGAGCTCACCTGCGCCGATGCTCTGAGAGGGAGAACGGTGTCGGACAAGGGTCTGATGCCACTCGCCCCCTCGGAGCCGACGAGGGAGTCTCGCCGCCCAGATCCTTCTACGGAAGGCACCATCAAGGGGGTCGGAGCCGACAATGGAACCAAAAGGGAAATCGTTATCGGTGCCGACGATTCGAATCCCAACAAACTACTGCTCCGAGCTCAATGGAGTCGGAGGAGGAACATCGATGGAAGCGGACGGAGCAGACACCTGTTGAGGAGGGCTGGACAACATTTTGTCCAGTGCCTGTGACTTCAACAACCTAATGACCACTCTCTCCACATCGTGATCCAAGAGCCTAGAGGACCGAGAAGAGTGGGAGGATCTGTGACTGCGGTCACTCTGCAACAGGGGAGACAGAGGAGCCGAATGTATACTCTAGAGAAGGGGACCTCAGCCTCTTGTGGGACCGTGACGGCTCCGAAGGTACTGGTGGAGTCAACGGGGAGGCAGTCTCCTCGGTTCCAGCCGGAACCGAAGTAGTAGGTAAGGCTTGGGCCAATGACGGCTCCGAGATGGGAGCCAATGATTTGGTTGGTTTAGGAGATTTCACCAGCTGAGTCTTGGCCGGTGAATCCTGGAGCTTAAGAAGACCCCTCAAAATAAGCTTATTTTTGCGATCCTGCAGAACCCTTGGGCTGAATGTGTGGCATACAGAACAAGAGTCCTGCAGGTGCACTGCGCCTAAGCAACAGAGGGTGGGGGGGGGAGAACTCTATGACTTAAACAAGTTCTAAGGGAAAACTGCAATTACACTAAACAACAACAAACTAGTTAGAGACTATGTTGAAAAAACAATAACTATCAAAAAGGACCCCTTATCTGACAGAATACTAGTACAATAAACCTTATACGAGCCTGAGCCAGTAACAATGAACCTCGCAACTGAAGCAGCAAACGAGATTTGGGTAGCTAGCACTAGGCATCATGGGATAAGGGGTAGCCTCGAGCCAGTAAACAGCTCTCGAGCTATAGAAGATGGCCGAGTCAGAGCCGAGGATCATCTCCGATCCCAACAAGCAAGAAACGAAGGCGAGATAGACAACTTAACATTATAGGTTACTTTTACATGTTAAGACATATAACACTGTAAGGCTGGAAAGCATGCATATATTTTCTTTAGCCTGCAGAGGGGGTCTGATAGCCAACATCCACCACGGATCATAACTTGGTTTTATTTCCAGTGAGGGTTCTCAAAATGCCTTTTGGGACATTCTGTTACTCCTGCTTAGCCTTCACAAAATTGGTCTATATCCTTCATTGTTTTATTTCACTACTACAAAAATATATACTACACAGGGGACACACACAACAGTGTTGAGTTAAAAAGGGACCACAAGTTCCAAGTACTAATGAGAAAACATTCAAAATAAAAGTAATTTGCTTATAGAAAAGCACTTTCTGAATGAAATTACTAGCTCCAGAAACCTTTCTTCTATACATTTCTACATTATGATACTGTCAATATAAATTAATCAGTGCAAAACGATGATTTCCAGCCACTCTTGACAGTACTTTATCTTTTTATTCTGCTAAGTTTTTCCTTGCAGTTATGTTCCAGTCAAACAGCCAGTGACCAAATTATATATCTAGAAGTGACCAACAGTGAATTAGAAAGTATGAATAGGTGTTAAGACAACATGCAAATTAGGGCTTACCTCCATTAAACTCGAATGTACTCCTATGAGGTAGGGCATTGGGGCACTGCAAACAGAAATTAAAGACATCAGAAACTACAACCGTTACACCACTAACAAATTAATACATTTCTCAAACAATCTATGGCACAATAAGAAATAACATTTCAGGGATAAAAATTAAAAACATATTTCTCAGAATCAAGGACAGAATCACAACTTCTAAAAGTAGTTATCTGTAACTGAATGAGATGTGCCCATCCAAAATGGCAATACATGTACAGAAGCACATCTCAAAACATAGAATTCCCCTTTGAATTATATACCTAAAATGTATATGAAATTAATTAACTTTGCATTCAGACCTGGATTACCCGAAGCAAACAGTTTTCTTTCCAACCTACGTGCATTATAGTAAACCTATGTGCATTATAGTAAACATACAAGGTGGTCCTCTGAACCTTTATGAAGTCCCCCAGTTGCCAAAACCTGCCAAAACATTACATTCACTCAAGTCAGAAGATTCAGTGCCAACCTTAATGCTTCAGAAGAATGCCTACATTTCTTCCTTTAATTTCACAAAATCCTCAAACTAAAACAATTATCATATATGATAATGTACTACATCCTCCCACATTCTCAAGGTCTCACAATTTGTTAAAACTGCAAACCAGAATAATTTGCTGCTAGTCCACTAGACCTTTTCACTTGACTGACTACAGAACCTCTTACAACTTTGCTCTTCTGGTAAAGCCCTAAAAGAAGTAACCAACTAGCAAAACCTCATTTGATATCATCAACTGCCAAAAGAACTTGGAATAACCGGTGCATGATAAGTGACAAACTGATTCCGCTTTCAGTATGCAAGGTTTTATTAAGGACTGGTTCAAGTGAAGGAATCAACGCAAGGATAATATAGTCTACTGCCTCCGTGAGAGGCAAAGAATTATGACTACAACAATATGCCTGATTCAAAAGACAGCAAGGAATCACTAAGAACTACAGAACTGAGAAGAATAAAACTGGGTATTGCCGGCAAAAAAACAGGTTTGGTTTGCTATTGGGAGAAGAGCGGAGAGTATATGTTGCATTCTTCTGCAGCATATACACAGAATCACAACTTATATAAGCATGATGTGAACCTACACCTTTTACTCCTCCGAGCACTGCAAACTAGGACATATATCCAACAGTGATTGACTTGCACAATTCCCATTTTGCAGTATGTAGCACAGCACAGTTTGCCTAATGTCTTTAAAGTCATCTTACAATATCAGATACTGCTGCATTACCAGAATGGGCATAACACTGATGGTAACAATGGCACCTAGATTTGAGAGAGATTTACAAATTCAACTGACGTGGACTCATTTACATATCCTTATAATACAGCTCAACAAAACATCACTGAAACTGCAGGTAACAGCAAAAAAAAAAAAGCATTTCATTTTATTTTTTCAGTTTAGTAAACTGGTTATTATTAGACAGTAGATTGTAAGGGTAGGTGCTTGTACAGGTGTTGGGAGTTGGCATAATGGTTAAAGTGTGTACCTTACAGATACAAGGTACACGGTTTGATTCTCACATTTATGGGAAATTGACTAAGCTTAAAATGGTCCAAAAGAACAGATAGCCTAATACCAAGCTATTACACCATATATGAAATGGATAAACCAATTTCTAGTATCTGCTTACTGCAGTCTAGTCTTAAATTATATATTTTGTAAAAAAATATATATGCGATGTGCAATACATTACAGTCATTTCTTACTACATGTAGTATCTACAACAGTTCACGTACGGCAAGTATATCACCCACTGTGCCAGTGATCATTTTCAATGGACTTAAGAGTATACACCATCTAAAATAGCAGTTATGCAATTCAGCAGCAATTACTTAGCTAATGGCAAAAAATAAACACATAAATACAACAAAAAGTATCAAACCAAGTGACGTGCAGCACATTTACATTTTTGTGTATCAAGAGAAAAAGAACATGATGCAGTTAAAAGTAAAAAAAAAAAAAATAACACAGGCTTCTCTTTCCATGTTTAAGAAATAAAACAGGGATTAAGCAAGTTTTTATTTTCAATAGTTTGCTTTATTAAACTAACTGCATATCACATCAGAATCAATACATTTTAACAATAGAATTAAAACTTTATGATTAGAAGTTTAGAAATAAGAACATTGGTGCCTTTTCATGGAGAATACATCTTCTACTATATTTATGTCAAAATTTTCCCTGGCTTTTTAGCAGACCATGGATACAATAATCTAGGCACAGGCAGAACAACAAGAGAGAGTATGCAGTCATTTCCTTGAATGTGGTACAAAACTAGATCTGTTTTGTCTGAGAAAATCCCTGAAATTCACTTCTGATCCTTTGGCAACCTGGAAGCACAATGAATATTCAATGACTGATCTGTCACTTTATGTTTGCCATGCTGGAACATTTGCAAATAATTATTTCAAAAAGTCAAACTCAAATCAGTTTGAATGTTAATATGGCTGGAACACTCACCTGCATAAGGATGACAAATAAGGAAAGGGATTGGACCCATTTCTCAACTTGCTTTATTTATTTATTTGGTAAAAGGCACTGACCCAGTACACTGGCACAGTGATCATTTTCATTCAGAATTTGAGGAAATATATCTAGAAAACCTAAGTTTCTTGATTCTTCATTTAACATGTGTCATAGATTTGCTGGAAAGAATGATCATGTCTACCTCAGCTAGCAATGCAAGGTGAATATTTTTTCTGCAACAATTGACAAGTGCTATTTTTAACACCTTTATCACTTAAGACATAGGCAAATATACATTACTATAAAAGAAAACAGACCATATTAATATTTTTCCAGTTACATACACTATACTTTAACATATGTTCTTATAACTATCATCAGTACAGCATTACGTAAATTGCTAAATTCCTGCCTTCCCTTAAACCTCACTCTTCCCCCTGAACATTAGCCTGCATGTATTGTTCCAATTTCCATTTATTTCTATGTAATTTGCTCCTTCCCTTTTTAAAAGATCCTGCTTCCAGTTCTTTTATCTCTGTTACCATATTTAATATTTCAAATACAGTTTAGACTTAATTTCCATTTTCTAATAACTGCTTTTTTGGCAACCACCACAATTAAACGTAACAAGGCCTTGCTATATCTAGCCAACTCAGATCCTGCATCCCAGCTGAAAAGAATCACTTCCTTAGTTACACCCATTTCTTCACATATTTCTTACAGAGGACTCTGTGGGGAATTTTTACAGTCTGCCAAGTCATTATATTCCCAGAACATATAGGTTCATAGGTTCATACTAGGCTATCTGCCCTAGGGCATTTATAAGCCTAGCCAGAGTGTGTGTGGCTTTCACCACCCCTTAGGATGAGAATACTATACCCATTAGTTTGCTGTGCCTCTCTCCAGCACTGATACAGAGATGATTCCCGGGGTAAACCTACGATCTCCCATCCACTCGTCAAGATTTCTCTTGAACAGAGTCAGTGAGAGGCTCTGCCTCACATGGACTGGGATTCTGTTCCATAGTGTAGGGAGTCTCTGGGTGATGAATCTGTCCCTCCAGCACGTCCTATTTATATCCGTGTTGAGGTTTAAGTCTCTTGCTCTCGTGGCTCTGGTGGATTTGGATTTTTTGAGGTGGAGCATGTCCATTAATTCCGGGTTGGACATGGCCTTGTATGTCAGGCACAGATCACCTCTGAGCAGACAGTATGCGACTGAATAGAGCTGGAGTTTCTTCAGTCGGGCATCGTATGACATATGTTTGAGCCCCTTTATCCTTTTGGTGAGGAACTTCTGGGGTCTTTCCAACTGCTGCAGGTGTCAGGTAAGGTACATTCCGAATGGGGCGTTGTACTCAATCATTGGTCTGATAAGTGAAGAGTACAGGGGTACAATGACCTCTCCTGATCTGGATGTGAATCCCTTCATGATCAGGTGGGCAATGTAGAAGGTCTTCCTAACCACTTTGGCAATGTGAGTGTCAAAAGAGAGGTTACTGTCAACTTGGGTCCCCAGGTCTCTGATAACTTCTTCCGTGTTTAATGGATTACCACCTATGTGGTAATTAGGGGTTACCTTGTTTTTCCCAAAGGGTATGACTATACATTTTTTGGCATTTAGCTTAAGGCCATGGCTCTGGCACCAGTTATCCATTTCTATGAGACCTCTCTGGAGGATGTCTGTGTCTGATGGAGTGTCAATTATGGTGCCCAGTTTGTAGTCATCTGCAAATTTTGTCAGCCACAATCCCCCTATGTTTGCCTACACTTCAGAAAAATAAATGCCGAACAAGAGGGGGCCCAGGACTGAGCCCTGTGGGACACCGCTCATGACCGGCTTAGAGTCTGACATGGCACCAGCAACTCTAACCCTGTGTGTTCTGTCCTTGAGCCAGTTTGCAACCCATCTTGTGACATATGGGTTCACATCTAAGCTGGTGAGCTTTTCTATGATGCCCGAGTGGGGTATTGTGTCGAACACTTTTGCTAGGTCAAGGTAGGCTGTGTGAACTGCCTTACCCTCATCAATGGCCTTAGTGACTTTTTCGAAAAAGTCGACCAAGTTCAATAGGCAGGATCTGCCCTTGACAAAGCCAAATTGGGTAGGATCCAGTGTCTGTAGGTCCCCAATGTCTTTATTTATGAGTTACATTATGATCCTCTCCATAGCTTTGCAGACAAGGCTCGTCAAGCTTATGGGGCGGTAATTTCCAGGGTCCGTAGAAGCACCGCCTTTGTGGAGTGGGACCACAGCTGCCGTACGCCATTCTTTGGGTATGTATCCTGTAGTAAGGCTAAGATTAAGCAGCAGCCTTATGTGTGGGTTTAGTTCCTCATTGAGTTCGTGTAGCACACAGCTGGGGACACCGTCCGGTCCCATTGATGCTTTGTTTTTTGCTTTAGAGAGAGCAGCTCTCACCTGGGCATCTGAGATGTTTGGGCGGCTAGACTCTGGTGGGATAGATATTTCTCCTTTTGGGGGGGAGGGAGGGGAGAAATTTGCACTGAACCTGTCTGCCAGTATGTTGGCAATGTCTGTGGGTTCAGTGATTTTTTTATCATTTTGGACTAATTCTGAGCATATCTGGGAGTTTCCACCCAGGTTTCTAACATAGCTAAAGAAGGCCTTATGATTGTCTTTTGTGTCATTAGCGATTTTTCTCTTAAAGTTGGCCTTGGATGATTTTATGAGTGATCGTAGTTTTTTGCCTTCCCTTTTAGGGATTTTGCTCTGTCATGTAGTAGCTTTCTCCTCTTGTTGTAGAGTTTGTTTATGGCTGGGGTCCACCAGACCGGGCGCCTGCCTTTGGTGGAAAGGGTCTTGATTTTATTAGGGATTGCATGATCCATACATTCCTGGAGGTGCTCGTAGAAGGCATTTGTAAGGGTTTCAGCAGCGTGGGTTGTGGTTTCCACTGGCTCGAGGGCCTTGAAGGATACCACTCCAGTCTTAAGAAGTGTGAAGTTTGCTTTTGAGAAGTTCTTCACTGTGGTCTTTTTTGCTGGGGGTGGGCGGGATGTGGATCTCCAGTGAGATTAATTTATGGTCTGATCTCACCAATGAGGGATATACTTCCGGTGTGGAGCATTTTGTCCCCATGTTTGTGATGATCAGGTCTAGTATATTTTCTCCTCTTGTGGGAATGGTGACTAGTTGTTCCATAGCATTTGAGTTTATGAACTCCAGGAACCTTTGGGCTAGGGCGTTGGGGCTTGAGTAATGTTCCCAGTCTATGTTTGGGTAGTTGAAGTCACCCAATATGATGGTGTTTGGAGAGACATTCATACTCTCCAGTGTCTTCAGGAAGGCTGTGTGGGTTTCCTGAGTTTGAGAAGGTGGTCTGTAGCATGTTACAAACTGTAGGGCAGTTTTACCTATGGTTAATTGCACCTGGATGGTCTCCGATGCTTCGTGCGTTGCCACTAACCTGGAGGTGTGGGTATCCTTTATGAATATGGATACTCCCCCTCCTTTTGTGGTTCGGTCCGGATTTTGGGGCCGGAACGCATGATATGAGGTATAACCTGATAGTGCTGGGGTGCTCTCAGGAGCCTTGAACCAGGTTTCAGTCACAGCACAGACATCGGTGTTCTCCATACTGAGGAGGGCTTCGAGGGCGTGCATCTTGAGGTTTAGACTTCTGGCATTGAGCAGTATTACCCTTAGTTTTTCTCCATTTTTGTTTTCTAGGGCGGTAGGTTTATCATTTGAGCCTTGCCTAAAAAGGCACTATGGGGGTGGCAAGAGCCTTTGCCAATATCCGGAAGCCCAGGAGTGACAGGTGCAAGCCATCCCTTGCGAAGCAGCGTGGCTTGTCAAGCATGTCATCCCAGGCAGACAGACATTGGATCCCCTTAGAATGACACCAGTAATTAAGCCAATTATTAAAGCTGATCAATTTGTCTCTGTATTGTGGCATCATTCTTGGTGAGGGTAGGATACTGCTCAGGGTCAGGGTCATACCGGCCTGGGCTACATAATCTGAGAGCTCCTCTATGTCTCTTTTCATGTAGTCCAGGGAGGTACGTCTCAGGTCGTTCACACCGGCATGGACAATGACCGAGTCATACTTGTACTTGCTGTGGAGTGACCTGAGTGCTTGTGTTATGTGGCAGATTCTAGCGCCTGACAGGCAGCTTACTGTGATCTTCTCCTTGTTCAGTCTGGTGAGTGGGACGTCAGTGTGTCTGACTATGGAGTCACCTATAACAAGTGTGTCTGGCATTGTGCTTGGCCTTAAGGGCTGTGACTGTTTAGCACACTGACTTTGAGAACTATGTGTTGCATGTCTTATGTCTTGAGCTGGCAGTTGCTTGGGTGTCTGCTTTGGAGGCCTCTGTAGTTTTGGTAGATTTCTGATCAGTGCCTCCGAGTATGTCTTTGTGTGTTTATGTATTTGTTTTGCAGTTGTGATAGTTCTATGTGAAACTGGGTTTGTGGTGTGCGTGGTTTCCTTCTCCTCCTGTCTGGTCTTGCCAGTCCTGAGTTGAGAGAGCTCAGCCTCCAGTTTGGCTATATAGTTGCATCTCTCACATGTATTTGTGTTTTGTGGGAGAAGGAGTGGGTTGTCTGTGTACATGAGGCAATTGTAACATTGCCTCAAGATGCCCAGATTCACCAGCTGAACAGGAGAGGACGCTAGCAACTGACCCTTCGACATGCTAGAAAAAGTGAAAAAGTTTGCTGTGTAACTGAGTCAGAAGGGACCTATAGGGAAATGGGTACTCAAGGGGATTCTAGGCTAATGTAGTACTTTGTTTAGTATACAAGTACTTTACCTATATAAAAATGCTTTAGGAGCAAGTGCTGAGCTTTTGAGATAGAGAATAGACTGTTTAGATTGCAAGTAGAGAAGTTCTAACGGAAAAATTGAAGAGCAGACTTTACGGAGCCAGAAATAGTTTAACCGGTGCTGCCCGATGGTGCTCTATGGGCAACTCTGCGCTAAATCATGCTAAAGCGAGCTTTATAGCAGGGGGTTGAAAAGAGCTAGGAATTGACCCAAAATGGCCAATAGACTACAAGTTTCTGGCTGGAACCACTGCTCTAGGGACAAATAGGCCGCTCAGTGCTCCCCACTCCCACTGGTGAACAAAGAAGCTTCCCTTTATCCAAATAAGGATATGGAATAGCACAGGAACCAAGCCAAAGCCCAGAGATCAGCAAACTCTGAAGACTGGACTATTCTAGTTCAGTAAGGCGGGAAAACAAGATTTTTTTTTTTTTTTTTTGCAGAAAACAGAGGAAAAAACGACAGTAAATGCTATAAATGCTTTTAAACGGCTAGCGCACTTGAGTGTGTTAGCCTACAGGTAAAATTAAGCAACAAATAACTTTTTAAAAGTGCAAAACAGTTAATCAACACAAAAACAGTTTAAATAGAATGCAGAGCTGTATAAACAGGTGAAAATGCAGTCGCTAAGCAGTAAATAATCAAAAAGCCAGAAAAAAATACTTAAATCAGGAAAAAGTCACTCTTTAGCTCTCTGCTGCTTGTAGAACTCTGCAGGACACCACGAGGAGCTGTGCTGAGTTGAATACAAAAGCCAGCTAAAGCGGGCTTTATTACAGGGGGCTGAAAAGAGCTAGGAATTGACCCAAAATGGCCAATAGACTACAAGTTTCTGGCTGGAACCACTCCTCTAGGGACAAATAGACCGCTCAGTGCTCCCCACTCCCACTGGTGAACAAAGACACATCCTTTTATCCAAATAAGGATATGGAATAGCACAGGAACCAAGACAAAGCCCAGAGATCAGCAAACTCTGAAGACTGGACTATTCTAGTTCAGTAAGGCGGGAAAACAAGATTTTTTTTTTTTTTTTTTTTTTTCTTTTTTGCAGAAAAGAGAGGAAAAACAGACAGTAAATGCTATAAATGCTTTTAAACGGCTAGCGCGCTTGAGTGTGTTAGCCTACAGGTAAAATTAAGCAACAAATAACTTTTAAAAAGTGCAAAACAGTTAATCAACACAAAAACAGTTTAAATAGAATGCAGAGCTGTATAAACAGGCGAAAATGCAGTCGCTAAGCAGTAAATCAAAAAGCCAGAAAAAATACTTAAATCAGTTATAGCAAATACAGTTATAACAAATGCTCTGAAATATACTGTATATTTCCAAAATGTTTGAGAAGGACAGTCAGAACACAAGAAGGTTCAGGCGAAAGAGAAAAAAAAGTTTTGTTTTACTTTTTGAAAGGGAAAAAGGAGGAACAGAAGGCCTTATCAAATGTTCTCTCTGTATTAAGCAGAATGAGCTAATGACACTAGACTGGGAGGTGTGTCACAGTAGGGGCGGGCAACTGCAAAGCCACCAAGTATAAGAGCAAGACACCAACATGGAGGGAGGGTGGGACAAAATAGCCTACAGACAGCAAGCACTACAGAGACAAATGAAAGTTTTTAAACAGATAAGGATTTGTGAAGATACTGAATAGACAAAGTGCTTTATATATATTAAATTGTAAAAACAGTAATCTGTAAAAATAATCAAAAAAAAAATCAAGATACTTATATTTTATAGCTCAGTTGCAGTCAACAACTTCTCCAGTCTGCACTGTGTGCAAAGACAGAAACTTCTTTTTTTTTACAAGAACACAAAAGAACCAGCCCCCACTAGCCAAGAGATAATTACACAGAGGAAATATTTCAGTTTACACAATAGCCTACCTTTCTCTTCCCCATCACACCTCCATTATTTGCCATCTACCTGAGGAAAAAATCTTTGGAATTTGCTTGGAGTAAAGAAATACCGATGCAAACACTTTCATCCTAAATCTTACTGACTGTGTTGCATACTTCAGCACCATACATAACTCCTCCCACTGTTCCCTTATAAACTGCTTAGCCAGCCCCTCTTCCCAATATTTTCTAACCTCCTTTGACCGATTCTTATCGTTAGTGTTAATATTTTATATGTCCTGCTAATTGTCCCTTTTTAACAGCAGCTTTTTTTTTTTTGATTCAACTAAAGATGCTACCAGAGCAGGTCTTTCACATAGGATCCCCCTATCCCTCTTTGTCTATACTATGATATTAATAATCCCTAGTAGGGAAGGCAGTCTCTAGCCTGCAGTCCAAATGTCTTCTTGGGCTGATCCCATTCTATTATCTTCTCCATTTATTATTTGCTCCCTGTACCTTGGTTCCTTTGCCAGTTTTCTCCAATCAACCCTATGAGCAAAAATCACCTTTCTCCAATCTCAAGTTGGCTTAGTTCTTAGCCTAGTTTCCACTGATTTATGAATACAATATTCTATATGGCTGCTGTTATTCTCCTTAAAGATCTGCATGCAAAATTCATTTCTTTCTTCATTCCTTGAATACTCCCCAACTTCATTATCATCATCTTTTTCTACTCTGAATTATAACTTTCTACTTGTGCTATTTATATAAGCCTTGACTGTATAGCTCCAAAATATCACTTCAAATCAGGTAATCCTAAACCACCTTGTTCTAGTGGAAGGATCAACTTATCTCACCTAACCCTTGCCCTCTTCCCATCCCAGATAGATTAATTCAACTGTTTAATAATTATTGTCCACAGCTTCTCTTCTGGTTAATAAGAATATGCCTGACCTGTATATAAAACTAAAGGGACTAAATACATTTTCACCGATTGCATCTTACTATCCATATCCATATACAAGAGCTTCCAGTTTCTCAATTTTTGAATCCTCTTTTGTACCACAACAATTATATCCTTGAATTTCTGAGTCCCTTATTTTCCTTGCCAATAACTCTAAATATTAAGCAAATAAACAGGAAAGAGGACATTACTGTCTGGTTCCTCTGTTCAGACCCAACTTATCAGAGATGAACTCTCCCACTTTAATTGTTGCTTCCGAGCCCTCTAATACTCCTAATTAAGCTTATTATTGCATCAGAGAATCCAAATGCTTCCACTGCCCATCTCATAAAATCCCAGCTTACTCTGTTGAATGCTTTCTCTGCATCAAGACCAATCAACAACAGTGGTATTTTCTATTTCCCTCTGGATCGTTATTCTATTAATGTTGTCAAATGTCTGCCTTCCCTCCACAAAACCACACACTGATCGACATCTATCAAGTTTGGCAAGACGTCTGCCATTCTTTTAGCTAGTATTGACATAAACACGTTATAATCATGGTTTAAAATTGCAGTGGGTCTAATGGGTCTTTACTATCTTTAGGTATTATAGTCACCACAGCTTTCTTCCTAGAGGTTAATGCACCCCCTCCTTTTAACATACTGTTAAACAAGACTGTCCAAATCTTTACCACTTTCTTCTCTCCTAACTACCAAGCTTCCACAAGAATATCATTTGTTCCTGGAGACGTTCCTGGTTGATTATACAGCACTGTGGTTATCTCATTTCCTCCTATATTAACAGTTAACTGTCTAATCTCAGCTACCTTTAACCTTGGCATACTTGAGTCTTCCATAAATATTTCCATATGTGTTCATTCTTGGTTTCCACCTTTCTCTGCTTTTACACAAATTTTCATAAAATGTCCGTAATATCTCAATTACCTCTACAGGATCTCTGGTTACTCTTGTTATAGGCTCCCTAAGTTTGGCGACAATCCACTCTGTTTTCTATTGCCTAAATCACTGTGCTCTGGAGTTACTATCAAAAACAGTTGCTTAACAGTAATCTTTCCAACTCATGCATATTTTCCATATACTCCCTCATTTTCTCTTTATCACTCTGTAGTTGCACTTCTTGTTCTGTGAGAGTTTCCCTATTCTGCAATACTTTAAACTTTGTCAGCCCCCTCTTAATAATCCCTGTTACTTCTTAACCATCTCTCCTTTTCTTTTGTTTCTATCCTATTTTTAAATACCATTTTCATTTTATCCCACTCACTAGCTATAGCTTCTGAAGCAATTTTTATCTTTCCTAATAACTCTCGACTAATTAAGCAATAATCTCAGACTGTGTGGGTATATCAGGAGTTACCCACAGTTTGCGTAGTCTGATAATCAAGGAAAAGTCAGAGTGATTTTAAACAAAGCCAACCATGGGTAAATCCTGATATACACAAACAAGAGTGGATTACTGCTGTTCAACAATTACATTATATAAGAAAGAACCTGATTTTAAGAATCCTTCATAATTAATGTATTTGTATAAGGGCACTTTAGTCTTTTTCCATGTTGTCTTCCCTAAACTGACGTACTGCTCATGTGGCTTACATTCCCATGCTTGCACAGTACATCAGTGCAGGAGGGATGACAGAAAACAGAACCTCTGTTTCTTTTTAACTATTAAAAGAAATACGAGATTTACTAAGGACAGCACAAACATATACGGAAAATCAGGTAAGTTTCTGTTTGTTTAGATTTGTAGAACTTAACAGATTTTTCTTATATTTTAGGCTTTTCCTCAGCATATAATAATAGAAATTCTGACCACTCAATGATACTTCAACGGCTGTACTTTTTTTCCTATTGATATATACTCGATTTACAATGGGCAAGCTGGTTGGGCCGTCCAATAGGCATGCTCATTTGTGAACAGCAATGACCACTTAATTGGGAAGTAATCCACCTCTTGTAATCATCATATTGACAACACACCCCTAAGAGTTGACCCAGTAGACAGGGACTTGGGGACACACACGGCCAGTAATCTAGCCTTTGACCATCATGTGTCTACAGTAGTGAGGAAATCATCCAACAATTGGAATGTCCACAGAGGTTCCTCACTAAAAGAATACAGGGCATAAGTAACATGCTCTATGCAGACTGCCTCAAGGCCCTGTACCTGTATTCTGTCTCCTACAGGTTGTTGAGGGGAGATCTATGCCTGGCATATAAGGCATAGTCAGACCCCACTCTGATTAACCTCCTGCATATCTGCAAAACAAACAGCATTAGAATTACCCATTCTAAAGACTTAAACCAGTGATATAAATATACATATACCTGTGATATAAACAGGACCTGGTAGAGAGACAGGTATGTATCCCAGAGACTACCCCCTCCTCTGGAACAGGCCCCCCCATCCATGTGAAGCAGAGTTCCTCCCTAACCCAGCTCAAGTGCAACTTAGACAACTGGATGGGGAACAAGAAATTAATTCTTGGTTTGGCACCAATGTCTTTAATGGACACAGGCATCCTGTAAATCAGAGGTCAGCAACTTTTTAGTTGTGTTATGCCAAAGTAATGTTGCAAAGTCAGTCAGCATGCCAAAAGTTCCAGGATTGTTATGCATCAAAAAACAGGTCTTTTCTATCACACTGAAGCAGATTAACTTGATCTTGTATTATTAACATGCTTCCAATACATGATTAAAAAACTATTCTCGTCTTGTTGAGTATTCAATATTTTAATATACACAGGAACAAATACAAAAACTATGTTTTGCAAAATTTCAGTTCTGAACACATTTTGAAATTTTTAAATTGTCAAATGTATATTTTAAGACAAAAAGTCCAATAGATGGAAGAACAAAATTATTAAATAAAATAAATCAAACATAAAACACACTATCAACGTTTTTAATATGAGTAATCATTGATTATTAGTGATCTGAATCATTAATCAATTAAAGGGACCCTTGGCCCTTGCTTCCCTTTGGTTAATTGTTAAATATCAGGTATCAGTTTCAGCTTCACACCGGCTTCTGAAGGCACAGGGGATCGGCAACTTCTCTGTGGACACAACACAGTTTTCATGTGTGACAAAATTTGTTCACATGTGTAAGTTGACCCAAAAGCAGAGCAAATGCAACTTTCTTCAAGCAGGTGAACACTTTAGGCAGGGATGTCCAGCAGCTAAATTTGGCAGCTGACTTTTCTAAGCAGTTTCCTTCAATAGTTTTCCGCAGTTCTACAAATGTTATTGTCCATAAATGTGATGACTTGAATTCAACGTGATGCATTCCAAAATTGTCAACATCCGTCTACTCGAAAAGAGATAGGTCAAATAGGGTGGTAGTAAGATCGATTAAAATCGGGCTTGATGAGGTAAGAAAATATGTGCCCATGAATTTGGAAGTCTTGACCTCGTCTAGCAAACTCTCCTTTGAGCGCTTCAACGCACTTCTGAAGCTCATCTCTGTTGACAATAAATCAATCTGAATGAGCCTTTACATTTGGAAAGTACTTCTAGGTGTTAGTGGCAATATCGCGGAAAATATATCTAATGTTGATGCAAATCCATTTCAGTGATCAAAAAGTTCAAGTACTGTTTGACCCTTCCTTGTTAACACAAGTTTAAGTCATTCAGGTGTTTAGTTATGTCAGCCAGAAACATCAGCTTCCATAGCCAATCATCATGTAATTCTGGAAAATGTTCTTTTTCATCAAAAACACCTTGATTACTTCTAGACTTGATACAAATCTGCTCAAAACATTACCTTGACTAAGACAACACATTTTGTTGTACAGTGGGAGGTCTGTATATGCACTCTCCATTTCTTGTAGAAGAGATTTGAATTACCTGTGGGTCAATGAAGAGTGAGAAACTATGAAGGTAACTATCTTGACAACAATTTCCATTACAGAGTTCAAGCAACATGACAAAATCTTCGCACACAAACTCTTCTGGTGTGCAATGCAATGGAAGCTCAATACTTGACGTCCAATATGATCTTGAAGAAATTTAACAAATCTTTTATTGTTTCCAACCATTGCAGGGGCAGCATCAGTAGTAACACAGAATATTTTATTTATGTCAATCTGCTGATTTTCGAAATAGCTTACAAATGCAGTTATAATATCCTCTCCCTTGACTATAACAGCAACAGGTATCAAGCAGCACAGTTTATCATAAATACGGTCGTTCTAACAATATCTCGCAACTATTACTAGGCATGCCATGTCATTCACACTAACACTTTCATCAAAAGGAACACTAAATACAACAGTTTGTTGTAACCCGGTTGTCTGCTTTACCGTTATAATTTCAGCCACATCAGTTATGTGTCTCTCGACTGATCTCGCAGAAGCTGGCATTTCTCGAATCAGAGACAGTATTGTTTCTTTATCTGGTAAGTCATTACAACTCAAAAAAGCTTCCTTGAGGAATTCTCTATCTTTGAAAGGTTTGGCCTTAAAAGCTACACACTGAGCAATTTTATAACTACATTCGGTAGCTTTATTTTTGGTTACAATTACTTGAATAAAAATACTAGTTTGTTTTTTGTAGCTAGAAACAGCCCTTTTTATGGCTTCACTTTTCTCCTCAGAGTTTCTAAACATGGACTGATGTTTGGTTTGATAGTGTCTTTGTACTCTTGATGTACAGCACACGACAGTTTCACAGCATAAAACAAACACCACAATCCTTTTGTTGTATGAATCCATATTCATGTCTCCAAAAGTCTTGAAACGAATGAAATCAAGTTTTTGCCTTTTCTGAGTCATTTTAAAAGATACTGGTGTATTACTTTACACCATGATGCATTCCTGTGTCTTCTTGCTGAGTGACAACTTCCAGTCAACAAAGAGTAAATAAATAAGCACAGTACGCAGCAACTTTCATTTTGAAGGTATGTGGCTGAACTCAATTCTGCTCAACATTCATTTTATCTCCATAAAGCAGCAAGTATGCCATTGCACCTAATTAATGTCGACCAGAACAATTTTTACCTGCTACTGTAACTAGTATATTTGTTACAATCACACCTATCAATTGTACAGATTTTTGCAGAATGTCCAGAGATTTTTGCCACATATTTTTGGTCTATTTTTTTTTAATTTACGTTTTTCTGGCAAATTAGTGGCAAATCATTAAAGACTGATGCTAAAAAAAACAATGACAGACATTTGAGTTTCATACTTCACACCCTTCAGAAACTTCATGCTAACGCAAAACCTGTTATTCTATCAACTTTCTAAGTTTGTAAGAGCAGTATTTAAAAAATGTCCCTATTTTTAGCCTTTGCCCCCACTTGGCTTTGTCTAGATTTCTTGTTGCCAGGTTGGAAACCTATGGTTACAATCACTCTCTCTCTCTCTTTGATCTCTCTTACACAGTCACTTCAGCTTTCATACATGCATTCCCCCAGTCACTCACTCCATTTGCACACCCACATAGTCTCTTCATTTTTCATACATGCATTCATTCACTCACTCCGATCGCACACCCACACAGTCTCTTCATCTTTCATACATGCATTCACTCACTCACTCTTTCTCTGATCTCTCACACACTGTCAGTGTGCCACTGAAAATCACTCCGTGTGCCACTTGTGCCACAGGTTGCCAACCCCTTCTGTAAATGGTTCGTCTCCAGCCTCCTCCTTGCAAATGTTTCACCTCCCAAGCCCCTGCTTACACTTATAAAGGGTACCAGAACTTGTCAGAGATTTGAGATGCATGGCTAGGCTTAGAAAGGCTCTTGTGGTTGATAAGCTAGTAAACACCTATGGTCCTACTACAAAATTTCCACTACCCATTCCTTAAATAACTGGTTGGTGGGAAAGGGCTAGTGTCTCTTTTTTACTTCATTACCCTATATTTTTATCTAAGTTTGTATTGGTGCATGACCTGATAAAGTTATTGAATGTTAGACAAAGCTTTCAATTAAATGCATATATTCTTCTGAAATATAATTTCTATCTTGTCTAGCCTGGTTATTGTATTTTGGGTAATAATATGTAAAGTCTCTCAGTGTTCCTACTACTGAATTCACATCTTCCATACCAAATATTTTCATACATTTCTTCAGAAATCTAACTTTCTTTTCACATTTTCCCTTCTTTGTCCCCCAGATACATTCTCACTGTTGCAGCTCAAGTTCTATCTCCCACATATAAGCAAAATTCCCTGTTGAATGCTATTTCCCCAAAACATTTTAATCTCCATAACAGCAGTTTTTGGTGGAATACAAATACAAAATGACATAATCCACCTACCTTGCTAGTTTCCCTGTACTACCACAACTCTAACATTATTATCTTTCCCCCCTCTTCTATCACTATTGGAGTTCTTCCAGCAATTAGTATGATTCCCCCCCCCTTTTCCTTTGTCCTTGATATTCTACTGAATATCCATTCTGAAGTACCTTCTTTATCAAATTTACATGTTCATTTCTTTCCAAATTTGTCTCCTGCGCATTGCAACTTGCACTCTACATTTCTTAATGTAGTTCAATACTATTACCTTTTTGTCTATACCTGTAAGGCCATTTATGTTTCAAAATAATATGGATAGCATATCTATTGTACAAGACAGCTGTTTTGAATGTACCATTCCAACTTTTGTATTACATGCACACACTAATTTTTGGCAGTGTGATCTTTTATTATACAGTTGTTTCTCTTCATCTCCATTTGAAATCATGCCACATTTTCAAGACTTTTTGTTTTAATGAAAACCCTCAAACAAAAAACTGCATACATTTTCAGAACACCTCATGGCCTATTAACTTAGAACAAACACACAAAACTGTGTACATCTTCAGAAGTATACCCTGCTGATAGGAACAATTGCTCCAAATTGACAGCTGCATTCACAGGCATTACATAACCTAAAATTAAGGTTACTCATGCTAAAATATACATCACAGGATCTGCTTCCACTTACACTGCTTGCTGACTGTTCCTTTCTTATCTCTGTCCCCCTCCAAAATGTTAAAAACAGCTTGTATGCCTTTAGAAAAGATTAGCTTTTAGCCTTAAGAAAAAGTGTACTGGCTGACTTTAAATAAAACTAAATTATACATGGTTTTATTAAATGCATTGACGGATTAAGGCTACTATGGAAGCTACTATCTCTTACTCTCTTCCAATAATTTCAAAATTTATTTTTTGCTAAACAGCTTGCCCTTGTACTTTTAGATTTTGCATTCCCTAAACAAATACTCAGAACTTTCAAGATTAATTGCTTGCAGCTGTAGGCGGCTAATTTCCATGGAAACATAACAGAATGTACACCTGCCTTCGGCTGAGACTTTTCAACCCACTAAACATTTTTTGTAGCAAAAGAAACAAGAACATATCATTGTATAAACAAGAAGCTTAGCACATCTCACAGAATTCACCATTATGTCTTATTTTTCAGGATTACTTGGTTACAGGAAACAATTGTTTTCACATTAAGCCAAGGGCATTAACCCAGATATTTACCTATGCAAAAGTAAGAGAAAACATCAAAACTCTTCTTATAATATAGTCAGTGCACCCCAACAGCCACAATTATACCATATTAACTTAAACTTGCTTTTGTACAGCATTTCTTTCCTTTTGACACTGTAATGTCTATATTTTGTAAAACTAAAAAAGTAAATACAACAAACATTGAAAAGACTCGCCCGCAACTACACATTTAAAATATGCCTGACTACATACTACACAAATCTGCCTTACTATACAAGATGCAGTTTATATCATGAAATGTTTTATGCAAATACTATTAAAAACAAAAACTGTTTTATTTAGTTACTTTTTTCCTTTTAGCGTCCTTCTAAACATTAATGGCATATAGTGGGTATATGGTTTACAATCCAGCCACAAGTTTAACAAAGTCAACAAAAGTCCAACATTTCTCAGCCACTTTTTCTTGTAAAGCCATCTTTCACAAATGTGACTGATGCTTTATAATCTCATATTCATTCACTAATTTCAATGTTTCTGGTCTTCCTCCTATTCACCACCATCTCCCAGCACCAGACTCTTGGTCAAATCCAGGTACTTCTGATTATTTTAGTCAACTCCTGTACTTTTTCCTTTCTCCCAATCAAGAGATTTCCTATGGAACACTGGAAAAGGTTTCACTGGCAAAGTCTCGCTGTGAGCTTTATTGTCAGAAAAATGAGAAGCAAAGCCCACTTCTTTTGATGGCTCACTTTTTTTTGGTTAACCTTTTGCATTTCCTTCTTAGCCAGTTCTGCATCAAAGAAATGTCTTGATCCTCCAGAAAAAAAATATTCTGTAGGCAGCTGAATACAGCAGCTTGAATGTCACACCTGCCTCTCAACATTCCCTGATAGCTGGGATAAATTTGCTTCTCATCTGCATGGTGTACAGTGAATACATTATTTTCCACAAATAGTCGTCTGTCTCCGATTTTTAATAATGTGCCCTTCTACCACAGTTTTGTCAGGATCAACTCTTTCTGTTTGGTAATATTGTATCTTTACTAATAAAGGTCTTGGCTGCTTTCTCACGGCCAGGTTTGGAGCATACACTCAATATGCCCTGTCAGTTAACAAATCCTGCTATGAAACAGCAGTACAATTGTTTATATGTGCTTTCATAAACTTAATACAGTATGTTCCTTCTAGTTTTTCTGATACAGCAAAAAAATCTCAGTTTTTCTCTACATGCTCTATCATTTTTGAAATCGCTCTTCTTTAGAAGTCACATACTTGGGCCAGCCTTTTCTTCATTTCAACCTCTGATTTTTGCAGTTTTATCATTTCATATGAATAGCTAGTTAAAGCCTCTTCTATTTTTCATAGCCTTTTGTTATATGAATTGATATACTCCTTCAATGTTCCATTGATTTTAATTAGCTCTGAGTGCATTTGATTTATTTTTCCTCAAATTACTGGAAGCCATCTTTTATACCCAAGATGGAGCTTGAACTGCTTTTTGCTGAACAGCTACAGGATTGTTCCCAATCAGTGTTTTCTATTAATGTTTTATAGTTGATTTTCTTTCAGGTTCTTAATTTCTATTCTGCTGGCACCCAGGAAGTATGCTTACTAGCCAGTACTGAATTTTACTCATGATGGAAAAATGACTAGCTCTTATTTCTCAGCTTCATTTTTCAAACTGGGAGAGCTAAAATTAAGCTGTTGATCAGTTTGCAGCCATCTCGGAAGTCTTCAACAGGCACTTATTTTGACAGAATGATGCACAATCTTTACAAGTTTGAAAGTAAATATGTTTTTCTATGTTTAAAGAACCATGAAAGGCAAAGGTGTGATGCTAATTCTGAATGGAACAATTTAGCAAATCAGCTTCAGTTCTGGAAACTGGAGCTTGTGGCTCATTTGTATTTAATTTGGCACAGCTTTGTTACACTAGTGAATAAAGTCAACAAAGGATTTTATATATATATATATATATATATATATATATATATATATATATATATACACACACACACATGCACACACATACATACAGAATTTATATATCCCAATCATAATTGTATTGTTGCACTTACACATAATTTATGATTAACTATGGAAGGTGGACATAGTTTAAAACCATGCAACATTCTTAGACAACATGTGTAGTCTTCCAAATGTTTTCTGTAATAATTTTAAAGTCTGGCTGAGCAATTTCAGAAATTACTGAATGTAAAATCTAGCAGGCTTTGCAAGCCAAATGGGGGGTCTATATTACATGGTCAAAGTTTCAAAACTTTGATGCTCATATGATCGACACCATACGAGCAAAGTTTTAAAACTTCGAACATATAATAAAAAATAAACAAAAACAAAAAAAAAAAACTACCTGAACCCTCTGAGCAGGGGGCAAGCTATACCAACTCTGAGATCACACTACAGTGAAGTAAAGGGAAATATTCCCTACGACAATCTCCGTTGAAACTTGCGAACATTCAAAAGTTCGCTCATATGGTGTCGACCATATGAGGCTCAAACTTTTGAAAGTTCGTGCTTCTGATATAGACCTGCCAAACAGTGCTAGGGTAATTTATGTACGGACAACTTCCAGATAATGATTCTTTTATTAAAATATAAGAATAATAATGGGTATTTTATACCAGAAACTGTGAAGAAGATGTAGTTTAGAAAACTGGCTTCAAGAACATAAACTGAGTATGCATGATACCAAGTTTAACAAAAGGCAGTCATTATACCTGGTAAAAGGTGCAAAGTATCTCAAAATAAGTTAAAGACAAATCTTGACTTATAAATAACCTTGCAGAAAACAGCTATAGGGGCTTTAACACATTAAAATATGTTAATTATAAACAGATTATTTCAGCAGTGATTTGTATTTTTAAGCAAGTACCATGGAAGATCATTTCAGAGTGTGAAAGGTCTAAAGGGTTGTTCAAGTCTCCCAAATCTATTAAAAGTGTTGACTGTTAAGGAAATTGAGCTAGCATGGAAAGATCAGTTACACAGTATCAACAGTGAAAGAGACAACTAGCTGATATTAATTCTGCCACAATGTACACAGCAGATAGTGCTGTCCTGCATGAATTTACATTTCTCTCCAACTAACACTAACTGGTGAATTCCTTCAAAAGCGTGACCAGAGCCACTGTCGACGGCAAATCTGTGTACATAGCATACCTCGACTTGGCAAATACCTTTGACACAATCCCACACTCACGCACTACCAATAAACTTAGCAAACTGAATGTAAACCCCTTTGTTGTAAGATGGGTTGCCAACTCGCTCACAAATCAGTCACACACTATCAAAGTGGATGACTCCACATTCACCAGCAGACCTGTCACCAGTGGGGTGCCACAAGGGTCAGTGCTGGGTCCTGCTGTTTGGTATATACTTCTCAGAAGTTCAGGCCAAAACTAATTGGCTATGGCTGACCAAGTTTACGGACTGCAAACCGGGTGCAATTTGATGTCAGTATACTTCAGGAGGGTCTTGTGCAGACCAGCGACTGGTGTCTTAGTCACAGTCTCAAACTGAATGCAAAGAAATGCATTATCATTCCTTTCAGTAAAAACAATGCCCCTTCACACTATCAAATTAACAATACCCTATGTACCTATGAAGTGGTAAGAGACCTGGGATCGTAAGTAGACTGCAGCCGTAAATTTGTCTACCATGTGTCTACTGTAGTAAGGAAGGCTTTCTACGTAGCACACTCTATTAGCAAAGGCATTCCATCTAGAGCAAAAGAGGTTATAATCCCTCTATACTCGTCACTAATCAGGTCCATAATTGAGTATAATACCCCTTTCCATACAAAGCACCTGCAGCAATTGAAGAGACCTCAGAGGTTTCTAACTAAGAAGATCCTGGGACTCCAGCACATGATTTACACAGACCTACTGAAGTCCTTGTCGCTATACTCAGTATCATATAGATTTCTTAGGGGAGAATTATGCCTGGCTTATAGAGCAATCTACGACCCAAACCTAATGAATTTGCTGCACATCTGTAAATTAAACAGGACTAGAGCTACCCATTCCAGGTACCTAAATATGGCCTGTGACTTGAATAGGGCATGCAGGAGGGACAGATTTGTCTCCCAGTGACTGCCATGTCTTTGGAAGAGGCTACCAATTCATATGAAGTAGAGCACCTCTGTGACACTGTTCAAAAGGAACCTGGATGAGAGGATGGAGCAAACTGATTAAATTCTTATCAGGGATAGCGCCCCAACCCTCCTGCAAATGGGCAGTCATTAATAAATACAATCCTGGGTACTGACTAGAGTATCTATGGTATTACATTGGGATGAAATGATTAACGCTTGAAATGACCTCTGGGTCGACAGCCTAGTAACCTCCTATGATCCTATGAAAATCAGTTAAACCAGGCATGAGATCTTTTAACTTACTGAAAGAATTAGTAATAAACCAATTGAGAGCCAGGCTACCAAGTACTCCACATGCAAGTGTCCAATAAAAAACACACTGGTGTGTGCAAAAAATAATAACCCAGTGATATAGTCCAAAGTTAAGCAAAGGCACCTGACAAGGCCTAAAGAAAATGTCAGCCAAACTGACAGGATGAGCCTACTGAACAAGCCAGAAAGTTCAGATTTCAGGTAAATTCAAAGGTGAAATGAAAACAATATTGCAATCATAGAAGCAAAACATGTCAAATGGGTTGGGGAAAAATCAATAAATCAGTTGGCAGTGCTTTACAACTAACCGTGTTAACAAAAGCAAAATGGACTATTCCAATCTGTGCAAAAAAAAAAAAAAAAAAAAAAAAAGAAAAATGAAGTTAAAACTGAAAGCAAACAGGCCTCACCTTTTTGTGAAGCACATGAAAGGGGGACTACTCTTGTCTATTATGAAAAATATGGATGCCATAAATGAAATGAGGTAAATGCAGTTAGCCAGCAGAGACTGTTTGCAGGTAATGTAACAGAACTGAGAACACTGCTGAATGGTCAGAAAAAAAGTAAGCACACTGTTATATAGGGTGCAGCATCAAAAAATGCTGTTTACAAGAAATAGAAATTTGCAGTAGTAGTACAAGAAACAGGGCAAAGACCAAAACATAACAAGTTAACTTCAGGAAGCAACTAACAAAAGAAAAGAACGTATGCAAAATTTAGCCTTCCATTCTGAACCCCAAACGTACTCAGTGGTGACAATATGATGCTAATGGCAAAAGAATATGAAATGGCTTCTCATTCTGATTTTCAAAAATGCTCAGATGGTGTGCAATAAGATGCTTGTGACAAGACATGAAAAAAAAAAGCCCAGAATATTACAGTGCTGCTATACCTTCTGCAAATGTTTCAGAAAAACAACAAAGAGAAACAAGCCAACAGTACTGCAAGGATTGGAGAACCTAAAGACCATGAAATAAAGCAGAAGGCACAATCACCAGCACAGACTTTACAGGACAAAGAAAGGGATGCAGTAAATAAAAAGAGCACATTGATACTGGAGCAGACATATGATCATTGTCTCAACCAGTGAATGGGGTGGTTTGGGCGCTGTTCAGGTATATGAATATAACAGGTTAAAAAGAGCTGTCATGACACATCTAGGAAAGACTATTTCAAAGAGCAGAATTCATAAAAATTAACAAGGTGGGCTCCCCCTGCTGAGCATATTCATATATGCTAACCTGAACCGAACCCCTACCTACAATCCCAGCTCTACCCATTAGGGCACTACACACCTTTTCCCTAACAGTACCATTACATAAAACAAAGACACACAAATGCACCCTTCAAAACCACCAGTAACAAAACAACATGCATCTATCCCCTTATTCTAACCTGTGCATGCATGTGGACACATACATACATGGTTTCACTTCATAATCTCGAAATGCTGAAATACCGAATTTCAGCATTCCAAGACCATGAAGCCGAACCATTCACAATATCGAAACCCACGATCACGAATCACACAATCACTAACATACATACACTGTATACCACATAACACGCACACCATTCCACCCACAGCACACAAACCACACAACCCTACACTACATATAAGCAGGGAGGCAAGCCCCACTGCACCCACCACACCCCCTACTTATACATGCAAACTCCAAGATCGCACGTAACATAAAAAAAAAAAAACACCTCACACCACAGCATTCTCCACTCACTCGCACACAAATACACATCACACATACACAAATACCAACAAATCCAACACTAACACTAACTCATACTTACACCTCTCTACCTTTACCCACACACACAACGTACAAAAACAGACACAAACACTCACTCACCTGCAATTTCAGGCACCATAACACTACATGCAACTTACTGGAAATGCATAAGTGCGGATTCGAGATATTCAAATTTGCTTTTATGCACTTTCGGCATTCTAAATTTTCAGTGCATTCTAAATTTGCGGCTTCATGGTCTCAGACTGCTAAAATTCGGTATTTCAGCATATCAAGATTATGAAGTGAAACCACATACATACATACACAGACACACACACACATATATATATATATATATATATATATATATATATATATATGGGTCTACTTCATTTAATTGAAAAGTCATTTCATTGAAACTCATTTAGTTGAAAACTAATTCACTAAAAGCTCATTTGACTGAAACTCATTTCGTAGAAAAGTATATGCCCTGTTCCCCACTGTAGTGCGATCCTGGAGTTAGTATATATAGTAAGGGGGGTGGGGAGCACAGCCCCCCCCCCACATAGTTTGGGTATATATTGTCTTACGGAAAGAGTTATTCATTCGACTTGTAAGTATCCATGTCTATGGTTTACAATGTTTAAAATAGGTGAGGGGCTGCACCCCCCTTACTATATATGCTAACTCCATGATCGCATTACAGTGGAGAACAGGGCATATACCTTTCAGCGAAACGAGTTTCAGTCAAAATGAGTTTTCAGTGAAATGAAGTAGACCCATATATATATATATATATATATATATATATATATATATATATATATATATATAAATATGTGGATTCACTTCAGATGATCGAGTTTCCAAAATCTCGAAACTCATATGATCAAGACCACATGTTCATGTTTTCAGAAACTCGAACATCAGAAGCAAAAAAAAAAAAAAAAAACACATTTAAAGACATTTTTGCAGGGGGGCAAGCTCCCCTGCACCCCCACCCCCTACTTAAATACAGTAACTCCGAGATCGCGCTACAGTGGGGAAAAGGGAAATCTCCTGTTCCGTGCTTCTGCAGACACTGCGGAACGGGAGATTTCCCTGCTCCCTGCTGTAGCACAATCTTAGAATTCGTATATTTAAGTAGCAGGAGTGTAGAGGGCTTGCCCCCCCCCCCCGCAGAATCCCTCACCTAAGGTACTTGCACACTTTATTTAACCCCCCTTCAGATGTTCGAGTTTCTGAAAACTCGATCATATGGGTTTCGAGATTTCAGAAAATCGATCATCTGAAGTGAACCCATATATATATATATATATATATATATATATATATATATATATATATATAATTAAAAATGGGTCCCCTTCACATGGTCGACTTTTCATAAAGTCGACTTTTCATATGGCCAAGACCATATGATCGGCTTTTGAAAAGCTGACCATGGGAAACCGCTATCTCTGCACAGTGCAGAATGGGAAAATTTCCCACTTCTGCACTGTAGTGCGATCTCTGAGTTGTTATATTAAAGTTAAGGGGGGTGGAATCCCCCCTGCTAACAGTTTAAGGTAAGTGTTTGTTGTTTTTTTATGTTTATTTTACATGGTCGGCATTCTGAAAGTCGATCATATGGTCTCGGCCATATGAAAGTTGACACACACACACACAAACTTTCATTACAAATGAAAGTTTCAGTATTCTTTAGTAACATTTCTAGTACAATTTTTTTTTTTATATTAACCAATGATTATACTATATGTTTTATGTATTTACAAACTCTTGTAGTATAATTTAAAATGGCCACACAATTTTACAGAGAAATTAACTGGCAGATCTTATTATTTAATAGCAACAATAAACTGTGTTACGTGGTCTGATGTTTTGAAATTCAGTGTGCCAAGCTTATTTATAAAAACAAAGTAAAAAAATGCCTGTCACATGTGAATAGCTGCTTTCACACATCTAGATGGATTCTTTTATTTTTCAAAATTTTGTGCCAGATTTTTTGTGATGCTATAAACTAACTATAGAAACAACTTTTAGGACAAATATGTGTGATCTTTAACAGTTCGTGAAGGAGCTTCCAACAGATGGTATATTCAAGATTTGGGGAAAATGTCAATATGCCACCAAGTTAAGGCAGTTACACATCTTATGAAAGTAGCCAGAAGATGTCCCCCTCCATACATACAAAAAGACAAATACATAAACACATCTTTGCTTCTCTTATGGCTACAATGAGTATAAGTGCATCGGCAGTCTCAAGAAGCTCATGGATCAGAACTAACATAGGAAAAGTGTGTGTGCGTGTCTTTTTAAAGGTTTAGAAAAAGAGAACTTAATTCAACATTACAGATACCAAACACATTAGAGAAAATGCACCACTATCATGACTATAAATAAAAAAGTGTATGGCTGTACAAGGCAAAGCATAAAAGAATGGATTATAAAGAATATATTTTCTTTACTATGTAACTCAGCAGCAATGAAATAGGAACATCTTTATGCAGGCATGAAAGACAGTAATGTGGGTTGCCCAGAGAAACAAAAGCAGGGGGACTGAAAGTGAACTGTTTAATGACATACAAGCAGATGACACAAATATTAAGCATCTCTTCCCAATACCATCAACATTTGTATGGTACAAAAACAAAAAACATGAGAAGAAAGTGATATGTTATTTGGTATTTAGTGTTCAGTTTTTGCCTTCCACGATTAAAAACATCAGGCTAATGCCTAGATATAGTTGTTTATAAGTAATTATCACATATGGAAATATGGTAAGCATAGTACGACTCCGTTCAGTGGCAAATTACAATAATTCAACTATAACTCATATTTCTGCTTTGTGTCTGCATATAAATTTTACTTTTTCTTTGTTACAAATTTTTGGGGAGAAATATAGTCTGGCTCCAGGGGAACCCTTGACTCAATTAAGGAAGAAAAATACAGATGATTCATTCTCATTAATGTACACAAGTCAAACAGCTGTTGCTTTGTTCTCCTGAAATTTGCATATTAATTAAATGATAATGGAATACATGTGATGATAAACAAGTCATCTTTATGAAATACAAACTGTGTCATGCATCTATGCATTCAGCACAGTAATGTTGGGGATAAAGATGCCCACTCTACATAGAGTTACACACACAAATAGTTGGACAGTACAGTTTTTATGTGAGTGTCTATGGGGGGGGGGGGGCAAGCAGGGAACCCCCTTTATTGTTTAGTTGGAAGAAATCCACTAGGCATTACACAATGGAAGCACATAAATGACCCAGGACTTGTGCAAGATGAAGCCATATTAATCACTCAAGTCAGTTTTGCTTTCCAAGTCAAAGTAAGGCTAAATAAGACTGCATAACTCTAAGAGTAGTAATCTGTCATACACCAGGTTTTCCCTTTTGAGTACATCATTCACTCTACCCATAAAGGTTCAGGCACTTATTTATTTTATTTTTTATAAGCAAGTTTGTTGCTCTGAGTTAAATGCTCAGGCAGAGGGAGAAGAGAGTCCATGATATAAAACAAGAATCCGTTTATTTGTTAATTTTTATTACATTAACTGCTCAATCGAAATAACACATCTTTGGAATACGGAAGTCACGTACAGAAAATCTATTTTTACTCAATGAGAACAGGTAAACTCCACCCATACAGCTCTCAATAGCAAGAAAAGATCACAGGATCCGGAAGATGGCAGGCAGAGGCTCTCACCTCCACAGGCTTTTCGTGATATCTGTTAAAAATGTTCAGGAGATCTCATGCAATACTCACCACATGATTTAATAAAAAACAAAATAATAAGTAACATGATTTATATTATATCTAAGACTAAGAGAGGCCTAGGCTGGCACCTTCATAGGCTTTTCTTGATCTCTCTCTTTCTCTCTGAAAACTATGGGGGGGACTCTGTCAGTTCAGAAGGGATCCTGTTGCATTTCTACAGTTCCCCATGAATCTCTTTCTCTGCTTTAAAGTTTCTTTTGTCATTAAAGTTCAAGAATAAAGATGCAATCTGTAGATTTCAGACTCTCCCTTTATAAGTCTACCATATATGACCCACCCCTTTTAAATTCACTACATGTGAACTTAAAGTGCCAATATGAAGGCCATCTTTACAGACATCTGAGTTCTTTAGAATCCCCAGTAGGACCTCACACCTCTTCAAATTAAGGACTATCCTAGTTTTGCAAATGCCTTACATACAGTAGTTTAGCCTAAAAATGCCAAGCATCACATACCTGTAGGTGTTAATTTAGCTACTCAAGTGCTTTTCTGAGATACAGATAAATGAGTTCACAGTATTCTAATTAAGCAAGAAGTACGACCTGCCAGTGATGACCCTCACATCTGTAATGAAGGAAATAAAAAAACTTAGCTGGGCCGTCTCACACAGCTAGCTTCATATGATGATTTCTAGTGAGTCTGTGAATTACTGGTGCAAAGTAGAGTTGCTAACTATGCCTATTGCATTCAAGACAAAGCATGAAAACATGCTATGGTACCAAACACCATAGCCATGTTTCAATTACTGTTAGCATTTTTTACAAAAAAATATTAACAGGTTCTGCTCATATTTACTACAAGTTTCAAGGCTGATTTCTATGTGAGAGAAGACTCCTTAAAATGATCTAGATACCCATCAGAAGTAAGGCAACTAAACCCAGATATGAATCCATAAATGATACTCTAATCTAAACTCTTTGGGTGTGAGTTTACACTGTTTATAAGGTACATGAAATGTCTGCAATTATACGAGCTGAAACTTCACTTTCGACAGGATTTCAAATACCAAAGCAGCAAAACCAAATGATGATCATCCGAGCAAAGAGAAATCCACAGACACAGGTCTAGTAAGGCATCCATTATACATACCCTGAAATAAGTTGTTCTTGACATGGTAGGCTGATGGGAGACTAAAACCAAATTAAAAACCATGCCGAGTACTGGTAGAACAATAATCATCTTAGGTTCCATAAGCCACTTCACAACCACATTATCAAACATTTTGAGAAATACTAGATAACATGACATTGGCCTACAGATTGTCACATTTCTGCAATCCATGATCTCAGGTACTAAGCCTATGCTGCCACTTTTCCACAGGGCCTGGGATGGTGTGACATCCTCAGAAGGACTAACCAAATGACACAGAGGGATACGAAAAGCAAATACAGTAAAGCTTGAGATACTCAAGGTACACATTCATCCTCTCCAGGGCTATTTCTGTCCCACAGCTCAAGAAGCATTTTCTTAGATCACATACATTGTAACTATCCTGATGAAGGATGAGGGAATCCTTACATTTAGAAGTATGTTCTCAGCAGCTTCATACAATGAAACACTAGGGAATGAGTTAATAAAGTAAACTGGTTGGTGAAACAAATGACCATGTCAACAATGTCAGCAGACACACCTGTTATGAAAAAAGGCATACCTTTCACTTCATGCACTCCCTTCCATCTCAGACTGCTTTCTACTAAATGTTCTTCATGCAATCTAAGAAAGGCTTCAGATTCAGCATTAAAATTTGACTTCACATTTTTGTTAAAATAAAGTATTCTTCCCTTGACAGAGACAAAATATAAGACCTTCTCTGCTTCTCAGGTCTTGACCTAAAGCATTTTGAGGACCATAAACTCACTTTTAATGAAACTAAATCATTATTTTCTGGTCCTGAAAATCAAGAGAATAATGCTGGTCCTGCACTTTTCCTAGGCATGACAGTCTCTTGCCATCTCCACCTCATATCCATCATAAAGGGAATTCTGTAATATCTTATGACCTGTAAGTACTTATTGGATAAAACATCACCTTCCAAATCCAGGACTTTAACACAGCAATGCATGCCCTGGTCTTGCCTCAACTTGAAAACATAAATGTCTTTTACCTGTGACTGCCTGGCTATGAACTTGACTGACTATAGCTGGTTCTGTAGCTGGCACAATTATGCAGTACGCTTGTTGCCATATTTTACTTGTACAGCAAGATCTGTAATGGCTGCTGATAAGAGGTTGCAGTTCAGGGTCCTATTTATAATCTTTTTGGCTAAACATGGGCTGGATTCCAAATAAGCAAGGGCTGCTGATGCATGCCAGCTAGTTCAGATCTTCGACTCAGCCTTTAGGAGGTGGATGGCAGTTTCCAGGATGCATCCTAAGACTCCAGTAACATCATCCCTTTGCTTTCTGTGCACAGCATAGCATCTGTGAAAGCTGTTAACATCCTGGCTTCAGGCTTGCTGTTATCTTGAAGGCTTTAGGAGCTCTCCCATGACCTATTTTTAATAAAGCATACAAACATCTATGAGAGTATTTCTTACCTATTTATTGTTGTCTGCTGTCAAATAATAATAATTTTTTCTGTTCCTCTGCCAATTAATCAGCAACCTTTACCAAACTTGATCCATTCACTCCATCAGGAATGATAGCTAGGCAACAGTCCTGAGACCATTCATTCCTGTCCAAACTGCTTAATCAGCCCATTCTTTCTCCTATGGTGAGAAATGTGTGGTAGGGAGCAGGCTAGCTTCCAGATCTGATTGGGCAGCCTACCTCCTCACTTGGAGGTCCTTCCTCCCCTCCCTTTGGCAGCTCTTTTGAGCACCACTGAGTGACTCAGTGCAGAAGTGAGTCTCTGCATGCTGACTTCCCCAGGCAATGCACTTAAGCAGGAACAGTGTGTGTGCAGAGCAGGTCTGTGTTTAGCATATATAACACCCAGTACCCCCTGTGTTGCTCAAGTGGTGAGACACAGCCATCTCCCCACCCCAGGATGTGAGAGCCATTAGCAGCTGCTCAATCCCATATTCAGAACCTTAGCCTTCCAGCACCTGAAATCAAACTCTGATCATCTCAGCCACAGTCAGAGTTTCACCACTCTAGGCCACAGGCTACATGATGTTCTTGTATCCTAGTGTTTTTAATGTTTCATTATTTGTCTTGTTACCTTTTTTGCTTTATTCAGAGACAAGTTACCAAGCACTTAAATAAATAACTTACAGACTGAATAATTGAACTTGCATTTCCAGTTTATACTCATTCAGGTATTAGCAAGCCATAAAATATAAAGCACTAAAGTGGACCCTGTGGTCTATTTCCTGCTAACCACAAATAATAGGTAGATCGGTAGGTAGGTAGGAAGGCAAGCAGTTTTAGGAAGACGTTTGTTCCAGAGGTGAGAGATACATTGGGAAATGAATCTATCTTGCCAACATGTCTTATTTAACTGCCGGTGATGAGGTAACTGAAGTACCATTTGTATTGGAAAGTAATAGGTGGTGTAACAAGGTTGGATTTTTCACAGCTCGAAAAGCTAGAAACAAACTTCCACTAAGGAATCTATAAGGGAATGAGTACAGAGAGATGGCTGCCAGTCTGTTCTGATAACTAAGATTTTGGGAGCAGCTGATCTCTTCAGTTATGAACCTCTGAGGTCCCTCAAGATGAGTGATATGTTTAAACAAATGCTTGCCAACAGGTGGACTACATTCAGTAACAGGTCTAATGAGATGCAAATAAAGGGGAATTAAGACTTATTTGGCTATAGTAGAGATGACTTTGGAAACAAGATAAGCCAGAGAGAAGACTTTCTGAACTACTGTGGAGATGTGACAGCCAAATGATAAGGAATCATCAACACGAGTGCCAAGATCCATTTTGAAAATGACTGACTGTGGGTTGTTTCACTTATATGGTATGTGAAAATGTTTAGTTCACCACAGTGTAGTTTGTTACACTTTTTTCACATTTAATTTGTGTCCATTGTTCTTGCACCAATTGTTCATATGGCCTAAACTACTCTGGAATAAATGGAGTCAGTAAAAGACTGAATAACACCATCCAATTTACAGTTATCTGCAAACATGGATAACCACTGGCCAGGCATGTTGGCCTAAAGGCCTGAGAAAAAGATGGCAAATAAGAGAGGACCCAACATTAAGCCCTGTGGTACACACTGTTAAAGTTTTTTTTTTTTGCTTTCATAAGTAGCACCTGCAACTCTAACCACGAGTTCTGTCCAACAATCAGTTAGCTATCCACCAAATGATGTAAGGATTTATGTTCAAATTTAGTGTTAAAGGCCTTGGCCAGGTTCAGATATGCTGCATTTACTGCAAAATCACTATCCACTACTGAGGTTACTTGTCCAAGGAAATTAATAGAGTTAAAGAGCAGGACTTTCCATTGACAAAGCCAAACTGATAGTATCCTGGGTTAAGAGATTTTCAATGTCCAGATTAATAACACCTGAGATAATATACTCCACAGCTTTAAATACAAGTTTAGTGAGGCTAATTGGTCTATAATTACTAAGGTCCATGGCTGGATCATTTTGTGTAAGGGCATTACAAATGCCTGTTTTCTGGGCTTCAGGAATTAACCAGTGGAGAGGCATAGATTAAAGAGCTTAAGTAGGGGGTTCATACACGCCAGATTTGCCACTAAGCATCACAGTCTATGTATAAGGTGTAATTAGCATCTGGGGAGCTGACAGAACTTATTCTACACTAATTAAAGGGGGCTGGGACTGTGGAATAGTTATAACTATGAGTGGAGTAAATTTTGCATTAAATTTGTCAGCTAGGATGTTAGTTATTTCCTTTGGGTCAGAGTGTGCAGTATTACTGTGTTAGTTCTTAACTTAATTTTGTAGTTGTATTTGGTTTTAGTAGCTATTTTAACTTTATGCTCTGCTTTGAGCTTCATAATGGTTCCTTAAGCTCTTTACTAGTTTTCTTAAGTGTGCTTTTAAGATATGTGGAATGAGATCTCCTGTATACATTACGCAATTTATTTTTCTTGTTATGCAATTTATACAGGGATTCTACCACAGGGATTTTATTTTAAATTTCTCATTATATTTGGTGCAGCTAGGGACTGTCTTATCAATACAATTACTTAAATGGAAGTAGAAGTCAGAGTCACAGGCAACTACATTAGCAATGGGATCCATCGTGGAGGATTACAGTGGAATTTAGCTGCGGTGGTGGTGCTGCGGTAGCGTTGTCGCCTCACAGTAAGACGTCCTCTTCAATTCTCAGCTAGAGCATCTTCTTTGTGGAGACATGCGTGAATGGGCGTGCCATCGTTGAAGGTTGCGCGTCAGGGCTGGCAACTCAGCATGTAAAAATCTACTGCCAATCATGAGCGGACCGGAGTTCCGCTGTGGCGACCCCTAACCGGGAAAAGCCGAAAGACTCAACAACAACATTTAACTGAAAAAGGTTGCATTTGAGAAGTCTCTAAACACAGAAGTATTTAAAGGAAAAATACCACTAGTTTTAAATGAAAAGATCATTAATTTATGGTTTGATTTAATACGGCAGAATAATACATACAGAGATGTGTAAGATGCAGCAATATTTTGTGAGGACAAGATCAAGGATATTGGGGTACCCCATTAGGACAGTTAATTCTTTGTAAAAGAGAACTGTCATTTATAATGTCATGGAAGTGATGGGCATGCCTGTCATTGGCAGTGTAGGTCAGCCAGTTTACTAATGGACAGTTAAGGTGTCGAGTTTAATGAGGATATTCAGGATGTGCTATAGCAAGCTATGAAGCGGTAGTTATGTCTGCACTAATTTGGACATACAGGAGTTCATATATGATGCCCTGACTAATCTGTTGTGAGATGACCTTTACAAATAATGATACACCCCCAAAGACTGCAGCAGGTGTCAAGAAATGGTAGGCATTATACCCAAGGACAGACTGAGTGCTTTCATTGCTCCGAAACCACATTTGTAAAACTTAACTTACATAAATGTGTTCAAGTTGTGGGAGATCCTCAAGTTTGGGCATTGTTTTTTTTTTTTTTTTTTTTTGTTAAGACTCCTTGCATTGAGTAAAGCCACATTAATGTGTTCCAAACCACAATTTACTGGGATGGAATATCCATCAGATGCACTCTGCCTAAAAAAGGCATGATGGGGCAAAGAAGGCATTAGGCAAAATGCAAAAGTCTAAGGAACAGAAGGGCACGTCACCCTGGCAAAGCAGCAAGGCTTATCAGCCATCTCATTCCTAGCTAACACACACACTGGATCCTTCTAGAATGACACCTACATAGCTAGGTATTAAAGTCAATTATCTTGTCTTTGAATCTTGGCCTCATTCTTGGTGATGACAAAACACCACTCGAGATGAGTGCCTTTCCAATCTTGAACACATGTGTAGCAAGCTCCATCAAATCCTTCTGCAGATCCCTCTGGGTAGAGCACCTAAGGTCATTCAAACCTAAAGGACATCTTCTTTATGGTCAAAATCATGCTAATCAGGATGGAGGACAATAAGAACCCATGTTATAGCCTGTCTCCGGAAAGAAAACTGTCACCCCACTCTTATCCAACCTAGTGAAGGTGGTGTTCGCAAGCCTGACAAGAGTCACATATTACTAAAATGTTGCAGTTGGCTATGAGAGCTTGGAACTGCATTACTGTGACTCTATAAGAGGCATGAGCACTTGTTGTGAGTGTGAAAGGTGAAGGTGGGTGTGTTGTTGTGTGACCTAATGTCTGAGGGTTCCTAGTCTTTATGATGTAAAACTTGGCCAAACAAACTCAGTGTAAGTTGGTTTAGTGGAAGTGCTCAGTCCTGTGTGCATGTGTATCGTTTTTACCAAATATGTCCTCAGGTGAGGGGATAGCATCTGAGTTAAGCATTTACACCTCTCACATAGTGAATCAATGTGAGGTACTAATAGAGAGTTTTAATTAGAATTAGGTAGTTACTACAATAACTCCAAATACCTAGGTTGGCTATAGAACATGCCAAATATTACCAAAATTCCATACTGGCCAGTGCAGATGAAGGGTGTATAGCAAAATAGGATAGGTTAATAATGTAGTCCTGGTATAAGACCGAGGGGAGTAATTGACTGGATTAAAAAGGGTGATAAATATTGGATATGGCTAGAGTCTAATCTAACAGTTACAAGTGCAAAAAAATAAAAAAAGAAATATAAAAATGACAGAAATATGTGAGATCAATAAGGAAATCAATAACAAATTTAAATCAAATATCTTTACCTAGTAGGCTAATGCAGTCTCTGCCTAACTATTAAAATGATGAAGAGTAGATAGTCTAACCCAAATGAATTCAGCTGCAGCAACTGTAGTAGCTACATATAATCTAAATGAGTAGTTTCTAGTGCAGTAACTACAAAGCAAATAGTTTCAATCTAGTATCAGTAAAACAGTCAGCCAAGTAATAACAAGTGTATCACTTCCATAACCTGCTGCAGTACTATAAAGCAGTAGCTTTTTAATGCTGTAACACTACAGTAGTCAGTAACAAACAGAAATGCAACATCAAAATGTGCAATCACTAACTGATATCATAAGTTAGTCTTTTAAGAAGAATAAACTAACATGGGATACCCACAAGTGAGCTATCATTTGCCCCTAGGAAAGGAGAGCTGCAACAACTTTATCATTTTTCTACTGCCCCCAGCCCCAGCCTACTAGCTCACAGAGAAATTAAGTCAACGTAGGCTATCAGTAGAGCAGGTGGATATCTGTCCCTGTCCTACATTGTTTCCTATCTCACATTTCTTTGCAGTCACACATCTTGCCATTCTTGTATCCTTCTGACTCTCTTCCCATCTTATCCACCTCAACTTCTGTAGTGCTCCTGGACTGAAGGACACACAGAAAACTATGGAGCACACCACCAAGTGGATTCCTGCCACAACTCTCCCTGTCCATTCAGTTTTTAACCCAAAACCTGCCTGGAACTAAATGCAAAGCTGGCTATGTAAAACATTTCACTAAACTCTACACAGAGCAAATCCACAGCTTTTCAGCCTCCAAAACTAACTACTGAACACAGTCTGTTTCAGGTAGCGTAACCATGCTTGCCTACAATAGGCAAACTGACATGTTTTCCTCATCTGCTGTTTCTGTTTTATAAATTAGCAGTAATACTTGAAATCTCTTGACAGTCATCATTTCCACTGAAGGCTGTTGTGTCCACAAACATGAGTGACAAAAGCTCAATGGTATGATTTCTCTTGTTTCACATTGTGTACTATAATTACCCAGTAAGCTTCAAACGCGACCTAAGAAGACACCCATACAATACAAATTCACCAGTTTAGAACAGACTGAAACTAATATACAACCTTAATCAGTCAAATAAAAGAACCATGACTTTTATATAAACTTCAACAGTTTGCCAATGTAAGCTTAGATTAACAGAAGAGAAATTCATTAAACAGAAACACAATAACCAGTATTCTACAAAGCCACCAGAAGATCTTTGCGTAAACCAGTAAACAGATGAAAACTCAGTAGGAGAAGTCACTGAAATTTTCAGGTAAAGGAGTCTAATGTCCTGTATTTCCAATGTATGCATGGCAAACCTGATTTGGAATCTGGTGGTGATCTTTACAAAAGCATGACTTTAGCATAACCCTTGCACTGCAGTTGTTAGTGATAGAATAATTACAAACTATGGCTAAATGTCAATATGTCCAAAATGAGCTGTTTACAGCAATTAATTGAAGTTCTTACATGTAAGAAGAATCCAAGAAGAATTTTTATTTATTTATTTCACATTTGTTTACCGGGAAGTTCTGACTGGACACAGGTCCATTTACAGTGGAGGCCCGGGGAGAAAAGCTCCACATCAAATCATTCAAACACACAATGGTAGACATCTGTGCACTAAAATACAGAAAACTAACAACGATTAACAAATACGCATAGAAGCAATATAGACATTCAAAAAAGTTTAAACATAATTAGGATTCATAAAAATATTAAATGATACTTCAGTAATAACATTGAACAGAGGTAAAATAGGTAGCATGGCTAGTCAGATTACATCATACCACCTAGGTTAGGTGCCATCTGTCAATCTAGCTAGGCAGGTGAAACGTAGGAGCAAAGCCAGGTGTTAGTGATGTGATTTTTGAGTGAGATTTTAAACTGGCTCATAGTGGAGATGGTTGTCAGTGAAGGTGAAAGGCTGTTCCAGGCTTTAGCTATGGTATGTGAGAGTAAGGCTTTCCCTGCAGTATTGTTGGCTCTGGAAATGCAAAGTAAAGATTTTTCGTTTGAGCGAAGAGGACAATTTGCAGTATAGGGAATCAGGAGATGGCTAAGAGCAGGGGTTTTTTCTCAGGGTGTTTTAGAATACTGTAAGTTGTGAATTAAGAATAAAATATGAAGCAAGGCCTCTCACAGAGGCAAATACCAGAAGGACAGACAAATCTGTTACTATAAGTCAACAAGCACATGAATATCACTTATCCATCTATTATATTATTACACAGGTTTTGAGGATGACAGACCTTTTTAATTATTATTATTATTATTACTCAAGCTAAAAGAAATTGCACCAAATGAGACACTACAGCTCTTCAGTCAGCAGTGGAAGGTCTACTTAGATAAGAGGTTCATGCCTTTTCTTGAAGGTTCTAATAAGCAGCACATTCAAGTCATTTGTTGAATTAAGTGGCTTGTCAATTCACCAGACTTCGCTTCCTCCTAATGTATTTGACAGGTTAGTCATGTACAAATGCAAGCATTTCTGCTCCAGATTAAAGTCTTTAAAATAAAAACTAATGGCTATGTTGCTTTATTGGTTCTTCAGCTGTATAATTTACTGCCAAGTAATGTGCTTAGTAGATTAAGAGCCACTAAAACAATGACCAAAACTATGCGAAATGCATTGAAGTTGTTTCACTTAAATTCAGATTTACTGCATTCTGAATACTCCATGCTACAAAGCCATCCGGTTTTACTCGAAGTTGCCTTATTAACATTGTGCCTGTACAAGTGCTTAACATATTTAAAAAAGTAGGTGGCAAAAGGTTCCATTCTGATGGAATATACAGATTTTTTTATGTTCTGTACCTTTCTTACTTGTTTACAAGAACATTTTTATGATACTAGTGCACTATAAAGTACAAGCTTATTAAGTAAATGTAAATGCATTATTTTTCTGTTGAGAAGCAACAATAAAACAGTGTACCAGAAGTGGTGAAACTTCAGATTGACAAAGTATGGCTTCTCATTTGTTTGTTAATTAAAGTGATTTGCCAGCATTTCATTATACTTTGTGGCATTCGATGAGTCAAGTGCAGCAATGTATTTTCCAGTTTGCCCTTCCATTCTGCTTAGGGACATTTTTTTAATAAAATCTTTGTAAACTTTTTACTAATGTACGGCCCCTAAAAATGTAGCTTTTCCATTTGTGATACAACTATACTGTAACATGAGCTACATCCAAAGACTTCAATGGGGCACCTTTGCACATGCACCCTGGTGCCCCCATTAAAGTCTATGGACACAACAGATGCTTTGCGTATGCCTACATCACTGATATTAAATGTCCTTGTTTTTCCTCAGTGATGTCCCTGCAAATAAAACACAAACTTTACTACTAATTTTAAGTATGAAAGTGTTGACCAAAACATTTCCTGATAAGGGAAAGTGCTGTCTGGAGTTTATGCACTGCATGATGTAGTGCAAAGGTAGTTTTCAGAACAACGACAAATCATTTAAGTCTACACCAAACTGTATACTCTTAAAAAAGACAGTTTCAGATATTAGCTATGAATCTCCTGAAACATTCTGCAATGGAAAAGTCAGCTACAGAACTAATAAAAGAAGCAAAACTTAGTCTCATACTTTCAGAGGTAGTGGTGTACTGCTACATAAAGATAACAATTCAGTAAAACATTTGACTTCACTTATGCATGTAATTCAAATGGTGCACAAATGTTTACTAGTGTTTAAACCAAGCTATTGGTATGACAGTGTCATTGACAAAAATAAATGTCAATAAAGACCCGTTTAAGACTCCTGTATTCCAGACAGGGTTGCTAAAGCTGTAACCGAATCCACAAATATTTTGGCTCCCTCCCCATTAAAAATGCACATCAGTCACTCAGTGTGCAGCTCTGCAGTGTTAGCTTCCTTGAGTGCACGTTGAAGTCAACGTGTTTCTAATTAAGCAGCTTCAGGAGCACGACAGCTTCAATGTCGAAAGTATAAAGTCTCAGCCACTGCAGGAAGCCTTAAGACTGCAAAAGTCTCATGTAGTGGAACCCTGGCTAATATAATGAAAGGAAGCAGGAAAGGTGCAGATCCTAGAAACTAGCCATTTGTTAATGTATCCAGGAGTGAAACCTGTCACATAGTGTGTATTTAAAAAAAAAGAACCTCAGATCTGTAAAACTTAATTAACAATATCACATTGCCCTTTCAACCTTCTGCAGCTAATCAAGAAATGGACAAGGTATAATGATGTGTTCAATTAAAATGTCAGAACTGCTCATATCAATTTCTGACAAATTAATGAGATTTAAAGATTTTTCCATATTCTTATGAAATGAAAAACAGACTCTTTGTAAATCAGGAATATGAGAACATATGCCAAGGTCTGAAAGGAAGAAAATGTTGTAAACTAGTTTAATAGTCAGCTTGCTCTGCAGAGCATATTTTATGCACAGAACTAGAGAACATGTCTACTGGAAAATACGAATATAACGGTGAAAGGAGCAGAAAATCAAGTCATGCCATTTTCACTGGTTTGTGTTTAAAAATGTAGCTAAAAAATCAAAATATGTGGACTAAGTGAAGCGTGTGAGCTGCAATCAGATTGCCATCAAAGGGAAGCAACGATTACTTTAATAACCACTCCTGTTTACAATATTTTGCATTTAATTCTATAAGAGGTACTGCTAATCTTATGATTAGCATATACATGTACATTTCTGACACAACAAAAGTATACAACTGCCAATTAAAAGGCAATAATGCTTAATGATTCAAAATATATTTTAATTAAAAATGCAAGAAATTACAGTGGTTGACCAGTTAAACTACTTAGAGCTTGAGTTTTTCCCCACTTAATAATAATACATTAAGTATTATGCACATAAAAATTCAAAAACTCTGGTAATGTTAACATAGTCCAAAGTTCAGGTTATCTTCTGCAATATATCTTCATGCCTTTTCCATGACATATGGCTACAGCCCATACGTTATAAAAGGCATTGAATTAAAAAAAAGAGAGAAAGCTGATAATATCAAATACTGTATACTTTAAGACATCTTTATGCATATTTTGTTTTTTTTTTCTTTGTTTTTTTTATAAGCTTAAATCCTATCAATATGCAGTAGTAAGGTAAAAGGAATAACTATGCTGTTAAGAACAATCATAACTTACTGCTCCTATTGTCATATGATTCTAAGGAAATGCACAAAAGTTTTATTGTAATTTATTTATATGTGAAGTTTGCAAGCCATTGTCTTTTTTTTTTAAACATATCCACTTGAAAATAATCTATTTTTTGTGATTATCACAATTGGAGTTACTAGAACCAAACACACTTCTATGCCTTGGTAGTTATTAAATGAAAAAAGCATTGTCAAAAGGGGGAAAACATGTAACTGTACATGACTTAGCAAACTGAAACAGGGCTGGCCATGTAAGGCTATTCTTGTGGTCTTTAAAGACATACAACCAATGTGGTGTTAGCATATCTATTCCAAAGCTTCATGACTTCCTAAAGGTGTAACAGCCCTCAGAAGTACAGGTGAAACAGCTGCATACATGCAGACAGGTATATGCATATGCAAAATTTCAAGACTAAACTACAAAAAATACTTATGCACTGAAAATGAATGCAAATGTTGTAGGGGTAACAGACTAGTTTCTAACTTATATGCATACATACATATAAGTTATCACTGCCAAAATTATTCTGCAAATAATGTAAAACTAATTCACTGTTGTCTGTCACTATTACTGAGCCATCTACAACTGTATAATTCTGCTTTTCTATTTGTACCCTTTAGTGAGCTTGGAATGTAGCTGAAAAGGGTACAATGCACAGCCTACTTATCCAATAATCAATCAGTTAAATAAATATGACATCTGACCAAGAGTGTCATCACAACTGTGCAATGCAAAGCTGATGTGTGCACCCCTCCCACCCACATTCCAATTACAAATGAAACATTTTTTTTTAAACAAGCCAACTTTTATTTAAAAATTCCAATGATAAAATCAAATCTTAACATGCAAGTGAATACAGCAACCCATGTATATTCTAGTATCATCTGTAACATATACATAACTATGATATCAAATCCCTGTCCTTATTATATTAACCAATCTTGTCTCTAAAACAGACTTTACAATATAAATATCAAAAGTGCCTTAAGTGTTAAGTATGAATGCCTTTTCCAGGATGATATAAAGTGGTCTGACACTGACATTTCCCTACAGATTTTTAAACTTAACAAATACAACCCACAGAAAGAAAAAGGATAAATGGTGATTAGCAATAATAGGTTGAAATAATTAGACCTCAAATATGCAGACAAGCATCCACTTACTTGCACATATGCTATTTAAACTGTGACCAACACAACAGTAACATTAAATTTAAACAAATGAACACAATCAAAACAATAGAGCCAAGAGATGAAGTAGAGAATAAAAATTTGCTTTCAAGAAATAAAAACATTGTTAATTTAGTTTACAACTCTTTCTTAAATCATATCTCTGGAATTATCTTATAGAATCAGGTATGGGAACTATTAGTGTTAATGGCAGTCAAAGACAAAAATCATGAAAATGATACCGTTTTGTCTTAGACCACTAATTCAAAGAACTGAAATAAGGGAAGCCATTTATAACCTAATTTCTCCCTCAGTCCCTTGTTTTTCATGTCCAGCTCAGTCTGAATTATGAAACATAAGATCTACTCCACTGCTGTGTATCATGAACAGCTATAAATTGCATGGGTACTTCTAGCATTAGGCTCCCTTGCCAAAACTGATCAGCCAAGGCCTGGCGATCATCTCAAAATGTATTTATTTTACTTACATGTAATAAAATATGCCCCCACTCATACAAGGCAGCTTTGTCACATTTCTTGCAAATAGGATCTGACAATGGGGACATTTTGCACAGTCTAGATTGGTTTAAAAAACATACGGAGGCACACACACCCGAATAATGTGGTGGAATCTAGGTGAAAACTCAAAGGCTTAGAAGAAGTATAACAGAAAATCCCAGTCTACCTTGTCAAAAACTTTAACAGTATCAAAGCTGAGAACAATTAAGGTTAATTTATGTGAATATCTGTAGTCTGTTAACAGCAGCGTTTTAATAACACTGTTGAATGTCTGCTCCCCAAACACACACTTATTAACCTTGGCTGATAAAAATGAATAATTGTTGGAAGCTACTGACCTATTCAGTACAACAGGATTAGCAAAAACAATTAGTAATTCACATACAGCACAAAGATGGGGTGGTACGAAGATGGCAATTGCAGATGCTTGCCTGGCTGTGGGACCAACAAGATCAGGTTCACCCTCCAAATGTTTGGCATGACCTTAGTTAGAAAGGGTTTGTTAGCTAAAGAAAAAAAATCTTTCTTAAATGCACTCCCAAGTGACAAAGATCTCGGTATTTGTAAAGTGTCTAACTCAGAGGATTTATCTCTCTATGCATGTCACAAGGTATGTTCTAGTTCCTCCTCCATATCTGGGACCATCAGACTGACTTGCTGTGCAGTGGCGAGCTGTTCTGTGACACTGGTTTGCAAGAATTGCACCTTTGTCATCATTAACACTGGGGGGGGGGTATTATGTTCTACTTTATATAGATGTCTGTAAAACTCCATAAATGTGCTTAATATCTAATTAAGGGACCATTGTACTTCTCCCAATGTAGAATCCCTAATGTTCATTATTAACCCCATAGCTGTGTGCTGCCTTGACCTAGTCACTCATGTTTTTTTTAGGGCTGAGGACGAATAGGAGAAATACTTGAGGCAGAGGGTAATTAGCATATTTGTCACCCACTATTCATATAAATGATCCAAATGTGATGTTAAAGAAAGAAAACTGGCCTCTTAAGAGTCATCTCCTTGCCTGGGATACATATTCCATTATTAAGAAAAATTTTCTCCCAGATTCCTGGTGTTGATACCCTGTAGAAAATCAGTTTTGCCAATAGAAATCCTTAATCCTATCTGTGACAGCCCACCACTGGTTCAGTAATCAAGGAGTTTCAATTCTCAACACTGGCTCCAGATCCCCAGTAAGACTTCTCACTGGCACAAGAACAGAGGTGAGACCAAGCCAAGAACTCCAACACTCTCGCTGTCCAACCAGTGCCTTGTGTCCCTGCCCAAGTAGCTAACACACTGTCGGAAATTTGTTTTTTACACACACACCTGGGAAAGGCTGGCACAGTTTTACTAGCTATACCCCCTTCTGCCAAGACTATAAGGTAGTTATTATTGCCACCACCCACCTCTTTATCAGCTACTTTAATGCTCTTAACAAAGGGTGTCCAATCTTACTGTGTAATGTCACTATCAATACAAATGGTGGTTTGACCAAGATAAAGGCTATTAGGAGTGGCCCACAGTATCACCAAATAAACATGCAAGTACTGTCAGAACTTAAATATCGCTAGACAGATCAGCCACGATGAAAGGTTTAAATATAGTTAATAAATATTAAAAGAACAAGAAAATGCTCAGTATATATTTACAGTGACAAGAGAGTTCAAAGTACAGGAAATATTTAAAACAACATTGCAGGACAATCTCAAATAAATAGAGAAAAATATCTAAGCTAAGCTTTGCTATATTCCTGACTATATCTAAGAGAATTACTATACTCTAGAAACTTACTCAGAGCAGCAAGGCAGATGTGTGGTGAATAGATATTGTCAGGTCCAAGACATAATACAGAATGCAGTCTCTTCTCTCAGAGACTACTTAAATTAATATCTCAAATATTACTGTTGGGATAGTTTGGAGAATGACAATTTCTTGTCAGCTAGCTCTATCCCAGGTAAAACCCCCATTGCTGAAAGCTGGCAGTATTTAGCATCTACCTGTGAAAATACCTACACAAGGGCTTTTCCTCAGATCTTGGCACTTGCTGGAAGTCGTAAAACAATAAAACACTTCCAAGACCATATAGAAAACTTCTCAGTACAGATATTGTGTGTCTGTTGCTGCACTAAAACTGAAAGGTAACATCTTTTTTTATAGCCCAGCATAAAGTAATTTAATTTCAGCTATTTTTCTGAAGTTTTGCAAGTTAACCGTCTGTATTCCAGTTTCCACTGTTAAAATGCATACATTTAATCCATTACAATAGTCTATGTACATTTCAGTTCTATTCCAGTAGGGCATGCTGTGGTTACATATTAAACACTTTGCAAAAACCTTTTCAACACACACTTCTGTACCAGGAGTTTGATTTACACCTGACATACAGTTCTAATACATTTGTAACACTAGTATCTTATATAAATCATGTTGATATTGATAAATAACATATAATTATTTACAAAATTCTAGACAGCTGGGCTGGCAGTATCTCTTTTTGTGACACTATCTGCAAGTCTTTATTTGACAGTATAATTTTTAGCAGTGACACTGTAGGCTTCTTATAGAATCCCCATATCTCTGAATATGGTTGGTTAAGCCAAGTTTAAAAAGTCTCCCCTTGACAGATGCTCATATCAATTCTGTTAATTTACTGCCTGAAGATTCTTCAGGAGCCATGATGTACCCTTAAAGGGGCATGACCTGACGGTGTTACTGGGCCATATAACAATCCCTTTATTAGACAGCTGTTTCCCCAGAAAAGTCAAAATTTTATCAGTCTTGAGAGGTTTATATCAATATGAAATATGCACCGAGAATCCCTGTAGTTTTCAATACTTATAAACAGCACATCTCAAAAATATCCTACCAAATGTTTCCCTAATGGTGGAATACTTCCAATACTTAGGCCTAAAAATCTGCATAATGGTGGAATACTTTCCATTCTTGGGCCAGAGTATATCTTTGGAAGATTCAGCACTGTACTCTAGTATTCTCCTAGTATGGTTCAGCCCTGTTTAAAGACCATCCATTCCCTTAATAATTTGGCCATCTCCTTAACTGTCATACCAGGAGCATATATATATATATATACACATATACACACATATACACACACACACACACAGTTATCAAGATAACTGATGATACCTACATGTCTTGTTGAACAGTAAAACCTGCAGTTTAAATGGGAATACCTCTACAAATTAAGATGCTCACTCCCCTTTGCTTCCCACATTCACAGGAGTAAAGTAACCTTTGAGTAGCCAGTCTTCAAAGTTTATGTCCTTGATGATTTAAATGCATTTATTACAGCACTGTCAAAGCTGAATGCTGTTTATTAAGATACAAAAACACTTTAGCACTCCACTGTGGTGTTTAAGCTACTCTCATTCAAAGTAAATTGTACACCACTAAGATTTCATTAAACCCAAAAATTCTTTAACAGTAAGACTGACGGGTCCATAGTCCACCTAAAACTGCTCCTGCTCCCTCTTATAAACTTGCCCATGACTTGAGGAAGAACCATTCAACTGTCTGCTTAGAATGTGACCTGAAAAAAAGTTAAAGATCAAATCATAACTATTTACATATATGCCATTGCAGTTGGCTTCCAAGGAGGAGACTCTGCTTCTGTTAGAAGAAGTCAGCATTTTAAGACAGGCAGTACCCAATGACTGCCAAAACCTGCAGTTTTGAGTATGCCATCTGAAACTGCACTATACAACCTCTGACCCAGCTAGATTCACTGCTCTTATTAATACCTAATCCTGCCACATTAAAAAATAGTGGGAAGAAGAAGAGGGCATGGAGATGGTCTGTAATGATACACAATGTAGCAATGTATTAACTCCCTTACTGGCTATACCTCAATGCAAATTTACAACGTCACTCATACAGTTCAGCTAAATGATGTCACACTGAGTTACATCATTATTGCTCCAGCGTAGTATATGCCTTGAAGATGAAAATGCTAATCTCACCCTCTGTTTCACACAATTTTTAAACAAGTCGAAGGGCTCAGTTGATCAAGAATATTTTATCTGTTGCAGAAGACTATGCTTCCTGGACCACAATTAGACCTTCTTGCACAACTTCATTTTAACATAAGAATCTCAGTCTATTAATTGCTGCTTTATGATGTAAATATGTTACTGCTCCACCTGGAAGCATAAGTTTCAAGACTGCAGGGTATAACAATCAGAATTTAACTTTCATCTGCATGGACAGCTTAATGGCTGGTAAAAAAAGCAGCCCTCTGCTGCCTCATAGCTCCACAACTCTTTCTTTTAAATCAAATATTGCAAAGTTAACCAATATTGGATATGGAAAGTACATTTCCCACGGTCCTTAGGAGCACTTTCTATCATCATCTCTTGTATGGGAATATTTACCCACTCTGCATAACGGACTTACACTTTGAGGTTTCTGCTAGTCCAGTGAACTAATGGTTACTCCAGTATGCCCAATCTTCAGAGTTTTGAAACTTCATCTCCAAGGACTCTATCAAAGCTTTCTCTGCAGTAATCCTGTGTTTAACATTTTTTAACACCTTCAAAAGCTCCTCTAGTAAATCTCATGGTTGTGTGGCAATTTCCTCCAAGTCTCTTATTCTGGCAGTGTTACTCTCTGTTAGATCAGCCATCTGCTGGTTAATTTTGGCCAAGTCTGCCCTTATGTTTTGAAAATTATCCTTATTCTATGCTTACAGTGACTCTAATGTGGATTTGACTGTAAGAGATTCAAATTAATAATTAGCTTACAAGAGGCACAATCGTGACTTTTTTTTTAAGAAAAGCTCTGGAGAGTGCCTACATGTATATCAAAGTAATTTCTGTTAACTTATTATCAAATACTTAGTAAGAGGAAAATAGAGGAAGTCGAGCTTTATTTACTAACTTTCGTTGAAAAGTGGGTCAGAACAGTCACTAAGTGCATGCTACAATTCTCACATCCTAACCAGAAATCCATGTAAAAATACATTTAGTGGTAGCCTAACAGACATGGCATAAAAGCTGCTCCCTAAATGCATGACTGTATGATGAATTATAACAACTTCTCATGTGATTAAGCTGACAAACACAATTCTTTAAAAGGACTGATGTCTATAAAGTGATAAATCATATACCCTAGTATTCCTACCAACAGAAGGTATATGGCTGCATACCTTCCTTTTTGCATTTACCATTCATGGAAAAAGTTCAGAAAATGTTCCAACTGCCACACCAACTTGCTCACGTCTATACACAAAAATGCCTGCTTGCCAAGGAATCAGTTACACATAAATTGAAGTGGGATAGAAAATCTTTTGTAGTAAAACTCTGTTCTTGTTGTGGTAGTCACCAGAAGGTGCCAAGCAGCTCACCTCTGACACAAACTACAGCAAGAATGGAGGTAGCCATGCTGGTGACGTAAAGGGTTAAAGCCCTGACTATGGCCCAGGTGACCTAGGTTTGACTAGCAGTTTGGGAAGCTGATGGAACAGCAGGGAGGAATGGGCATGCCCATCTTGGGGGAAGGGTGGTACATGGGTGTCTCTTGGTTACGATCCATGGCGGAGACCACAGGCATTGCTAGAGAAAGTGTTGTTAGTGGATGGGAAAGTTGGTCTGGCTGAGCTGTTGCAAAGGTTGGGCAATATGCAGCTTGCTCACATGGCACCTCCGCCATGGACCAAACCATGCTGCCACAACAGGAGAAGGGAAATGAGTAGTTCAAAGTTAATGTTTTGAAACTGATGAGAAATAGACTCAATGCTAAAGGTAAGGGGATAAGCCTGACTTCTACAAAGGTGCTTCCACATCTGCAGGCTGTATTTCATTGAGTTAAGTATTTCATCATGGCACTGGATGTCAGCAGTGATTTCTTAATCGAAAGAAACTTTCACTTGAAAATACTTTCATTTTACATACCACCCTAAAAAGGGGATCAGGAAGGACTCCATCTACCTTTTTTCTGGTCAGACCTCCACTGACTGAGCTGCTACTTTAAGACAAGACACTGGTAACACTGGGAGATGCCCTGACTATCCCCTAGTGGGACAGATGCATTTCTAACATGTTGCTACATTGCTCAAAAGAAAAGATACTAGTTTATGCACCTTTTATTTTCAGAAGCAGGCCACTACAGAATCATGACAATTATCTTCAAATATAGACTTCTGTAACATCTCTACATATGGACTAAAAGCTAGAAACTGTTATTGCATCGCAGGATGATGAACTGTAACTCACTGATAATGAAAAAAGTAGACTGAAACGTCTTAACATGGGGGCTTCATTCCTTAGAGCTGCTAAGTTATGTAAATGATGATTGCACTGAACATCTTTGTACTCAACCTGTGGTCTAACAGCAGACTTTTCAATATCAGAAGTTGCAGAAGAAAGACTCGGAGAAGAAAGTTGCACAGCATGTTACATGCTCTAATAAAAGTGACATGGAGGTGGTCCCAGGAAAGTTTTGGAAAGAGCAAAACTGCCACTTGATCTGTAGTATATATGACAGTTCCACATAACTTAAAATCCACTAGAAAAGGGGTTGGCTCATTAGAAGGGACCTTATAACCAAGACTGATCCTGTTGGGGGCTGCTGCACTGTGAAGACATGAAAAAAGTGCTGGCAATGGAGAGGCATAAGTAGAATCTTCTGGAAAATACTGTGTGTATGATAAACACACACACATACATATATATATATATATATATATATATATATATATATATACATACAGCATATGTGTGTGTGTGTATATGAAAAGCACATATACTCATAGTATGTGTATGGGTATATGAAAAACATACAATTTGGTTGGTATGATGGCTCAGACAGAAGTGAGTGAAATCCTGGGAAGCCACTGATTATAAATAACAGTGTTCTGTAGTTGCAAAGTTATAAAGCTTATGCAAGTGTGGCAGTTGTTTGGTCATAACCGTATTCAGTAGTGTGCATTTGTCATATGTTTTTAAGGCCAATCATCTCTCTTATACTTACTTCATGGAAATGGTATGAGATGAAAGGCCTGTAACCCTTACACCATTACATAATTGGCAGTGGCATGACATTCAGACTCCATAAACCCAGTCAATGACAATGCTTTGGCACTATTCTGTCATCTGACAAATCCACAAAGGGCAAAGCATACTAGACTGCTGAGCTACTCCTTAATGTTAAAATATAGTAGAACACTGGTGTGGTGGCAGTGTTGTTCCCTGATTATAAAATACTGTGCTCATGGTCACAGTTTAGGAGATCATAAAAGAATGAATGACATCTTGAAAATTGCAAGCAGAAAAGTAAAATACCAAACAGAAGCACACTACATTATTTTATATAAGAGTACAAAGAGCAAACCAAAAACACTATGATAATAAATTTACCCATAATTTTCAAGAAAATAAGAACAATATTTGATATTTAATATTTACTATCCTATATTTGCAAAGCTCCTTACACTAAGACAATCATAAAAACAAGATCATTGCACCTTGGGAAAAGGCTAAACTAAAACAGTTGCTCATGAAGTAGATTAGCCTTACTGCAAAATGATGCACTAGTTTGTGCTACAATAAATAACTAGGACTTGAAGGGTGCAGGGGGAAGGGTCTTGACTTCGTGGAAAATCTTGTTTTCGTTCAGTCATTTTGTCTATCCATACATTAGTGCTAGTCCTTCTGTACTACAGTTTCACTGAGACCAATGTACATGATATCCTTCAGAAGGGACTCACGGAAACAGATAGCTGGTGCCAGAGCCATGGCCTGAAGTTAAACGCCAAAAAATGTATAGTCATACCCTTCGGGAAAAACAAGGTAACCCCAAGCTACCATATAGGTGGCAATCCACTAAGCACAGAAGAGGTTATCAGGGACCTGGGGACCCAGGTTGACAGTGGCCTTTCTTTTGACACTCACGTTGCTAAAGTGGTTAGAAAGACCTTCTACATTGCCCACCTGATCATGAAGGGATTCACATCCAGATCTAGTGAGGTCATTGTTCCCCTGTACTCTTCACTTATCAGACCAATGATCGAGTACAATGCCCCATTCGGGATGCATCTCACCCGACATCTGCAGCAATTTTAGAGACCCCAAAAGTTCCTCACCAAAAGGATAAAGGGACTCCAAAATCTGTCATATGCTGCCAGATTGAAGAAACTCCATCTCTATTCAGTCGCATACTGTCTGCTCAGAGGTGACATGTGCCTGACATACAAGGCCATGTCCAACCCGGAATTAATGGACATGCTCCACCTCAAAAAATCCAAATCCACCAAAACCACTAGAGCAAGCGACTTAAACCTTAGCACGGACATAAATAGGACGTGCTGGAGGGATAGATTTATCACTCAGAGACTCCCTATGCTGTGGAATAAAATCCCGGTCCATGTGAGGCAGAGCACCTCGCTGGCTCTGTTCAAGAGAAATCCTGACCTGTGGATGGGAGATCGTAGGTTTACCCCGGGAATCATCTCTGTGTCACTGCTGGACAGAGGCACAACAAACTAATGGGCACAGTATTTTTTCATATAAGGGGTGGCATAAGCCACAAAAATTTGGGCTAGGCTTATAAATGCCTTAGGGCAGATAGCCTAGTATGAACCTATGAACCTATGAACCCAAATCATGCTATAATGCATAATATTTCTGCCTGGAAAGAGTTTCAATGAGCCTATTAAGTATGACTACAAACAATATGTATGTCCTTGTCTGATGTAACTTAATGCTGTTGTAGTAATACTTCTGTTACTGTCCTGTACACGTATTGTTTGCAAGAAAGTTCATAAATGCAAACGTTTGCAGTAGGTAATATTTAAAAAAGAGCATTACTGTATTATCATTTGTGACACAGGCAAACATTTATATAAAAGTAATCAAACCATATTAATAAGTTCACATTTACAAACATCGTACATCACTTATATTGTTCTATTATCATATAATCAAAGCAACATTACATAAATTGCCTACTTCGTGACGTCTCTTAAATTTCATTCCTCCTCTAAAATATTTTTATCCACACAATGTTCCCACAACTTCCATTTTTTCTATGTAATTTACTTCTACCCATTGATAAAGATCCCACTATCTGTTCTTTTATCTCTGTTACAATATTCACTACTTCAAGTACAGTTGATTTAGACTACGATTTCCATTTTCTAGTGACAGCGACTGCTTTTTTGGCAGCCATAAGAATTAAACTTAATGAGGTCTTACTATGTCTAGGTAATTCAGATCTGTATTCCAGCCGAGGAAAAAAAAATCCTTAGTTATATTCATTTGTTTGCCTAGTATTCCTGACAGAGTACTCCAAGGGGAATTTTTAAAGCCTGCCAACTCATTACAATCTGAGAACATATGTGCCCAGGTACCTCTTTCTTTCCCATTACACCTCGAATATTTGACATCTACCTGAGGAAAAATTCTTTGGAGTTTGCTGAGGATATAAAACTATCTATGCAAACACTTCTTAAATCTTCCAGATTTTGCTGCATATTTGGGAGCCATACATACATCCTTCCATTGTTTCTTTGTGAATTGCTTATCTAATCTCTCTCCCCGAACTTTTCAGACTGCCTCTGATGGACTCCTATAGTTTGTTTGTGTCTTTCAGCTTTTCCCGGTTAGGGGTCGCCACAGCGGAACTCCAGTCCGCTAATGACTGGTAGTGGATTTTTACGTACCGGGTTACCAGCCCTGACACACAACCTTCAACGAAGGCACGCCCCATTCACATATGCCTCCACACAGAAGATGCTCTAGCTAAGAATCGAACGGAACAATGTCTTGCTATGAGGCGACAACGCTACCGCAGCACCACCACCGCAGTACTGTGCAATATTTTATATGCCCTACTAATTATCCCCTTTTTAAAAGCATCTTCTGTTCTAGATTCAATTTAAAACTCATTCAGTGCAGGTCTGTCATTTAGAATTCCCCTATCCAGTTCTCCTTTGTCTATACTCGAAAATCAATCCTTAATAGGGAAGGCATCACTAGCCTGCAATCCAAATGTCTTCTTGGCCTCCTCACACATTCTATTACCTTTCCCTCTCTAATTATTTGTTCCCAACACCTTGTTTCTTTTGCCAGCATCCTCCAGTACATTCCAGTACCCTCTTGCATATTCTCTGTACCCCTAATTAGTTCTTAATACACTTTCTGCTACCTTATGAATACAACATTCTGTATAACTTGTTCTTCTCTAAAAATTCCATCCAAAATGCCACTCTTTCCTCATTTCTTGAATTAACCCCATGTCATCAACATCCCTTTGCACTTTGAATTGTAGCTTTCTGATTATGTTATGTATGATAGTTATAAATGTGCATCTCTAAAATATACCTTCAAATTGGGTAATTCTAAACTTGCTTGTTCTGTTGGAAGGATCAACTTATCCCACTTGACACTTTCCCTCTTCCCTTCCCATATAAAATATTTCAACGCTTTACTAATTACTATCCACAACTTCTCCTCTGGTTGATAAAAAGTATGCATGACACGTGTATACAACTAAAGGGACTAAAACATTTTTACTGCTTGTATGCTACTATCCATATTCATATACAGGAGCTTCCAGTTTCTCAGTGTTTGTATCATCTTTTATTTAGTCTCCTCGCCATATATCCTTAGCTGCCACAACAGAAGCCTTTTTAATCCATACTCCTAAATACTTGATTTTATCATGCCTCCATAAATATGGGTACTGTTGACCCAATTCTTGTGTAGTTTACAGTTATAGGCTTCGTTTTATATTTGTTAATTTCATACCCCAAAAAACTGGAACTGTCTCAGAATGTTCCATAACAGTGAGATGTCCTTTTCTGGCGCCCATCATGTAGAAAATAATATCATCTACAAATACTAGCAAGTTTTCTTAACTACCACACCAATTCTATCCTCGAATTTCGGAACCGCTTATTTTCTTTGTGAATGGTTCTAAATACAACACAAATAAAAAAGGAGAAAGAGAACATCCTTGTCTGGTTTGTCTGCCCAGACTTAATTAATCAGAGAGGAACCCTCCCACTTTTATTTTTGCATCCAGTCCCTCATATAGCCTTCTAATTAACCTTATTATCATGGTTTAAAATTGAAAAGGTATTGTAGTTACCACAGCTTTTTTCCCAGGATGCTGGTGCTTCCCCTCCTTTAAAGTACTGCTAAACAAAACATTTCAAATCTTTATCACTTTCTTGACTCCTAGAATCCAAACATTCACCAGAATACTATCTATTCCTTGAGACTTTCTGCAGATTGGTTGTACATCATCATTTTTATTTCCTCTTCTCTTACTTGTTGAACTCATCTACCTCTTATCTTGGCATATTCAAGCCATCCATAAATGCTTCCTTTGTGCTTTTTCTTGATTTTACCACGTCTTTGTTTTGTCTACAAGTTTTCCTGAAATACCTCTAATACTGCTACAGGATTACTGGTTATTTTTCTTGTTATACATTCTCTAAGTTAGGCAACAGAAGGCAGAAAAGGTTGTTACCAAAGTCAATATGTAAATTCCTCCTGAATTCCTACTACTGAATTCATGTCTTTCATATCAAATAATTGTATAAATGTCTTTAGAAATCTACCCTCCTTTGTTGTATTTTCCTTCTAGGTCCCCCAGACACATCACCATTGTGACAAATCAAATTTCAGTCCTCACCTTTAAGTAATTTTCCCTGCTGAAAGCTAGTTATTTCTCAAAAAAAAAAGCTCTATAGTAGAAATATTAGGTGGAATATAAACACACAGCACAATCCTCATCCCATGCCAGTAGCCCCTTACTACCGCAAATCTGCTATTATCTTTTTCCCTCTTCTATCATTACTGGAGGTCCTCTAGCAATTAATATAAGTAATCTTTCTTTTGTCCTTGATATTCTGCAGAATATCCATTCTGGAACCTTTTCTTTATCAAATTCACATGCTCAGTTCTTTCTAAATGTGTCTCCTGTTGCACTGCTATTTGCATACTTAGGTTCATAGGTTGGTACTGGGCTATCTGCCCAAAGGCATATATTAGCTCAGCCACGTTGTGCGGTATTCACTTCACTTCTTTATATAACTAAATATTTCCTTTTTTGTCTATTCCTGTGAGACCATTCACATTCCAAGATAATTTGGAAAGTGTCACCATTATGGTAAGAAGTCATTATTCCTAACTATTATACAAGGCAATTTTAAAATATATATATTTCCAGCTTTTGTGATACATGCACCCACTGTTTGTCAGATTAATCCTTTATACATTTTTTCTTATCAACAACACTGGAACCTATGTTACATTTTACAAGAGATTTTGTTTTAAGAAACACTCTCAAAAAAAAAAAAACACACCACCAGAACACCCTCATAATTGTTTGTGTTTATATTAAGGTAACAGGTTATGTACATCTTCAAATAATGACATTCACTCCTCCTAATAGGAACATTTGTCCCAAATAGACAGCTGCTAACACAGGCCTTAACCTGATATTGAGGTTATTCATGCTAAGATGCATGTTACTGCCCATGCGTATATTTATCCTAATTAGTATCTGCTCTATTATCCTTATTTCTCTCCCAGACGGGAAAACAACTTCCATGCTTTCAGAAAACATTAAGTTTTCTCCTTGAATAAACCAGTATTCTGGCTTTTACTGTCTGATTATCAGCTTTTCTCCATGAAAACGTAAGAGAAAAAAAAATATGTATTCCTCTGCTGCAGCCTGAAAGAAAGCTGAAACATTTACTACCAAAGGAAAATAGTTTCATTACATCCAATGTTCTCATATATACTTGATTACTCTTAAAATTTATCAGATTAGGCCAACTGTCTTAGTCCAGAAATTCACCTATGCAAAAGTGAGAGAAAACATATCAGCTCTACATATATTATCTGTGCACTTCTGCACTCCAAAATCTCCCTTAACAACCCAAGATTACAGCCTATTACTGTAGGCATGCTTTTACCTAGTTTTCTTTTCTTTTTGCACTGCAATGCCAACATTTCTTAATACTAAAAACGAAGAAAGAGAAGTTAAAAGCATCTGTTTACATTAGTAGCTTTATCCCGCACAAGAACTAAAATAACTTTACTATAAAACATGCAATTTATACTGTGAAAAGTTTCATAGAAATACTTAGAACAGACTGTTTTACTTACAGTTATCTTTTCCTTTTTCATCCCCTCCACTCACTGCCCTTCCAAACAATAATGATATGAAGTGAGGTAAATGCTTTTCATTTCTCCACAAGTTTAACAAAATCAACAAAAGTCGACTCTTTCCACTTTTTCTTATACAGCCATATTTCACAAATGCAATCAATGTTTTGCAGTGTCACATTTATTCACTAATTCCCATGTTGCTCATCTTCTTCCTAATAATCTCTATTTCCCAAATCCAGATTCCAGTTCATTTCCAAGGTATTTCTGATTCTTCTGGTCAACTCCTGTGCTCATCTCTCTCTCTCAAGGAGTTTCCTTTGGAACAGTAGAAAAGATTTCACTGGCAAAGTCTTTCAGAATGCTTTATCAGAAGAATGAGAAGCCAGGTCTCCTTCTGCATGATGGATCATGTTTTGTTGGAAAAACTTTTCTGTTTCCTCCATAGTCTATTCTGCATCAAACGATGACTAGGATCCTCCAGGAAAAACATTTTGAAGACAGCTGGTTACAACAGCTTGAACCTTACAACTGCCTCTCAACATTCCAATTATTGGAATAAATGTGTTTCTCTTCTGCCTGTACAGCGAATAATCATTTTCCACAAATACTTTACTGTCTCCAACTTTAAATTTTTTGCCCTTTCTTGTCACAGTCTTGTCAGGATCAACTCTTTCTGCTGGTAGGTTTGCATTTTTACTAATATAGGTCTTAGTTGCTTTATTGTGACCAGATTTAGAGTATACAGTGTACCATTTCAATTAAAAAGTAATGCTGTGGAATATCAGTCCAGTTGCTTCTTTGTGCCTTCATAAAATTAATACAGTTTGGTCTTCCTAGTTTCTCTGGTACAGCAGAAAATCTCAGATTATCATTATGTGCTCTGTCCTTGAATTCTACCATTTTTTATACATTTCTTATTGAGCACTCTCATACTCAGCCACCCTTTTCTTCATTTTGACCTCTGATTCTTGTTGTTTTATCAGCTCATCTGAATATCTGTTTAAAGCTTCTTATATTTTCCAGCCTTTTTCTGAGATGACATACTCCTTCAGTGTTTCATTTATTTTAATCAGCTCTAAGCACATTTGACTTCTTTTTTTCCTATAGATTACTGGAAACCATGTTTTTCACCAAAGCTTGAGCTTGAACTGCTTTTTGCTGAACAGCTGTAGGATTCTTGGGGTCTACATCACTACACTGAATCATCACTTCAGCAAATGGCATTTAATCGGAAATGCCATTTAACGAATTCCCCTCATGTGGGGGGCTACTCCCCCCACACCCCCTGCAAATTATATATACCAACTCCGAGCGGTCTTCACTGTACTGCGATCTCAGTATGAACAGTTTGACCAACAGCATGTTGGATGCAAGCGCACTGAAAATAGCATTCAATGAACTGAAAGGGACCTGGATTCTTCCCATTTGCTGATTTTTCTTCATCTTTTCAAGTTTCATACACTCTTAGTTTCTTATTTGCTGGCATCCATGCAGTGTACTTATGAGTTAGTAATTGAATTTACATAAAGTGATGGAATTCTTGGCCCTTGTGCTTCAGTCTTTTTTCATACTGGAAGTGCTGATGTTATGGTGTTGATTAGTGTGCAGCCATCTTGGAAAGCCTGCTGTAGGCAATATTAATAAAGAAATGTTTCCTCCCCCATAAACATTATTGGACATTGTTTAATGTATATATGAAAAAGGCATATAACTGCAATTTGTTCAGCACTGTCAGATTTTAATACACACAGTTAATAAATTCTGTTTGGCAACTTGCTGTTCTGATGATACATTTTCAAAGAAGCATTATTCAGACTTTTCCAGTTCACTAAAGTGGAACCAATGGACTAACACCATTCTGATCTATGGCAATTCAAGTAATGACAGATAAAGACAGCTGTGACAAATATGGTGCTTGTGTGCAGTGCACTGGCAGCATTCAAGTCTTTGGGAATGATAAGTGCAATGGGAGGAGTACCTGTCTTAACACAGTGTAACTTCCTGATGGTAGAATGTGTTGCTCTGGCACTATTCTGCGATCTGATAATCCCACAGAGGACAGAGTATTAGTCTGTGAGCTGGGTACTTGTTGATGGTAGCAAGTAGTCTGCTGCCACCGTTTTGACCTACAGCACTACACTACTTGACAAGTTTGATATACTAAAAGGGCAGCAAGTAGAGAGCTGATTTTACTCCAATCTATAGCAATGCCACTTACGTTGGTCTAGGAGACAGAACACATGACAAATACTATATTGCCAGTGGCAAAATACACTGAACTGACAACACTGTGATGTAAAGCACTGCAATTTGTGGAGGGAATCACCTGTCCGACAGCTGAGCTGTTCCATGCCAGCAACATATTGTGTTCTGGCAGTATTCTCATCTAAGGGCAATGGCCCCGATAAAAAAGCAGTGCACCCACATTACAATGATGTATCCTCATGATGACATTAAGAAATAACTGCCAAAACTCTCATAAGTCTGAGTAAACTACTCATGAAGTGGGACAGCACATGGTAGACAACTTTACAAGTCTGTGATGGTTAAATCCAGTGTGCTGCTTCTGCTGCTACAATGCACAGCAATACCAAGGATGAGACAGAACAAACCTCTTTGTGCTGCCATCCCTTGACAATGTGGTTCTCCATGTATTCTAAAAGACAAAAAAGTACAGGAAAGTATATAAACCGAACAATAAAACTCTGTAAACTGAATACAGCAAAATCCTGTAAAGAAATTTAGGACAGTCCAGTATTTTGCTATATAAGCAGTTAAAACCAGTACAAATCATATTATTGTCTCAATTTTCCTGAGTGTAATTCATACGTAAATGTAAAACACTGAAAGAAAGTAGTTACTAGCATGTTAGATCTAAAATACCATTTGAGCACTGAACTACTCTGATCGCTGGTACCACCACCTAGGAGAAGGCTAGAGCATTTATATGACAGCTCCTTGATGAAAGTATGTCATATTCTGTTACCATTTAACTGACAATATTACTAATCAGGAAGTATGTTTTGTTACCATTTAACCACTGACAATGTTAATAATGAGGAAGCAGAATACCTGTTTGATAGAGTTGCTGTGCTTTGTTACCATACTAAGTACAAAAGTACTGCTTGTGAAGCAGCACAGCAACTTTCTGCTATTTACACTGCTCCATTTCTAGCATGTACATTTATGTATGCATTCTGTCAAAAAGCAATGCTATTAAGGACTAATGCACTACTTCACAGATCTCAGTGCTGACAGAGAGCAGTGTCACCCTCCCCAACACATACGCTGTACTAGTCCTGCCAGTACCATAAAACACTCCAGCTACAATTTTGAATAAAGCTTGACCGATGATACAGACAGGCAGCTGCTGCTATCTTTGGTGTTTGGTAATGTCCCTGATGAAAATAAGAGCAGCAACTGACAAAAGGCAGGAAATCTGCATGCCAGCTGCCATACCATAAGTAGGAACAATAGTGTGCACCAACCTGATTATTTTCTGACAGAAAGACAAGTCACTGATAAAATGCAAAGCATGCACTTCACGGCTGTGATATATAAAGGGAGAGTTGATATAATGGTCAAGGTCATCGGCTTACAGATACAAGGTGTAGGGCTTGATTCTGATCTTGTATTTTTGGCTAAGCTTGTAATAGTCTTCAGACTGATTGCCTTGTGTCTACCCATGAACCTATATCCTAACTGCATCCCATAATACAAGATCGTAACTCCAGCCTACAGCAGAGTCAACTGATGACTAGGAAGGTTACTGCACTCTGTGACAGCACTATCACTATAACCATTGTCAATTCCATTTGTGAGGGGGGCAGGACAGTGCACCTCTAACAGCTGTGGCACTTAATGATAGAAGATGTTGGGTTTTGTTACTGTTCTGAACTTTTTTAATACCAGTGTTAAGGCAGAACATGCCTTGTCTACCTGAGACTTACCAAAAGAGTTTGTTGAACGTTGTCTCAAGAAACCCAGTTATGAGCACAGTGCACTACTTATAAGTGATCTTAGTCTGGGATATATGACAAAACTGTAAAAAAAAAAAATTCTGCAGGGATGCAAACCCCCTCTCTTTTCACCCTACAGCCATCCCTTGCATAATTTTATCTACATTTAGAAAATGGGGAAAACGAGATATTTTAATATTCTCCCTTTCTGAGATTGTGTGATCCCAGAGTTAAGGATGTTGTTTGAGGAGGTTTTTATTCTCAAGGCAAGATAACACACCTCCCAATTAGAGGTGAGGAAAGTTGTTAAGCTAAAGAAAAGGCACTCCATGTCGTGCTAGCAATTAGGACTCTGGCTTTGACTGACAGTGCTGACAAGCATAGAAACAACAGATGTTGAAGTGAAGATACAGACATTGAATGAGTCTGGGTAAAACCAGGGAATATTCATTTTTGGGTAGCCTCAAACCATTCAGTGATTAAAAAAAGGGTGTGCAGGATGATGACATGGTTTCTTTTCAGCAAGAATGGAAAAATACTTATCTTAATTAGAAACATTTTTGAGAGGCAGAAGGAGAATTCTGAGGAACTAGTGAAAACAATGGGCAAGCCTTTCTTTCAGTAGGATCTAACAGAAACAGATGGCAGAAATGGATCCATTTTGAAAGATGAGATTACTGTAATGATTAAACACTTTGGCAGGGCTGTGGGAGTGGATAAGATTCATTTGGGCAGTACATGCTAAGAGTTGATGGGATATTCTGATTAGCCATATTTTCCAGTGCTGCACAGAAGACTGGGACAATAGTTCCGCATTGGCAGACTGATGTAGTGGTTCTCATTTTCAAACAAGGTGACAGACAGAAGTGCTTTCACTATAGAGAGATCACATTCCTCAGCCATAGTAGGAAAGTATATGCCAGGTTATGGAAAGAAGAGTTTGTCCTATAGTCAAGCCTCTGATTCAGGAGGAGCAATGCAATTTCTGCCCTGGACATGGATCAGTGATTAACTCTTTCCCCTTGCACAACTAATGGGGCAGTCAAAGGAGTCCACCAGCATTATCTACATATATTCCATATCTCTCAACCACTTAGAGCAAGAAATCTGGACAAGGCCATGAATAACGGGGGGGGGGGGTCCCCAAAATAGGGACACTTTTTAAATTTTGCTCTTGCAAACTTAGAAAGTCGACAGAACAGCAGATTTTGTATTAGCATAAATTTTATGAAGGATATGGTTCTGAAACACAAATGTCTGTCATCATTTTTCTGACTTCAGCCCTCAATGATTTGCAAATGTTATGCCAGAAAATCATAATTTTATGAGAAACAGATCAAAAATATGACGCAAAAATATGGACATTCTGGGAAAATCTGTACAGGTGAGAGGTATGACTGTATTCTGTGGACATGTAGAAGTATTTTGATCATATGCTACAAAATTGTTGTGGGGAAAGTACAGTTGTATAAGAACATACCATAACACTACATATATCAGAGTAGATCACTACTGTGGTATTGATTACATATGGAAGGACTCCTGACAACAATACCATATGTTCAGCCAGCATACTGAAGCTTGTGTGCCTTCCTCTCATTCTGTATGCCTGACATATGACTCAAACTGTGAGAATATGAAGTGGTACATAACAGCTATAAGGGCACAAAAGTCCTCAGGACTTTCTTTCCCCAGGCAAAAAGAGAGAGCAAACTAAGATATGACAACTAGGAGAGGGGTAAATGTATATCAAGTCCACCTCAGCCAGAAGGAAAGAGAAAATACAAGAAAAAAAGGGAAAGGAGGAAGAGTGCCAATACTGCAACACTGACAAACTCAAGCATCTATTGTTATGGTCATTTTTTTACACAAATGTACAATGGCCTTCTGTAATCACTGTTGCAATATTAATTACAAATGGGAAGACTCCCAAAGTTTTTTAGTGTGTGTAGGAGAAGGACTGAACAGTGGAATTGGAATCCGGGATTCCTTAGATGATAGATCTAACAAAACCAGTCCCGGTCCAGGAGAAGGCATCAGTTTTTGACTGCTTAGTAAAGGTATAAATTTAAGTCTAAGTGGCTGCTTCTAAAACAGACTTTTGAGTCCAGATCCCTAAAAAAAGACACCAGAAGAAGCTACAGCTCAGGTGGGGTGGACTTTTACTTGGCCTGGAAGGGATTTCCCACGAAAGGAAAAATGAAAGGAAACACATCTGGAGATGGTTTATTTTGAAATAGTGCAACCCATTTTTATCTTGAAGGGAAACAAATAGCTGATCAAATTTCCTAATAGCTTTATTTTTAGCAAGATAAATTCTGAGTTATCGATGCATGCCTAATCAATGAAAAATTCTTTCTCCCTTTTTTTGAGAACTGGGGAAGAAAGCAGGCAAATTTATAGACCACTTTACAGATATTTCAGTGACAACTTAAGGCATAAAAGAAGAGTTAGACTAAGAGAACCCCTATTCCTGTGAAAGGTGAGATAAGGAGGGGAGACAATAAAGCAAGCAAGTCTGAGAATCTTTTTCAAGAAGTAAGGGCTGCTAGGCAAGACTGTCTTCAAAGTACACCGTTTTAGACAGGAAGAGGAGGTACGTTCAACAGAAGCTGAAGTCAACTTTTCACAAACATAATTTAAGTCCTAAAGATTTTCTCGGAGGCCTGATGTGCAGAATACCTTTCAAAACTACCTAACTGCAAAACTCGCAGAAAGAGGAGGATCCAAAGGCAAGCAAGGGAGATGGCTAAAAAAAGTGCTTTAAATGGAACAGTATATGCCAGCCCTAAATTGAACACCTTACAGATGTGAAATAATAGTACAAATACCCATATGGCAAGGGTCCTGTTTTTTTTTCTTTTCTTTTTGTAAAACCTAAAAAATCTCTTCCATTTGGAAACATAAAATTTTCTTGTAATAGGTTTTGTGGCTACCTTTAAGACCTATAGCATGTCCTTGGAAAAATGAGTGCCTGAATCATATCAGTATGCTTTTTATCCAAACTGTTAGCCTTAGGGTTTATAAGTATGGGTAAATCAGTGAGCCCTTCTGTTGTGTAAGCAAGTCCATCCTGTGGGGGAATGTGTGAAGATTGCCCTTAGCTAATTAGTTAGTGTAAGCTAACATAGAACCAATTTAGTTTGGGTCAAAAGGAAGTCCTCCTTGATTCTGAACAGGACCTTTGGAATCAGAGTATAGGGAGAAAAATCATAAAGGAATGTCTCTTTCCATGAGACTGATATGGCATCCATTTTAAAAGCCTCTGTGCATGGAAATTTAGAGCAAAACAGTCTGAGCTGCCTATTAAGAGAAGAGAGAGATCTATTTGGGGAGTTCCCCATCGATTAACAATCTGCAAGAAGTCTTGTCTGTTCAATGTCCATTCATGAGAGTCTGCCTTGTATCGGCAGTCCACCACTGCATTCATCTCTGTGGGAATCTAAGTTACCTAAAGAAAGAGGTTGTGTTAACTCATTCTCTTCAATGGATCTCAGGAAGTTTTCACTGCAACTTTTGCCTTTTGACAGAAACAAATTATATCCTCACATTTCAAACAAATGTTAATATCTCTGGAACCATAGGGATTATGAAAGAAGTATAAATGTCAAACTCTTCAGCATAAATTATTTTTATAGTGGTAGTATTCTTTATGCTCTAGGACTTTAAACCGAATTTTATAAGTCACAGTAAACAAAGTAACTATTACATTTGTACCATTTTGTAAACAACTTACAATATCTCAGCAACCACTCAAGTTACACATATACTGTCAGCAGCATTTATTCATCTAGCTGAGAGCTTCATATGAGGTTGAGGAGTTCAGTTTGTTACTTGGCTGTCGAGATATTTAGGAAAATGTTAAAATTATATCTATAATAAATTAATATCATAAAAACAACAGTTACAATTATTTACCAGCACTAGACAGAGGTCAAATATTAATGCAGTTGAGTTTGCCATTACTTAACCTTTAAGATGAAATATTTTAAAACCTTGTACATAGCATGTTTTTGGAATTATTGATGCAAATATGAACAAACGATATTTGTTGCCTATAGGCATCAGTAGGAGTTACTGCAGATACACCTGGAGGAGTCACTCAAATGTAATAAGCTAAAAGGCCATCACCTAGGCTGTCATGGCAAGTCTGCAGAGATAAGGTTTTATCCCTAGCTATTTGCTGATGTACCACATCAGAGGTTCCTGGAACTAAAGATGATGTAGAGACTGGTGGGCAAGGATCAGGGCTTTCATTTCTCTGACATTTATTGTATTTTCTCCTGTCCTGTCTTGATAAAATGTCCTGCACTTTTATCTTCATCCTACATGCACCCAATGTTATATCTGAAGCATCTATAGAAACTTCTTGACAAGGGGAGGAAATGAGAAAAGGTTCTTTTGAATTGAGTAATATCTGGCTAATTCAACAACAAAAAATTCTTCTTCATGAAAGGCAAGAGAAAATAGGGAAGTTAAGGGGGTGGCAGTGCTGTGCCCAAATATACTCGAGATACCATGGAATCTTCCTCAAGTGGAGTCTGGCAAAATGTATCATATACATGGTTGAAGCCAAATACCCCAGGGCTCTCAATATTTCCCTTGGTTAGGCCAATTCTAGTGACTAGAAGTAAGACATTACAAATCGCATCTTGTCCTGAGGAAGAAATGCCACCATGAAGACAGTGCTCAGATGGCAACCTAGAAAATACCAGATACTGAAATGGAAGAAGATCAAACTTCAAATTGATTGTGAAGCTCACATGAAGCAAAAGGTTCATAGTGAAGTTGAGATGCAGAAAAGTTTATCTCTTGAAGAAGATCGTCCTGATAAGCATTGATATGTATACCCTGGAGCCTGCACAAACAATGACTGGGGTCAGGTATTTAGTGAATATCCTTGGAGCTATACAAAGACGAAACAGGAAACACATTACTGAAAATGAAATTGTAAGGCACAAAATCTCAAGTATTTTCTGTGTTCTGGATGGATGATGATATGAAAATATACATCTTTTAGGTCTAGGGTAACCAAGAAAGCATAAAGAAGTATCACTGGAAGAAATGTTTCTCGAGACAGCATCTTGAATTTTGGCACCATCAGGACTGCCTTGAATTTTGGCACCATCAGGACTGTCTTGAGAACTATTAAATCTAAAATGGGTTTCCAGTGCCCTCCTTTTTCAGGAAAAAAAAGGTATGAATAAAACAACTTTTTCTGCTGATGGATGGGAACTAGTTCTATAGTTACATGACTGAACAGCTCTTTCAAAATGGGTAAAACCAGGTGTTCTTGGTTTGGAGACATTTTGCAGAATATCCAGATGGGTTTGACAAAGAAGCCATGTTAGTCTATGATGTTGAGAACACATCAGTCTGAAGTTATAATTCTCCATAAAGGAAGGAAGGGAATGAAAAAGCCTCCCTGATGGAGAAAAAAGTGGATAGGCCAAGTGTGTGTGTGTGTGAGGGGGGGGGGGGGGGGCTGAGGCAGATGGTTATAAACTGGTTGACTTGTTAAGAAAGGAATCCTTTGGTCCTTTGAAAAATGGCTTTGATTTGTCCTGGAACTTCTTTTTGGAGACATTTTTGCCCTTTTGTTGTGGTTTCTGTTCCTTACAAAAAGGGGGTCCAACATCGGAAGTGTAATTTCTCTGGAATTTAGGGACAGGATGAAGAAATATAATTTAATACAATTCTGCAAAATGTTCTCTCTCTCCTATAGGTTTTTAAAGATTTCAGCAAAAGCAGCATGGCTAAAGAGATTTTTCACTATCCAGCAGGGCATCCAATATCCAAACTTTATATTTACTTATTCACTATTTGTTAACCAGGTAAGTGGGCTGGTCTAATAGCCCTTTTCAAGCACAACCTTGGTTCAGTGAACAGAGCAAGAAATGAAACAAAGAAACATTAGACTTTGAAAAAACATTGAACACAGAACACACATTACACACTGAGCAGATAAACATGCAGTTGCATGCAAATAAAGGAAACTTGCATAAGACATTTTGAAACAAAGCATTAAGCAATCAGTAGTGTACAATCAAAAGGACTTGAAAAGTATATACAGCATTTAAATATTGAATTTGATGTACAGGAATTATTGCCACATCTTAGTGAAGGTAGTAGTCTAGGCATTGTTCACAAAGGAACCTGCACTTAGATACATTTTTACAATTTTTTTTTAAAGTAATGAAAATTGAATTGTTTCATGACAGATGACTCCAAGTTCTTCAGACAGATGATTGCAGGTGGCAAGTTCTAGTTGTAAGAGAGTATTTCCCCCAGTATCAGGTTTGAAGGGGGACCAGAAAAGTGTTATATTACCATCCAGACTAGGTTTTTCCCTTAAGTCTTGTTTTCAAGGCTTTTGATACACTACACCACTCAGTCATTATAAGCAAGCTTACTAATTTAGGTATAAACCCTGTTATCACCTGCTGGATAGCAAACTGGCACAGGGATAGGACCCAGGAAGTAAAAATAAGTGAGGCCACCTCGACCAAGAGGCCAGTCAATAGCAGAGTCCCCCATGGCTCCATACTGGGCCTGCTCCTTTTTGGCATCTATTTCTCTGAAATGGAAGCAAATGCTGAAGGTTTATGGCTGACTAAGTTTGCAGATGATCACAAGTTGGGAGTTATCATCGACTCCCCTGCAGACACTAGCATTCTTCAAGATCATCAGTCTCTGGCTAACAAATGGTGCCAAAGCAATGGTCTTAAACTCAGTGCTAAGTAATGCATAACTGTACCCTTTAGGAAGTTAACCATACTGGCTAATAACCATTTTGATAATATGCCCCTAAGAGTCGAACCAGTGGTCATGGATCTGAGTACGTACGTAGACAGTAGCCTTTCCTTCAACCACCACATGGGCACAGTGGTGGCAAAATCCTTTTATGCTGTGCAACTTATAAATAACACCATGGCATCTAGGTTCAAAGAGGTCATTATGCCACTGTACTCCATCCTTCTCAGACCAATCATAGAGTACAATACCCCTTTGGTATGTACCTGACCAGGCATATGCAGCAACTAGAATGACCTCAGAAGTTCCTTACAAAAAGAATACAAGATGCAACAAACCTGCCTTATACAGAGCCTTTCCCTCTCCTCAATCTCCTACAGATTGCTGAGAGGTCATCTATGCCTGGCTTACAAGGCATCCGCAAACCCCACACTTATGAATTTCTTACATATTCATAAGTCAAACAATACGAAAAATACAAAGTTCTAGGGACCTGAATTTTGTCTGAGACTTAAACAGGACATGCTGGACAGACATATTTATGTATCCCAGTGACTCTCTCTTCTATGGAACAGGTATCCTATCCATGTCAAGCTGAGTTCATCTATTACCAAGATTAAGCCCAATCTACACCAGTGGATGAGGAATAGGAAATTTACACTGTGCCTGGCACCAATGTTCCTTATGGACAGAGGTAGCTTATAAATGCCTGGCTCTCAATGTCCTAGTCGGATACAGGACATCATTATTCTTTTGGGAAAACCTGGCTAGGCTTACAAAGGCTCCCCAAGTTGTTAGCCTAGTAACAATCTATGAATCTATGAAAGGAAACTCAGATCTTAAAAGTGGGCAGTATTCCAATTTTAGAGTTTTAAATAATAAGCAGCTGAAAAGAAAAAAAGCCTTACCATGACTAATAGCCATTTGATAAGATTTCAGTGGTTAATGGCTAATATGGCAAATCATGAAAATTTTATTTTCTGAAATATGAATCCTTTGGGTATTGTAGGAAGAGTGTATAAATAGTAAGACATCTTGTGACACAACTTGAGGTAAGATAGCATTTTATCAATATTTGTTCTGTATGGGTTGTGAAAACTCACCATAACATACCATGTGAGTTGTTCATCTTGCCTTCATTCTTTACTGATGGGTTCGGAGCCAATCCACGGCTCTGACTCAGCCAACTGCAAAAGTTCAAGGTCTTCAACCAGCTCGAGGCCAACTCCCTATCCCATGATGCACCATGATCTTCCCTCAGATCTTGCTTGCTGCCTGACTACTTAGTAGTATAAATATGCCACTCAGAGAGTTGGATAAGAGACAAAGCACGCTATATGGACCTCAAGCAGACTGGATGGGGATTGGAGGGTAGGACGTAAGAATGAAGGCGAGATGAACAACTCACATGGAACGTTATGGTGAGTACATAACTTATTTATGTGAAGTTGTTCTATCTCACCGTTCATTCTTTACTGATGGGTAGCATCCCAAGCACCATCTTCTCGGGTGGCTTACGGGAGAATATTCCTCAGAATTGTGGAACCAAAGGAGGTCCTGTCCCTGGAGGTCATCAGATGACTGATGAAGGGTTCGGATGTGACCCGAAAGACCTTACTGATCTGACTTGACTGTGTGTTCTAATAAAAGTTTTGGGACTTCCAGGCCTGTGGTGATACATTGTGTTCTTGGAGATTATCTGCGGTTGTTTTTGCACTTCGGGTACCTTCACCCTGCAGCTGTCTTTGGATTTTATTGAGAGTCTAATGGTAACCTTACAGAAAAGGCTAAGGAGGTTGAAATAGCTCGAGTAGAGTAGGCCTTTACTTTTTGTTGCAAGGGGGCATTTTGTGACTTATAAATGAAGGAAATGCAATCTGATAGCCATCTCGACAAGGTTACTTTTGTCACTGAGGCACCCTTCTTTGATTCTGAAAAGGAAACAGAGTTGATCCGTTGACCTGAATTGTTTCGTTCTGTTTAGGTAAAATTGGAGTTGTCTATGAACATCAAGTTTGTGCAGCATGTGTTCCATCCTATTTGAGTATTGGGGAAAGAAAACTGGTAACTCAATAGATTGGTTAAGATTTGCCCCTGAACAAACTTTTGGTAAGAAGGATGGATTAGTTCTGAGTGAAACTCTGTCATTATAGAAAATCAGATAAGGAGGTATGATGGTTAAGGCTTGTAGCTCAGAAATCCTCTGAGCAGAAGTAATGGCTATCAGAAAAATAGTCTTTCATGAAAGGAATTTCAAAGAACAGGACGAGGCTGGTTCGAAAGGGGGTAGTATGATTCTGGATAGAACAAAATTTAGTTTCCATGGAATGACTGCAGCTCTGATTGGTGGCTTCAAATGATTGGCACCTTTAAGAAAGGCTTTAGCAAGATGATGCGACATGACATTGGAGCCTTGGAAACCAAGATGAAAGTTTGATATTGCTGCTAACTGAACTTTATTGGTAGCTGTAGCTGCTCCTTCTTTGAAAAGTTTAGTTAGAAATTCCAATATAGATGGGATCGGTGCTAGGTAAGGATCATCATCATTCTGAGAGGCCCATGAAGAAAATCTCTTCCATTTGCTAAGATACAACTTTCTGGTAGATGATTTATGAGAGGATGTTATAATATGTTGGGCCTCAGCTGAGAAGTTGTAAATCCTGATTATTGTGGGAATTGTAGCAGCCAAGCTATCAGATTGAGGGTATGAAGGGAAGGATGAAGAGCCCCTGATGAATGGGTCAACAGATCCAGAACTATGAGGCTGGAGGAAAGGAAACCAAATTTGCCAAGGCCAGTACGGGGCTATTATTATCATGGTCCTTCCCAGTAGTTTTGCTTTCTGTAATACCTTGGGAATCAGAGGGAAGAGGGGAATTGCATAAAGGAGACCCAGGGGTCAATTGTGCACCAGTGCATCCCTTGGGGCTTCCCCCGGCTGGGGAATTAGGGCAAAGTAGCTGCTGCATTTCGTGTTTGCTGGAAGTTCCTGAAAGGACCATTGAGAGAATAGGAGCCATTGTAGAATTCGCATATGCATTTGTGCGAGGGGAATGGCAGTGATTGCTGCTGCCATTGATCCTAGCAATTTGAGTACCATTGAGACCGGGGCTTTTTTTTCTCGGAAGTAGGTCTGATACTTGTTCTCGTAAGAGAGAAATTCTTTATGGAGGTAGACAATGTCATAGAAACTGTGTTTAGTTTTGCTTCTATGAAGACGGTCTGTTGCGATGGCAATAAGGCAGATTTTTCTGAGTTGATGGTAATCCCCAATTGATTGCATAGGTGTAAGGTTCTGTCCTTCGCATGAAGAAGTTGATGCTTGGTGGCGGCAGTGAGGAGCCAGTCATCTAGATATGGAAACACCTGGAATCCCAACCATGTCAGGTGAGCGGTGATTACTGCCATACATTTGGTGAACACTCTGGGGGCTGTAGTGAGACCAAAGGGCAGAGCGCAAAATTGATAATGACGGGTTCCTAACCGGAAGCATAGATGATCCCTGGACAGTCTGTCCATCTTTATGTGGTGGTATGCATCCTGAAGATCTACACAGTACATCCAATTGCCTTTCCCCAGAAAGAGAAGTATTGACTGAAGCGTGACCATCCCGAACTTTGTCTTTTTCACTCACTTGTTTAGTCTGCTTAGGTCCAGAATAGGTCTCCAGTCCCGTTTTCTTTGGAACTACAAAGAACCTTGAGTAAGTTCCGGATTCTCTTTGGTCTGCTGGGACTGGCTGGATGACTCTTTTGTCCAGCAACCTTTGGACCTCTAAGGCTACTAGGTCCCTGTGACTGGGTGGCATGTCTGTGATTTTTTTACTAGAGGGGGTGGAGTGGCAAAGGGAATAGAGTATCCTGTGTATATTAGGCTTTGTACCCAGCTGTCTTTTGTTATTTTTAGCCAGCTGTCTAGGTACAAAGATGGGCGTCCCCTGACTGCCTCCAGAGATGGACAGTCAGGTCTCCTCTCAGGAGCGCTGATGGGGCTTGCCAAAGAACTGGTCTCTGTCACCCGGGTTCTGCAGACCCCCCCCCCTTCTGCATGGGCGGCATCTTCCATTATTACCCCCCTCCTCTGCCTCTAGAGGGGGTGTCACCACAAGTGTTTTGGAAAGATCCTTGAGCCTTATGGAACCATATCTTTCCACCACCCCTCCCTTTGGGGTAGGATCTGTTCAGGGTAAAAAAATGTACACCGACAGCAGACAAGATCCTTCCATCTTTCTCACTACTGATAAGAGTTTCCTTTATCTTAGGTCCAAAAAGGGAGGAACTGTCAAAGGGGGTGTTAATGAAGGAAGACTTAAGGGGTTCCACAAAGGAACATAAGTGCATCCAGGAATGTCTCCTGAGAGCAATTCCTGTGCCCGCTGCCTTGCTAGTACCATCAGCTGCATACGACAACAGACACATGGAAGAGTTCACTATCGAATTAAGAGTGGAGAGCTGGGAAGTTACCTTGTCCGAAACTCCCGCAGCTATTGAATCCTGTAGGATGTCTCCTAGCTTGTTCAGGAGATCCCTTTGTAACCTAGTAAAATGTGTGAGGTAGTTCAGCGATCGAAGAAAGTCACTTAACTGAACATACGCTTCCCTTATCTGTCCATAATCCTACATTCCCTGTTAGGAGGATGAACAAATGAAGAAGTCTCCGATAATTCCTTTTGGTGGCTGCCGCCGCCACCACCACAGCATCAACTAGTACTCCTTTGGTAAAGTAAAGTCTGTCTTGTGGGCTAGTAATAAATTTGATAGGTCTCCTAGGGACAGGCTCCGTGGTGTCTGGGAACTCCCACACCCTTCGTGTGAGTAATTCCAGCAACTCATCGAAGGGTGGAGACACCCAAGAGGTGGAGGGTTCGTCAGTTGGGTTATGGGATTTCCAGTCACCCCTCAGTTCAAGAATCTGTAAGACATCTGCATAGGAGATATCTTCTGAGGGGGACCATGGGGAGCCTTTTGACTCATCCAGGTCAGTACCTGAAGTGACTGACTCCTGTGAGGAGTCCAACTGCTTCCTCTTGCAGAGTCTCTTCCTACGCACTTCTTCAGTGGGGGCTTCTGGAGAGGACTCGGAAGAACATGGCTCGCCCAATGGAGCTTCCTGAGGCTCAGGATCTCTATGCTTCAATGGAGTGTGTGATGAAGAGGCAGACACCGGTGCTTTCAGTGAGGGAGCTGCTCCAACTGATGAAGTGGTTGTCGGGGCAGACAAAGCCCTCCAAATAGCCTTGAAGGTCCCTCAGTCCCGACGAGAAGAATCCCTCAGATCCGAAGAACCGATGGAAATCGTCTGCACCGGTACAGAGGGCTACGAGCCAGAGGTTGGGGCAGAGCTCACTCGAGCCAAGGCCCCGAGAGGTAAAGTCAGCACTGACAAGTCAGTCCAACTGTCCTCTCCGGACCTGACAGGTGAGTTTCGGCCCAGAGATTCCTCGTTTGGCGCCGAGGGTATCAGGGCAGTCGGGGACGAAAAACCTATAGAAGGTATTGGACCCGAAGGGTCCATGAACTTCATTTCCGCACTCTCCTGCTCCGAAACATCCATGCAAGTCGGAAGAGGAACAGAAGATGTAGGAGGAACTAAGATCAGCTCCGAAGCCCCCTGGGTTGGTACCAATAAAATTTTTGCTAGTGCCACTATCTGTAAGAGCTTCTTCACCACACAGTCCACATCCAAATCGGACAGTCTACTTGAGGCCCATGAGGAATGTGACGAAGCCACAGATCACAGTATAGAGGACTTTAAGGTAATAGATACCGGCTCCAAGGTCGGCGACTGGCTCCTGACTGTGACAGTCGGTTCCAAAAGTTGCAGAACAGATGTTGACACTTTACTGGAAGGTGACTTCGATGTAGATGGAGATTTTTGTTGACTCCGTCTTCTTTGAGTGTTTTTCTGACTTATCCAACAATTCCTGAAATAAGGATTTAAGCAGACCTTTGTCCATCAACTTTCTCTTCCTCTCATGCAACACTCTTGAGCTAAAGGAGTGGCATATAGAGCAGCTTTCTTGCAGGTGAACCTCACCCAAGCAGTAAAAACATTCAATATGTCCATCAGTTATGGACATATTTTGCCCACATCTACGGCACTTCTTGAAGCCAGACTTCTTTTTCTCCTTTGCCTGGTGTGACATCTTCCACAACAGCAAAACAATTCACACAACTATTCAAGCCTTGTAAGGAGAAAGGCTTTAACAAAATAGTACACACAGATAGTATTTATATGCCCTGTGTAAAAAGAAGGGCTGCAATTGTTCTCTAACACACCATACATAGTATACTAACACTAATAATAAAGAAGTAGAAGCAAATGGCCTAAAAACACAGCCACTGGCTTTACTAAAGAAGAAGTAAAGGTAACTATACGCCCTGTAAAAAAAAGAAAGGCTAAACAACGCACTCTAATAGGGAAGAAACTCTGTGCCCTATGAAATTTAAGGGCTAGAACTATTAAACACACTATTTTAGACTATATATAACTATATGCCCTATGAAAGAGCTAACCCAAGCTTTTAGCTAAAGAGTAAAGAGAAGTAAAGGGCCTAAAAAAAAAACGCGGCCACTAATTCCTCTTAAACACACTAACTATGCTTGCAATTAAGCTAATTCAAGAGAGATATGGAGAATAGAAGGCCTAACCAAAAAAAAAAAAAAAGTGCCTTAAAGATTAATTATCTAATCTAAAATGTCAAATATGTAACTATAAGAACAAGCTACACACTCAAACTACTATATTAATGCTAAATGATCAAATTTTGCTAAAAATATCACTATAATAATGAAACAAGAAAAGTATTCACTGAGCAGAGCTGGTGAACGTCTGATCAAGTTGCAGCGGCAAACGAGATCAGAGTGCATCATGAGATAGGGAGTTGGCCTCAAGCTGGTTGAAGACCTTGAGCTTTTGCAGTTGGCAGAGTCGGAGCCGATGATCGACTCCGAACCCATCAGTAAAGAATGAACGGCGAGACAGAACAACTTCACATCATTTGTTTTTGTAGAAGTGAGTTGAAGTTTGTTAGTGAATGGCCAATGGCATAATTTTGAAAAACATATTTGTAGTTATGGCTGTAGGTCTAGCTATGATTTATTGGCTTCTAGTAATAATATATTGTCTGCATATAATGTTAGGTTAAGTGTTGAAAGGTCATCAGTTATGTCATTGATAAAGAGTAATAAAAGAGGAGAGCCTAGTATATAGCCTTGGTGTATCCCAGTATCGACTGCACCTTTTCCTGACATCTCCTGGTAAAGACTGCAGCCTCAACCAGGAGTATTTCTTTAAAACAGACCTAGTAGTAACAGCTCAAGAAGATGCATCTTCAGCATCACAAATGCATTTAATAGAGTATTTAGCTATTTGGGTGGCAGAATTAAGCAAAGACAACACAGAGATTTTGTTGTCGGACTCAGGCATGTCTAACAGTAATTTATTCATGTCACCCAAAATAGATAAAAAAAATGTCTGATCACATAGTTTAGGGCACCTGAAGTGTACACCTTCTTTCTGTACCTATCCATACCCCTACTGCCTTTATCACTGTGCAAGACATTACAAGATGGAAGCGAGTTGGTGGGCTTGTCAAATTCTACAGAAATCTCTGCTGGATCTGAAGAAGGATTTTTTGTAAACTTGTGTGTGTCTGAAACCTTATACAACTACCAGTTTTGTACATGCTGGAGGGTAGGATTTTTGGTTTAAAGAAGCTTTGGCAAAGGTATCATATAAAGCCTCTAATACTGGTGATATAGCAGAAGGCATGGAGACTCCTATATACAAGTCATAATACCTTTGCCGCGCTCATCATACATCTACTTATCCTCCCACTTGAAAGTGTTGTATTATTTTCAGCACAGTGTCACTAATGGAAAGCTCATCTAAAGGAGGGTTTGGTAGCATAACACCCTCATCATCAGATTCAAAACAATCTGGGAGGAATAATCCAAAGAATCTAACTCTTCTTCAGAAGAGGAATCCCCCTCTCTCTCTCTCGCTCTTATTGGGAACCGAGAGAATTTAAGGGACATGATTGCCTTAAAAGCCCAGAGTAAAGTTATACCATTCTTTGTGTGGATCCACAAAAATAAAAGGAACAAAAGATGAAGTTTGTTTAGTCTGCTACTTCTTTTTCTTGGGACCATCAGCCTGGACATAACAGAGAGGATCAGACTCCTGGTGTATATCAATAACGGTACTAGGAACAACTTCTTGGACCTCAATTTCAGGTACACCCTCGGGAGAAACAGTAAGCTATGGATACCCCTTCTAGTCTGAACCTGCCACAGTATCAGTTGATTACGATGTGCTGAGATACTGCACCTTATCAGCCTCCAACAACATTGTGATAGCGGAAAACACCAGGTGATCTAAGGCTCATAAAGTGCCACAGCAAAGACGTCCATGTGTGACCTGAAAACAGAATCTTCAGGAATTGTTTTTCTAAGCTTCTCTCTTGGTTGCTTAGGGATGTCGGACTGTGAAGATTTGGAGACCATTCTACCCTATGTGAACTCCTTTAGTCTCTGATTTTCTAAGTAGATTTTAAGGGAAGCTAAGTAACTCATTAACCTTTTAGGAACAAATGGCTGATAAATGAAGCACTCCTTCTAGATGCAACTGTATCCTAAGCTGAATAAATATTTAGTGTGACTGTTTTTATAAGGTATCTGCCTCCTGCAATCCCATTTACCCCTCCTAGTTGATATGATAAAAAGAATATTTAGTCAAAAATTAGAGTAAGAGGAAGCTTCCCCATAGAAATACTTATTTGGCCATTTACAAAGGAAAATGGCACAGGCCATATAGCTGATGGACCAAAGCGAAGGCAAAGTCTCATTGCTTGCACTGGGATTGAGAAACTTCTAATGTACTGTTTACCATTCTTGCACTCACATCATATATTGGATGTATGGTGCGAGAGGAAAGAGCCCAATCATTGGTATACTGGTCATACATATGGTATCATTGGCAAGATGCATCCCATATGTAATCAGTACTGCAACAGTGATCAAGAAAGGACATCTGCTACAGTAGCACAGGGTCTCAGGGCCACGGCTGTGTGCCATTTGATATATTACTGACAAAAAGTTGCAACTGTGTTCTCTGCATTAAGTTGAATATATTCAAGGTAGCATTACACTCTGACAAAGGAATATATTTTCTTACCTCTTGTTTGGATTTTCATGGAAAAGATATTAAGGCACATAAAAGGTCTAGAGTATTCAGTCTGGAATGTGGAGGTTGCACCTTTGTTGCCTGCTGATGATGTTGCCATCATAGCTTCAAATAACTAAGATCTCCAGCATAAACCAGCACTTTTCTGTCGGGCGTAAAGTGGTTGGAATGAAAATCCATACCTTCAAATAAGAACTCCTGTAAAAGAGTGGATTGCTCTATTTGGGTAATGGAGACAGCTGCTACCTCTAGTGAAGGAGTTGAAGCATCTTGCTCAAATGAGGGTAAAAGGAATTGGGACATGGACCAGCAGGCTGGTATACTGACAGCAGTACAGCAGGAACTGTATCAGACTATGGCATGAAAGCAGCAGTTGAGTCACAAGACAAAGCTCTCAATTTATCACTCAGTCTACATCCTCATTCTAGTGTATAATTACAGGCTTTGCGTAATGGCTGAATAGATGAGTGTACATATAAACACAGGAACAATGAAGCTTCTTCAAAATGCATCTGTGGTTACTTTCCATGACAGAGTGAGGAGTCTGGCAGTCCAAGACGAACAAAGAATACAGTCAATGCTCCACCATGCTGACAGAAATCATTAAAGGTATTAGGGCACATTCTTCTCAAATGTCCCTGATTCTGCAGAATCCCTCTGATTGTTGCCTCGTATTTTTGTCTGCCCCCTCCGCATAAAATATTTCATTTTCTAGAACATGTCACTTGATAATGCCAGACACTGGAGTTTCATACTTCTTACTGTTCATAAAATGCAAATGGATGCAAAACCCATTGGTCTACTAACTTTTTAAGTGAATTAGAATAAAATTTAAAAAATGGCCCTGATTTTTTGGCCTTTATCCTACAATTATTTTTCGCTCTGCCCAGAATTCTTGAGCAAAGACATTGAGAGGTACAGTTGGGTACCTTGTGAAAATGTCCCAAAGGTACCTACAACAAGATTTGTACCAAGCACAATGCATAGTGGGAGGCCAAGGGATCACTGAAAGCACACTGGAAGGACTACATAAATTATACTACCTGTAAGCCCAAAATGATAAGCTGGACACTATTTCTAGGATTAAAGAAATCTGTTCTAATTAGTTCAACTTTTTAACAAAAGACCCCAAAAAGGGTAAACAATTTAAAAAATGAAATGAAAATATCACTTTCATATTTGGCCTTGGCTACCATCTTAGTGTCAAAAGTTAACAGTGGGGTGAGGGTGGACATAGGGACAGTTAAACATTAATGGTAACCTGCAAATGGTGAAAAGCAGGTTTTGAATAGAGCATGGTAAATGCATACGTTTAAAAATCACCTTATACAGTTTGTCTCCAAAGTACGATCATATTATCTTTTTCTTCAATAGTAAATTGTGCCTTCATATAATAACCAAGAATGTACTAACTGGCACTTTGTTCTTATGTAAACAAACAAATAAATACTTCTAACAACAGTAACCAAAGAGGGTCCGTGTGTGTGTGGCTGTCTGTCTAGGGGGTAGGAGTGGGGTGGTGGTGTATGACTGAAGACATGGCATTTTTAGTTCTACTTCAGAAAGGAATAAAGAACAGAACACCAGTGAAATGATCAGCCAACCATAATGAAAAACAAAAGCAGAAGCATTTCATACAAATTTTTTCATATGTACATCTCATAACAGTTAAAGAACAAAATGTTTCAGAGCAGTAATACTATCACAGGTTTCGGCACATGGGAACTCTCACTATAGCTAATGTCTTTGAACAATCTGTCACCTATTGCTTTTCACATAAAATTAGTCATAGTAATGCCTCCTCAGAGCTTCAGTAATAACGTGAAAGCAACTATTGTATCCCCATTTTTAATTCTTATTTGAACGTTATGGAAAGTAACTTTCAAATGTAATTATCTTTGTGAGTTCTGCATATTGCTTCTCCACTTTGGTGAAACAATTTTACACAACAAAACCCTTGAAGACCACTTTACCATGTCAGTCAGATGGCCTTCACAACAGAAAATGTCAGGTATAGTTTAGTATGATGACCTACTCCCACATTAGCTCTGGTACACTCAAATGCACAACAAACCTCTGCATAAATACTGGCTAAGAAGAGACCTATTAGGACTAAAATATTAAAAAGCAACTTCCAAGAGAAAAAAATGCTGCAAGCTTAACAAGCTAGAACTGTATTAATTACATAATCAAATGACAATCAATAAAAAAAAAATCAATGAGCACTTAAGGACAGTCACATAATACCTTTACTAACAAATCAGAAGTATATGAAATTATAATGAAAATGCCAGAAGTGAAATCCCCAATACAATGAAAATACAACTCAACCAGAAATACTGTGCATGCTAAAGAAATTACTACATAATTATAACATGTTAATGAACTAAAAATATCAGCTGAAGTCAATGTATTTAAAGGTGCAATAATTTCATAATGCAACACTACATCATTAGTGGCATAATTTAGGAGACATATGGTGGACAAGTTCACACCTGCATGTTTAACATCCATACTGCTGAACAGTTCAATGCTGGTCCATTGGACTATTTAAGATACAAGGTGCCACTGTTGGACAGACTTCCTCTATCTTCCATCAGCCACCAAGTGAGATAATGTGAAATGAGCATATTTCTGACACTGAATGTGCTTCTCACAAGCTTGTGAGTTGATGTTAGTGGTTAGACATAGTAATGAGTGAACAGCCATGAGGGCTGCCACCCACTCATCAACAATTCAAAGTTTGTGGGCATAGTAGCAAGGAAGGCATATCAGACTAGACTAACTGAAAAGCAGAAAGCCAAGGTATTTTAAGGTACAAAGTGAAGGAATATATGCATGCATGATGCATGTATATATGTGTGTGTGTGTGTGTGTGTGTGTGTATTATATATACACACACAGTGTGTGTGTGTGTGTGTGTGTGTGTGTGTGTATATATATATATATATATATATATATATGTACATATGTGTATATATATATATATATATATATATATATAAAATCGGTACTGATCCCCGAAGGAAATTTTCACCGAAACACAAACAGCCGGGCATACTTCTGTGAAAGTGCTTTTTACCAAAAAAGCACTTTTGCGGAAGTATGCCTGCAGCTAGAGGGAGTCGTGGGGGAATGACTGTTGTGGAGATCATACTACAGTGCGGATAAGGGAATATTCCTTTTTCCTCACTGTCGTGTGATCTCAGAGTGAGAATATTAACGTGGGGGGGGGGGTGTGGAGGCCCTTTTTTTTTTTTGTAACACACTAACGAAAGCACTTTTTTCGGTGAAAACGCTTTTGTTACAGTGCGTTCGGTGACTGTGGATTCAGATTATTGAACTTTCGTTCAATAGTTCTAGATATATATATATATATATATATATATATATATATATATATAGCGAAACTGGTACTACTTGATCATTGAAGCTGATGGCTCAGCCTCCTTAAAACTAACAAGAAACCATGAATTGCAGCCAATCACAGCTGAGACTTCAAAGTAATCAAACACTTATAACTTCTTCAGAAATTGGTATTTATTTTTAAAAAAAAAATAGTTCCCAGTGAATTTTGATGCCTGTATCAGACTGAAGATGATGTATCTATGTCCTTAGTCTAAAACTGGGTCCCACTGTGATTTCTTCTGTGTATACTGCCATGGTTCTTTAAGTTAGTTTATCTTACTCATCCAATATTCAGACCGGGAACTTGGAGACAAAGTGCAGTTGTGTACCTACCACAAATGTAGATGTTCGAGTGTATTCACTGTTGCAGTCATTACACTTGGGTTATCCTGCTGGCAGGTTACCCACAGTCGACAGAGTTCCAAAGTTTAGGTCCGGTGTCGGTTGCCGTCGCTTCTTCCCCGACATCAGTGCACAAGGGGTATAAAAGATGCAACCGACGTCATTTTCTTCAGTTTTTCTTGCCCCAGATGTCAGGTGCCCCCAAATAGGAAAGGCTGGGAAAAATTATGTCAAAAAACATGCATGTACCAAAATAACATTTCCTTCATCTACAAGCAAATACATCACATAGGTTGTAGAGAGTTGAGAAGTACAGAAAGGACCCAGCAATGAAAAAGGGGGATGGTGGGTGGTTAACCTGGACTGCAACAGTGAATACACTTGAACATCTACATTTATGGTAGGTACACAACTGTACTATGTTCGTGTTTCACTGTTGCAGTCATTATGGGTTGAATCCCAAAGCTGAGGTTGGGTGGCTGGGCCTAAATAGGATTAGGAGAGGCTACCAGGCCCTGCAGAACTGCAGTGGCAAAGCCTGCTCTGGATTTAGATTAGAGAGGTAAGTGGTAGTGCTTAGTGAAAGTGTGCACTGAACTCCAGGTTGCAGCTTCTAAAATGTCTTTGGTTGGTACTCCTCTGAGAAAGGCTGCTGAAGTGGCTGCTGCTCTGGTAGAATGTGACCTTATGCCCTTAGGCACTGATTTGTCATGTTGTGCATAGCAGAAGCAAATGCAGTGTCCTATCCATTTTGAAATGGTCTGCTTCAAGATAGGCTCTCCTTGTGATCCTGCAGCATAAACTACAAACAGTTGCTCACTTTTTCTGAAACCTTTTGTTTTGTCCAAGTAGAATCGTAGCTGTCTGTGTATATCCAAAGTGTGCAGAAGTCTCTCCCTTTTATTCTGGGGATTTGGATAGAAAGTTGGCAAATGAATGGTTTGGTTAAGAGCCACACTGGAAACCACCTTTGGCATAAATGTTGGGTTTGTCCTTAGAGATACTCTGTCCTGATGAAAAACGATAAAAGGTTCCACTGCCATTAATGCCTGTAACTCTGAGACTCTTCTTGCTGAAGTTATTGCTAGGAGCAGAGCAGTTTTCCAAGATAACAATTTTATATCAGCTGTGTTGGCTGGCTCAAAAGGAGGCAGTGTGAGCTTTTCTAATACAAAATTGAGGTCCCAAGTAGGTATTGGTGCTCTCCTTGGGGGTCTTATGTTTCTTGCCCCTCTGAGGTACTGTCTTAGCAGTGGATGTGAAAAAATAGGAGGTTCCATATTGTAATGAGCTAAAATGGCAAAGGCATGGATTTTAATAGATGAAAAGGATAGGCCTTTGTCCAGCATCTCAGTTAGGTATTGTAAAATTTGAGGTATATTTGGAACAAGTGGTTCGAGTCCTTGTGCCTGGTTCCAAGCACAGAATCTCTTCCATTTTTCTGCATAAGATTTCCTAGTGCTGGGTCTCCTGGCTTCTAAAATGACATCCATAACAGCTTTAGAGAGAGGTGTGATCTGAGTGGCTATATTATCTGCCATGCAGCCAGATTTAAGGTTCTGAGTTGACTGTGCAGAATCTGATTGTTTTGTTGAGTCAGAAGATGAGGAATCTGAGGTAAAGGCCAGGCTGGGCCTCAAGACAAGCTCTTTAGAATTGGGTACCAGTGCTAGCGTGGCCAGTCTGGGGCAATCAAGATCATTTTTGGCTTCTCTTGTCTGACTTTTAGGAGTACCTTGGGAAGAAGAGGCAGTGGAGGGAAGGCATAAACTGTCAGGGTTTCCCAGCTGAATGAAAGAGCATCCACTTTCCATGCTTGTGAGTGATAAGTTCTTGTGCAGAATTTCTGTAGTTGGCAGTTGTGACGAGAGGCAAAAAGATCTATGTCCGGGCGTCCCCATTTCCTTGTTATGTTGAAGACCTGCAGATTTAGTTTCCATTCGTGTGGATCCATGAGATTTCTGCTTAGTTCGTCTGCCAGTGTATTTTTCTTTCCTGGCAGGAATTGTGCCTGCAGATGTACTTGATAGGTCAGTGCTGTGCTCCAGAGTTATGGCTTGCCTGCAGAGAGGGTAGGAATGTGTGCCCCCTTGCTTGTTTATGTACCACATAACTGTGGTGTTGTCCGTCTTTAGCAATAGTTGTCCTGGATGTAGTAAATCCTTGAAGGCTGTCAGGGCATTCTGTACAGCTAGCATCTCTTTTTGATTGATGTGAAGATGCATATGTTCCTTGGGCCATGTGCCCTGAATACATTTTCCTGCCATCTGTGCCCCCCAGGCATAATCCGATGCATCCGTTATTGTCTGCCTGGCTGTGGGTAAGGTGAAGGGCTGTCCCTTGTTGTGATGACAGGCCCTGGACCACCATCGACACTCCTGTTGTAGACAGGGAATCATAGTCACTATTGTTTCCAGGCTGTGGCAATGTTGAGGCCAAACACTTTATAGATACCATTGTAGTTTCCTCATATTCAGTCTTGCATATGGAACTAGTAGAATGCAGGAAGCCATGAAGCCCAGGGCCTGCAGAATTTTTCTTGCAGGGAGCTGGGTCTTTGTTGCCATCATTTGAAAGTAATGAGTCAGTTTCCTTTGTTTGTCTGGCGTGAGATAAGCCATCTGGGTAGTTGTATTTAAGCTTGCACCCAGGAATATTATCTCTTGAGAGGGCACTAGTTTTGATTTATTTTCGTTTACTGTGTACCCCAGGCAAATTAATAATCTTTTTGCAAACTCCAGATGCTTTAGTAGAATGTCCTTGCTCTCTGCTTGAATATGGCAGTCGTCCAAGTAGAGATATATCTGAATTCCTCTTTGTCTGCAAAATGCAATTACTGGTGCCAGGCATTTTGTGAAGACCCTGGGCGCAGTAGATAAGCGAAAGGGCAGTGCAGAGAATTGGTAATGCATTGAGCCAGCTATGAATCTGAGGTATCTTCTGCAAGATTGTCTGATTGGGACATGCAGGTATGCCTCCTTGAGGTCCAAAGTAACTAGCCAAGCCTTGTTGCCCAGCATGGATAGAAGTTGTTGCAGTGTTAACATCTTGAATTTTGGAACATCCAGGAAAGTATTTAGGATTGACAAGTCCAGTATTGGTCTCCAGGCTTTGTCCTTTCTGGGAACCAGGAAGAGTCTTGAGTAAAATCCTTGTCCCTTTTCTTGTTGTGGTACTTTCTGAATAGCTCCCATGTCCATAAGAGCAACAATTTCCTTTTGTGCCTCTGCCCATTGGTTTTGTGGCAGGTCCGGCTTACCTTTTGATTTTGGAAGGGTGTGAAAGTGGAACCTGTAGCCCTGAGAAAGTATATTCAGTACCCATTTGTCTTGGGTAATTATGTGCCAATTTTGTGCGAAAAGTGCTAGCTTTCCCCCTAGGGGTGCTCCCAAAAGGTAAGTGCTTGGTCTTTTTAGAGGAAAGTCATTGGGACTGTTTCCTATAAGGTTGTGATTTGTCTTCTCTTCCTTTGGGGGCAGAAGCACCCCATTGTTTAGGTCTGTAGGAGCCTTGGGGCTGAGATCTGCCTCTTGGGCATATGTATTTGCCTCTTTGTGGCCTGTCTGACACCTGAAAGGACTAATTTTTTGAAGGCCAGTTTCTACTAAACCTAGGTGGTTGAACCTGTAAGAAATCCTTTACTGTCTGCATAGATTTTGCTTTATCCTCCATTTTCTTTAACACCTCTTCTGCCTTAACACCAAACAAAATATCATGCTGTAATGGAGCATCCAATAATTTTACTTTAACATGTTCAGGTAAACTTTGTTCTTTTAACCAAGCATGCCTTCAAATGACAGAGCCTGTAACTGCGGCTCTGCAAGAAGCCTCTAATGAATCAAAACCACATTGCAGAGTATGTTTTTCCACTTGTTCAGCTGCATGCAATAATTCCTGCATTTCCTTATTGTCAGGATTCTCTGAATTTGTAAGCATTTTCTGTTTTAACAAAGACATGAGGTACTGTTGATATTTAAGCATGTGAAACTGGCAGTTTAAAACCCTTACAGCTAAAGTAGCAGAGGTGTAAACTTTTTTCCCCAATCTATCCTGAGCCCTAGAATCCCTATCAGTGGGAACAGGGTTTTTAGCAGTGGAAGCCTTAACCCCTTTGGGACCCTGAGAAATTGTTTCAGGGTCAGCAGCAGGGTTCTTATAAAGAAATTTATGAGAGTCAGGGACCCTGTAATACCTGTCCGGCTTGACTGGTGCAAGGGGTAAAGAATCAGGAGACAGACTGGATTCAGAGAAAACATCAACTATATCAAGCACAGGGGGGATAGTCAAGGGCCTGTGTTGAGGCAGTAAAAGAAAATCTCTGAGCCTTTTCTTGGATTCTGAATAATCCTGGCTCTCCCAGTGGAAATGTTCCTCATGGTGTGCAGAGTTTCCCCAAAAGAGTAATCCTCAGTTGGAGAGTCCTCATAGGGAGGAAGAGAATAGCTCTGATCTGAAGAGGAATCACAGGAAATAGAAACCTGGTCAGAGGAATCATAGTCAGTGTCTTGCCTAGGCCTTTTATCAGGAGGGGGATGGGAACCCCTGATCAAAGTAATTAAGTCTTCGGCCATTTTAAGCATCTGTATCTTTGGCATGGGTGACTGTCCAGGAGAATTCTGTACTTGTTTCTTTGTCTTTAATGGTATCTTTGACTGTACTTTAGCTGCTGCAGAGGATTTAATAGTAAGCTGTGAAGGTCTGAAAACACCCTCAGAAACCGATACCTGCTCAGCGGCTCCGGACCCATCTGAGGGAATATTTTCCGTAGGCCCAATACCTTGAGTATCCAGAGGCCTAGTTGTCTCCACGTGGGAGTTGGATACGGCCTGTGGCTTTGAGGTAGCGGGTGCCAGGGGCTGCAGAAGCGCCTCACTGAGAACCGGCGAACCAGCAACTGGCCTAGAAGAGGCTTCGTCGTTGGTTTTGGACCTCGGATGCCTGTCCTTTTCCTTGTCTTTGCATTTTTTATGAATTGCGGTCATTGGTTGTTCCGAAGGCATTATATAGTTAAACCTTCGGCCAAAGTAATGTAATGCAAAATCAAACCGACATTTAATAGTGCATTTGTTGAATCTAGCACAAAACCGACAACTAGTAACGTCATGGTCAGGGCCTAGGCAAGGAATACAGTAAGAATGAAAGTCCTTATGAGGTATTTGCTTCCCACAAGAAACACAATTGTTAACTTTTACTGACATCAGTCTGGAGCAAGAAAAAGTTTCCCCAACGGGGTAGTTAGCTTTATTGAAAACTTTGGTTCTGAAACTCTATTTCGAAAATCTCAGGAGTCGGCCGACCGGCACGTGCGAACTGATTCTGCTTCGGGCACCGCGCAGCAAGAAAGACTGAAGAAAATGGCGTTGGTTGCATCTTTTATACCCCTGGTGCACTGACGTCAGGGAAGAAGCGACAGCAACCGACGCCGGACCTAGACTTCGGAACTCGGACCGACTGCGGGTAGCCTACCAGCAGGATAACCCAAGTGTAGTGACTGCAACAGTGAAACACGATGAACATCATCTTCAAACTGATACAAGCACTAAAATTCAATGGGAACTATATTTCATTAAAGAAATATTGATTTCTAAACAAGTTATACAAGCTTGATTATTGTGAAGTCTCAAATGAGACTGACTATAGTCTGTGATTCTTTTTTTTTTTTTTTTGTTTTAACGAGACTTGGCCACCAACTTCAATATTCAAGGTTTTCCCTGTGATTTAATGTTTTTCTTTAACGGTGGAACATATCTTACCTTCTTAGGCTGGAAAACTATTGTACCTCACTATATGGATCTGCTCTGTTTATATATATATATATATATATATATATATATATATATATATATGTCTATATATATCTATATATATATATATATATATATATCCATCCACACACACACAGTTTATGTATACAACATTAGACGTTCCATCTGTGTTGTTCTTCATTCATTCATTACTGATGGGTTTGGAACCGATCCTCAGTTCCGACTCAGCCGCTGTGACAAACTCGCGTCAGCCAAAAAAAACTCTCATGCTAAGATTAACTACAGTCCTCCTCTCCCCATTACCTCAGATCGAGTTTGCCCATGGACGTAAAAGCAGAGGGTTTTTCTTCTCACAATACCCTAAAACAAGATAAAAGACCATATCCTAAAACCTCCAGGAGCCTACTGGACGGGGGATGGTGGGAGGGGCATAATGAATGAATGAATGAATGAATGAATGAATGAAGATGAACAACATAGATGGAACGTTATGGTAAGACATAACTTCTTTATCTGATGTTGTTAATCTTCATTCATTCCTTACTGATGGGACAGAGTCCCCAGCTACCTAGTTCCCAGGAGGCCATATGGAAGAATATTCCTGAGTACCATTGAGCCAAAGGCAGCTCTCCCCCTGGAGACCAAATCCAATTTGTAATGATTAATAAAGGTTTGTGGACAGGCCCACATTGCTGCTGCACAAATATCATCCATGGTAGCTCTAGAGTGAAAAGCCACTGAGTCTGCCATAGATCTGGTTGAATGCGCTCTAATTTTGTTTGCAAAGGGAAATTTGCTATGGTGTTAGACAAAACATATGGAATCTCTCAACCATTTGGACAAGGTAATCTTGGAAACTGACTCTCCTTGTTTTAGGCCCAGAATAAGAAACAAAGAGTTGGTCAGATTTTCTAAAGGATTTTGTTCTGTCCAGGTAGAACCGTAATTGTCTGTGCGCATCCAGTAAATGTAGACAATGCTCTCCTTTATTTGAAAAATTTGGGAAGAACACTGGTAAATCAATTGTCTGATTCATGGTTAATTCTGAAATTACTTTGGGCAGAAAAGAAGGTCCGAAGAGATACTCTGTAAAAGATTATGTAGGGATGTTTGACACATAAGGCTTGCAATTCAGATATTCTTCATGCTGAAGTAATAGCCACCAGAAAAAGAGACTTCCATGAGAAACATTTTATGTCACAATTGGCTGCAGGTTCAAAAGGGGCTTTAGTTAGTGCCTGCAACTCGAGGGTGAGGTTTCAAGGCTCTACAGATTCTCTAATGGGGGTCCTGATGTGAGAAACCCCTTTCAGAAAGGTTTTGCAGAGGTGATGAGAAATCAAGGAGGTATCCCCGAAGCCATTGTGAAAACTGGAAATAGCAGCCAGGTGAACCCGAACTGTAGAAGCTGCTACTCTGGATTGTAATAGTCTGGAGAGATAATGGAGTACATCAGGGACTGAGGCTGAACCAGGATCTATGTTATTATCATGAGCCCACAAACTAAATCTCTTCCACTTGTCACAATACAATTTTCTGGTGGAAGGCTTATGAGAAGCCAGAAGAATGTCGCGGACAGGGGACGAAAGATTCTTCTGCCTGGCAATTATTGGAAGTGGAGAAACCAAGCTGTCAGCTTGAGGCTGGAAAGGTTCGGGTTGAACAGCCTTTGAGGGTGTGACAGTAATTCCGGAGTTGGATCCAGAATCCATGGTTTGCATACTAGATGAGGTCATAGGAAAGGAAACCAAACTTGTCAGGGCCAATAAGGAAGAAGCAATGAGGATTACTTTGCTTCTCAACTGAATTGCTTACTTCAAGAAATGCAGGATCAATGGTATCGCGGGGGGGGGGGGGAGCATAGAGCAGTCCTGTGGGCCAATCGTGTGTGAGCATGTCTCTCGGGGGTTCCCCCTGAGGGGGGATTAGGACGAAGTAGCTTCTGCACTTGTGATTTATGGGCAAGGCAAACACATAACAGCGAGACTGGCCCCAGCAATCGAATATCATCTATGCCACTGAAGGATTGAGGGACCACTCGTGAGGTAGGAGAATGCACCTGCTCAGTTTGTCTGCAATCACATTGGAATCCCCAGGAATGTGCGTTGCTATTAGAAAGTGGTTGGAGGCAATCGCCCACTGCCAAATTCTCATGGCTTCCTGGCACAGAGGACAGGATTTGGTTCCCCCTTGTTTGTTGATGTACCAGACCACTGACATGTTGTCTGTCTGAATAGCAATAGTCCCTGATGGAAGGGTGAGTTGGAATGCTTGCAATGCTAGAAAAACTGCCCTTAGTTCCAGGACATTGATATGCAAATTGCCCTCTGCAGGCAACCAAGTGCCTTGGACAGTCTGTCCCTGAAAATGCCTCCCCCACCCAGTCAGGGAGGAGTCCATGGTTACCGTGGCCTTGGACTGAGGGACGAAAATGGTCAACTCCATATTGATACGTCTGGCTGCATCCACCAAAGTAAGTCTTTCTTGCATAGATTGGTTAAATTAATTTGGAAAGATAATAGGTGAGTTAACATTGACCATTGTGTTAATAGAAGCCACTGAAGTATTCTCATATGTAGTCTTGCTAGCGGGACAATTGTTATTGTTGAAGCCATTGACCCCAAGATTTGAAGGACTGCCCGAGCGGGCACCTTGTCTTGGGGGAGTATCGCTTGGAACTGGGAAACAAGTCTTTCCAATCTGTGGTGAGGTAGGGAGACTGTGCAAGATAGTGTGTTCAGCATTGCCCCTATGAATTCCATGGACTGGCCTGGGGTCAGGTGACTCTTCTCCATATTTATAGAAATCCCTAAACCTGTGATTGTAGTAGGGTGTACTGTTGTGCCATTATCAGTAAACGCTTGGTGGGAGCGGTGAGGAGCCAATTGTCTAAGTATGGAGACACCTGGAATCCCTCCAGTCTCAGGTGAGCTGCTACCACTGCTATTCATTTTGTAAACACTCTGGGAGCTGTAGAGAGGCCAATGGGCAGTGTGGAAAACTGGTAGTGATTGGCTCCCAGCCAGAAGCGGAAGAATCTTCTGGATCGTTTGTCCATCTTTATGTGGTAATACACATCCCGAAGATCTACAGAGCACATCCAATCGTCTTTTTCCAGGAAAGGAAGGATAGACTGAACCGTGAACATCCGGAACTTTGTTTGCTTGACAAACTTGTTTAAGATACTGAGGTCCAAAATGGGTCTCCAGTCCCCTGTTTTTTTTGGCACTAAAAATAACCTTGAGTAGAACCCGGATCCTATCTGGTCTGGTGGGACTATTTGAATGACTCTTTTTGTAGCAGCTTTAGAACCTCTTTTGCTGCGGATTTCCTTTGATTGGGTGAAAGGTCGGGGATATGTTTTGGGGTTTTCGGGTGAAGATTGAAGGGGATGTGATAACCTCTGGTAAGGATCTGCTGCACCTAGGAGTCTGAGGTGATATTTTGCCAGGCGTGTTGGTGCAGTGAGAAATGTCCCCCAACTGCTTCCAGAGGAAAGCAATCAGGCCGCTCTTCAGAAGCGCTGGTAGGGCTAGCCAGAGAAAAAAATCTCTGTATCCCTGATTGTGCGGACCCCCCCACTCCCAAAGGGGTGCCTTCCAAAAGAGTTACCCCCCTCTGCCACGTGGGGTATACTCACCCATGTGTCATGGAAAGGACCCTAGGACATTTTGCGCTACATTTTCCCACTCCTCTAATTCCTATAAATGGAAAAATGGACACCAATGGCAGACAGGGTCTTACCGTCCTGCTCACACCTGGTTAGCGCATCTTTCACTTTGGATCAGAAAAGGGAGGAAGATTTAACTGCAGCATCAAGGAAGGAAGCCTTGAAAGGATCCGCGAAGTCGCAGAGGCGCATCCAGGTGTGGCATCTCATGACAACGCCTGCACCCGCCGACCTAGCCGTCCCTTCGGTTGCATGGGAGATGGAGACTGACCTCATGGATGAGTTAGAGATGGACTCTAGGGTTGCAAGCTGCAAGGCCACCTTATCCTGGACCTCATCAGATACAGCTCCTGCTAGTGTTCCGGAAAGCTCCGTGATGAGATCTCTCGAGCCTAGTGAAACGTGCCAGATAAGTCAATGTCCGAATGATAAAGGTCGAAGAGGTGAACATCCACTTCCCTAGTCTGTCCAATACCAGGAATTCCTTGTTCGGGGGATGAACAACGTGACTCTCTTCAGCGAGCTCTTTCTTTGTTGCCACTGCCACCACCACAGTATCTACAGACAATCCTTTAGACCAATGAGTACTATCTTTTGGGGGGGGGGCATAAGGTTTTATCCTGTCTCCGGAGGATAGGCTCAATGGAGTTGGGCTTTTTCCAGGCACGTTGCATGATGAGCTGGATGAGCTCGTTGGCAGGCGGGGTCACCCAGGTGGTAGAGGGCCGGGCATGGAAGGCCTGCAAGAATACGGATTCCTCAGAGGATAGGTTTGTGGACTTCCAATCCCCTCGCTATAACAACCAAACATTAATTTTTATATATATATATATATATATATATATATATATATATATATATATATATATAAAGGAGAGAGAAGAAGGAAAGAAAAGGTTACCAACAATGGTATCCCGAGAATACCACAGAGGGTAAGGTTGGGAGCTACCAACAATGGTAGGAAAGAATACCAGAAAAACAGCAAAGGGGAGGAAGAATGAGGCACTTTACCAGATGAAAGACAGCGAGAATATAGTTATCAACCAATGATAAAGGTTCAACAACAAGCAATAAGTTTTATCAACAAAGAAAACCACTTAGCTGAGAGTGAAAGGCTTGACACGTCCTGACAAGTACGTGGCAAACGAGATCTGGGGTAATGGGGAGAGAAGCACTATGGGTAATCTTAGCATGAGAGTTTTTTTTTTGGATGACATGAGCTTGGCACAGCTGTTCAGCCGGAATTGAGGATCGGTTCCGAACCCATCAGTAAGTAATGAATAAAGATTAACAACATCAGATCAAAGCAGATGCAATTTTCATAAGAAAATACTGACATTTTACCAACTATTTATTTCAGCAGAGTAGCAGTCTAGATCAGTTGTTTGTGCTAGTGCCACACAGCATGGAATCTATATGTTTTTCCTGTGTCCACAAGGGAAACTGCCAAGGTTACTGGTTTCATTCCACATCCCAAAGACGTGCACAGGTGAAACGGCCAATGTGTAAACTTCCCGCTTGTGTACGTGCATGTCTAAGTATGCATATGTTCTCCGCTGGACATGCATCATTTCCAGGATTGGGTCCTGCCTAATACCCATTCCTTACCAGACCTGGCTCCACCTCCCTGTAACCCCAAACTGGGTAAAGTGGGTACTGAAAATGAATGAATAAACTTAGCAGTGCTCATTCCACTAATTCACATTACCATTCGGTTCTATCTCTTTCAGCAGGGAAAAACATGGATATGGTTCATTACACTCTACTGTTAAAACACAATACTTCTTGTTAGGATGACTTAAAATTTGGACTACAGATACTACACTTATTCAAATGAAATAAAAAAATTACTACTTCAGGAATAATTACCTTGAAAACATTAGGAGTTTATTTATGTGATGGATGCCAAGTGGAATTTTAGATATACATTTCTGTGAGTAGACAGTCTTAAGTCATAACACAGTAAGACTATTCATTATTTTTGTGCACGTATCATCAAGAATATCTTCATATCTTACATGCATCATTCCACTGGGGAAGACGAGCACCATTAAGTGCATAGGCTACTTTGCTGCCTTGCATTGTCTTTAGCAATATAAACATGAGTTGTCGTCTCAGCATATCAAGTACAAAAAACACTGTCTCCAAAGACAAACTGTGTAGGTGACATGTTTATAAAAAGATGCATATGATAAAAAACATAAGAGGAAACAGTGAAAAAAGGAAAAAGATAACATGTTTTCAATAAAGTACAATAAATGCTCATAATTTCAGTAGTTTTACACCCTTTTGCCACAGATTTCTTTGAGTTCATTTTCTGCACTCTGCCTGCTGACCGGTGAGCCCTATTAAAATGCTTCCAGTCATTCCTCATCACTATGGTGACAGCTATCAAGAGGCAGCCATCAGTACTGCAGCAATGTTGAATTTTCTCTTTTCTAGCTTTAACCCAACTGCAATGGCTGGTATGCATGTTTGAAGGACCAAGGGACTACTACACCCTCCACTGCATATTAGTGCAGAAGTGCACAAGCATGATGAAAGCTCCTATGTGAGTGAAGCTTGATGTAGGCAACAGCATGTCTTTGGTCCATACACTACTACATGCCCTATACCTTTAGCCACGGACTCCAATCCTAACTAGCTGGCTCAAACTCTGAATCAGCTTCCACCTTACACTTAGGCATATATTCTGAAGGAACTCTTTACATGATATATCGCATGGTGTGCACTTTTGTGTGTGTGTGTGTGTTTGCAAAGAAAACTGATGTAACAGACTGCAAGTTAACTGCATATCAAATGTGTTCCATGCATGGGAGAAAACTAATGCATGTCACCTAGACCTCTACACCTCACATTCACTCAGGGATTCCCTTCTCCCTGACAGCCTACAAAATCTCACAGTCAGTCGCAGTTTTTCTCAGCATTAACTCTGACATATAATGGCAAGCGCTTCTCACATTATTTTACCAAAAATAGCAAAACATTTTCAAAAATGCACAAAAAATAAGAAGAGAACATACGCTTTTATTTTTATCAAGACATTTGTTAAACATGAAGTCTAGTAGAAAGCACACAAAACTTTTTAAAAGGTGAGTGCTTTATAGCATTCTTTTCAACAAATGTCTTTATCTCTACCCAAAAAAAATTATTTACTCACCATAACGTTTCAACTGTGTTGTCCATTTTCATTCCTTCTCAACTGTTGGGCTCAGATCCGACTCAGCTGTTTCTTCCCACTGGTGGAACACTGAAACTCACAAGCTCCTCCTTTATCCATAAAGCCCTAGTCACCTAACATACCTCGATCTTGTTTGCTGCCCCTTATATCTACAAGGGAGTAGGAAAGATAAAATAAAATCTGGGACTCAAACAAAAGGAAAGTACAGTTGTGTAAAATCTTGCCATGACAGTAGATGTCCTTTCCTTCACTGCTGTAGTATTCTTTATGGACAACACAGATGGAATGTTATGGTGATAACATATTACCTCGCCTCCCAGTTACTCTCGGAGTTCCCCAAGGGTCTATCCTTGGCCCTCTGCTATTCTCTCTTTTCACTAACAACCTACATACTGCTACCACACAAGCGTCTCTTATACAGTACATATATGACTCTACTATCATCTGCTCTGCCCCCACTCTACCAGAACTACAACAAATCACACAGGAATCATTCTCTTCTGTAGAAAGCTGGCTATCCAATGCTCAGCTCCTACTCAACGCAAGTAATACAAAACTTCTCCTGTTCCAGCTTTCCAAAGCACCCAAAACACCCCCCACTTCAACATTCTTGCCAAAGACAATACCATCATCTCTCCATCAGTACACACAAAATTACTCTGTGTGGAAATAGACAACTTAGATTTGACACCCACATATCTCTCACAATAAAAAAAGTTCACAAGAAACTTGGTGCATTATATCGAATCCGCCAATTCCTAACCAAGGCGGCTAGAATCTCCATAGTCAATTCCCAACTAATCTCCACCCTACGCTATGCATCCCCCATACTTACCAACCTTAAACAGACAGACCTACACAAGCTAGATGCTTGTTACAACAAAATTGCTAAATTTGCCACTGGAACTTCCTCTTCCTACTGCAGCCATCATTGTATCTCCCTTAAAGAACTAAACTGGCTAGAACTCCCACAACTCCTTCACTTTAATCAACTCACCCTCGCTCATAAACTTATTAACCACCCCCTTAACATCCCTTCTCCAACCCTATCACCCACTAGGCCCCTAAGATCAAGCAACAGAAATCAACTCACTGTTATCAAACCCAAAATCTCATCAGGAGAAGCCATATTTTCTTGTACCATATCTACACTTTGGAACAATCTTCCACCCTCTATAACTACTCTACCTTCCAGTAGCCTTTTCAAGACTGCGCTCAAATTCCACTTAAATTTGCACTGGCTTTGTCCTTGTTCTAATCTAGACTAACAACCCCACCCTTACCCCCCCCCCCAGCTAGACTCTTAGCCCAACTATACTACTGCCACTACTAACCACAGTCAGAAATAGTTGTCTTTACATACTTTAACATCTTGTCTGACAACTTTGTTGCTAATATTATCAACAACAAGAAACTATCTTAACTTGCAACATTTACTGTATATACTGTTGATAATCAATATCTTGTTATTGTATTAAAGCCAACAACCTGTAATGTTGTTTACTATTGCTGCAACTTTGTATCTCTATTTATCATGTACATGATGTGGAGATTTTCTCCCCGGGCATCTGCTGAAAAAGGACCTGTGTCCAGTTAGAATTTCTCGGTAAACAAATGTAAATAAAAATAAATAAATAAAATGTTTGGGATTCTCTACCATTGAAAGCCTAAAGTTTGGCCAGTATACCAAAGCATACTGTTTGCTTTAAGGTATGCCAAACGTCACACGTATGTTCCTCACATAGCAGGAGGTGATGTCTGGACGTACCATCCTCAGAACTGATTGCCTCCCAGTAGGAACAGCAGTTTAAGGAAATCCAGGAGGTAACCAGTACATCAGGAAGATAAAGGACTAGGGGGAAGGAGGGAGGGAGTAAATACTGCAGCAGTGAAGGAAAGGATATCTACTGTTATGGTAAGATGTTACACAACTGTACTATGTCCTTACACTCCCAAACATAAAGAATACTGCAGCAGTGAAAGTGCCAGGGTTCAGAAAGAAACTTGGGAGGAGGAGAGAGCAGTAGAGCCCTCTAGGAAGCCATGAAGAATGGTCCTAACAAAACTAGCTCTAGCTGTGGAGATATCATCCAACTTGTAGTGCTTGGGAGAAGTATGCACAGAAGTCCAGGTAGCTGCTTCAAGAATAGAATTAATACCCAACCCCTTGAAAAAAGCGCCAGAAGAAGCCACAACTCTAGTAGAATGAGCCTTTACAGAAGGAAGGCTCCAAGCATGAAAAGTATAACAAAAAGAGATAGCTTTAGAAATCCAAGAAGAAATAGTTTTCTTGGATACAGCTAATCCTAAGGACCTAGAATGAAAAGAATTAAACTGATCAGATTTTCTAATAGCCTTGGTTTTATCTAAATAAAATCCAAGTTATCTATGCATGTCTAAAGTATGCAGCACCCTCTCACTGTCAGATTGCAGAGAGGGGAAAAAGTAGGCAAATGAATAGACTGATTGACAACTCATTAACCACCTCCGGCATAAAAGAAGGATTAGTACGCAAGGACGCCCTGTCCTTATTAAATATCATAAAGGGAGGACAAGCCATAAGGGCTTGAATTTCAGACACTAGTCTGGCAGAAGAAAGGGTCAACAAAAAGAACAGTCTTCCAAGAACAATAATGCAAAGAAGCTGAAGCAGCAGGTTCAAAAGAAGCATGAGAAAACTTCTCCAAAACAAAATTAAGATCCCAGTAAGGAGGACCAGGCTTCCTGTGAGGTCTCATATAAAGCACACCTTTAAGGAACTGTTCAGCCTTAAATCTAGAAGCCAAAGGAGGAGATAAAGGCAGACAAGCAGAAAGAGCTGATAAGTGGGCCTTACTAGAAGAATAGTACAGACCAGCATTGAGCAACTCATGCAAATAAGAGACAACCAAAGGAAAATCCACAGTAAGTGGGTCCAGGTTACGAGAAAGATGCCAAATAGAAAACCTTTTCCCTTTGGATAAGTAGTATTTCCTTGTAGTAGGTTTCTTGGCCTCCTGCAAGACCTTCAGCATGTTCTCAGTAAAAAAGGTGTCTATGTGGAATCCAAACCCTATCACCCACAGTATCAGTTGAAGAGTGGATAGGTGAGGCTGGATGAGAGATCCCTTGTCTTGTACGAGTAGATCCACCATGTGAGGTAACTTGTGATGATTGTCCTTGGCTAAATGCAAAAGTAGGGGGAACCAATGCTGTTGCGGCCAAAAAGGAGTCACCAAGAAGATTTTGGAAGCATCCTGTCAAATTCTGAACATGACTTTTGGAATAAGAGGGAGGGGACGGAATGCATAAACAAAAATCCCCTTCCAAGGAAAGGATAGGGTGCCCACCTTTCACAGCAGAGTACTTGGGACTCTGGCACAAAATAGAGGAGGTTGTCTGTTCTGATGGGAGGTAAATAGATCTACTTAAGGAGTACGCCTTGGCAGACAATGTGCTGAAACACATCCCTGTGAAGGATCCATTCATGTGATTGAGTTAAGCACCTGCTCAGAGCGTCTGCCACAATGTTTTACCTGAGGGGATGTAAATTGCCTGAAGAGTCATTTGATACTTGACAGCAAGATTCCAAACCAGGAGTGCAATCTGACAAAGAAGGTACGATCGTGTTCCTCCCTGTTTGTTTATATACCAGATCACTGTGGTATTGCCTGTTAATACCTTGAGAGGCCCTGAAGAGATAAGAGGACAAAAAGCCTGAAGAGCCAGAATAAGAGCTTTCATCTCTGACACTGATTCCACTGAAGAGGTGATCACCCCTCCCTGTACCTTTAGGGAGCAAAATGCTGCTCCCCATCCCGCATCTGAAGCATCTGTGAATAATTCCTGAGAGGGAAGAAGAGGATGAAAAGGGACCCCTGGATTTAGTGACAACTGCTGGATCTATCAGTGAAGTTCTTTCTTGAGACAAGGAAGAAGAGGAACTACCAAGTCTAGAGAATGTGCATGTTGAAGGCAATCTGACTTCAGAAACCAATGAAACTTTCTCATGTGGAGTTTAGCCAGAGGGAGCATAGGAATAATTGATGCCATGAAATCCAGGGCTCTCAGAAACTCCTTGGTTGTAATGGAGTCCAGAGAAAGAAGAGTTTGAAAGAAGGAGATAAGAGCTAAAGCCTTTGGAGGAGGCAGGGATGCTGGCATAGACACCATCTGAATCCTGCAACCCAGAAAGACATGATCTTGAAACGGAGTCAGAGAAGACTTTTTGAAATTTATTCTGAACCCCAGGCTCTGAAGAAGGGAGATGGCAAAATGAAGACTTTGCAAAAGAATCCCTGGAGATGATACATGAATCAACAAGTTGGCCAGATAAGGAAATTTCTGAATACCTTTAAACCTGCAAAAAGCAATCACAGGAGCAAGGCATTTGGTAAATACCCTTGGGGTAGTAGAAAGGCCAAAGGGCAAAGCAGAAAACTGAAAATGTTTGGAAGCAACAGAGAAAGCACAAACTTCCTGCAAACAGGATAGATTGGAATATGGAGATAAGCATCCCTGCGATAGAGAGACAACATATAGACTTGAGGGAGTAAAAGAGGAAACGGAGTCTGAAGGGACAGCATCCGAAAGGTGGGCACCTTCAAAAAAATGTTTAGATGAGAGAGGGCTAGAATTGGTCTCCAAGTACCCTCTTTTTGGGCAACTAGAAACATCCTTGTATAAAACATCTTCCCCCTTTGGGACACAGGAACCTTTTGAATAGTATCCTGAGACAAAAGATCTTAAAGAACCTCTGGGAAAAAAGGAAGTTGTTCCTGAGGAGGCTGAGGATTACCCATAAAAGAGGGATGGGATTTTCATACCATGAAGTACCCCTGGCGAATAATGGATAGAACCCAAGAATCTTGACTAATTTGAAGCCAAACAGGAGGAGAAAGAGAATGGCAAAGAGAAAGAGGAATGTGGCTGCAAAGAGATGGATACTCATACAGCACAAAGTTTATCAGGAAAGGAAGGATTCTGAGTCCCTGAAGTCTGAGGTTCCTTAGTAAAGTAGCCCGCTTGTTACTCTTTTTTTCCCTTAGTAGGACAGTGAGATTACCTGCAAACAAAGGCCAACTTATTGGGATAGTTCTTCTGGAATTTGGCACAGGAGAAACAAAAAAGAAGTTATTAATCAACATAACATTCCAACTGTGTTGATGATCTTCATTCATTCTTTACAAATGGGACTCTGTTCCGATCTTGGGAACCGGCTTGGCCATTATACAGCTCATGCCAGCCAAAAAACTCTCGAGCTAAGACTACCCACAATCCCCCTCTCTTCATTACCTCAGATCGAGTTTGCAGATCATAGCAAGAATATACACGGGAATTATAAAAGCAGGAACAATGTCCAAGGAAACAACCCTATGGAAACCCAGGACAAGGGTTTGATCCCCCAGGAAATCTACAGGAGGGGGAAGGTGGGCGGGATGTCAATAATGAACGAAGATCGACAACACAGATGGAACATTATGGTGAGTACATAACTTCTTTATCTGATGTTGTCAATCTTCATTCATTCTTGACGAATGGGACTGTCCCCAGCTATTTCAGTCCCTGGGTGGACTATTGGAAGCATATTCCTGAGAACCACAGAGCCAAAGGATGCTCTTCCCCTGGAGACCATAACCAATCTGTAATGAGTAAGAAGGGTATGAAGCATAGCTCAAGTTGCAGCTGCACAAATTGCATCCATAAAAGCTTTTGAATGAAAAACTGCTGATGTGGCAATTGATCTGGTTGAATGAGCTTTAACAGGCGCAAGTAACTTTTGGTTGTTGTGTGCATAAATAAAGGTAACAAAATCTCTCAGCCATTTAGATAAGGTCACTTTTGATGCAGCTTGCCCCACCGTTGTAGCAGAAAAAAGGAAATGAACAACTGATCTGATTTCCTGGATTCTTTTGTCCTGTTCGGGTAAAAACGTAGTTGCCTATGTACGTCCAATAAGTGTAAGCAGTATTCAGCTTTGTTGGAAAACCTGGGGAAGAAAACTGGTAACTCAACAGTTTGATTAATACTGGATTCAGAGTCCACCTTAGGAAGAAAGGAAGGGTTAGTTCTCAATGACACCCTGTCTTTATGAAAAATTATATACGGGGGGGGGGGGTTGCACATAATGCCTTGATCTCAGATACTCTTCTGGCAGAAGTGATGGCTACTAGAAAAAAACTTTTCCATGAAAGGAATTTCAGATGGTTCAAAGGGTGGTAGTACTAAAGATTGCAAAACCAAGGCTAGATCCTATGGAGCTAAGGGATTTTTGAATGGGAGGTTTTAGACATAAGGCACCTTTGAGAAAGACCTTGAATAGGCGATGGGAAATTAACGAATGGTCATTGCATCCATTGTGAAAATTAGAAATGGCTGCTAACTGAACTCTAATGGTGGAAGCAGAAGCTCCATGATCAAAAAAGGTGGCTAAAAATTCTAAAACTTTTTCAACAGGTGCCGAGAAGGGGTCAAAATTATTTTCAGAAGCCTAAAATGAAAATCTCTTCCATTTACTGGAATAGAGTCTCCTGATGAAAGGTCTATGGGAAGCCAGAAGAATTGTTTGCATGGGGGAAGTTATATTATTCTGCCTGGTGACTAACAGAATTGGAGGAACAAAACTGTGAGCTTGAGAGAGTGTAGATCAGGATGCACTGACCCCTGCAGGTGAGACAGCAGGTCTGGGACTGGGTCCAGAATCCATGGATAGTGAATCAAGTGAGGCCAAAGAAAGGGGAACCAAATTTGCCTGGGCCAGAAGGGGCAATGAGAATCACTTTGCTTCACAACCTTTGGGCTTTCTTTAGGAAGTGGGGGTATGAGGGGAAATGGGGGAAAGGCATAAAGAAGACCGAAAGGCCAATCGAGCAGGACAGCATCTCTTAGGGGCTCCCTCTGAAGGGGAATTAGGGCAAAGTAGCTGCTGCATTTGTTGCTGGTTGGGGAGGCAAAGAGATCACAGCAAGACTGGCTCCATCGGTGTAAGATTTCCTTTGCCACTTTGGGACTGAGAGACCACTCGTCAGGCAGTAGGATGCGTCTGCTCAGCTTGTCCGCTATCACACTGGAACTCCCCAGGATATGCATTGCCACAAGAAAGCAGTTGGAAGATATCGCCCACTGCCACACACTTCCTGGCAAAGGAGGTACGTTTGTTGATGTACCAAACCACTGACATATTCTCTGACTGGATCGCAACTGTTTCCGTAGGAAGAGCAGATTGAAAGGCTTGCAATGCTAGGAGCACTGTTCTCATCTTCCAGACACTGATGTGCAAGTTGGCCTTTTGTGGAGACCAAGTGCCTTGGACTGTTCTTCCCTAATAATGACACCACCCCCATCTGGGAGGCATCCGTGGTCACTATGGCCTTGGGCTGTGGAGAAACAAAGGGACAGCCCATTAGGATTTCTTCTGACTGCATCAACCAGGATAGATACTGCAGCATCCTGTTACTGAGATTGGGGGGGTCATCGGATGAGGTAGGAAGGATCATTGGTAGGTCAGAAGCCATTGAAGTAACTTCATGTGAAATCTCGCCAAGGGAACCAGAGTGATGGCTGCTGCCATAGATCCTAGGGCTTGAAGGACAAGTAGAGCGGGCACTCTGTTTTTTACTAAAATGAGCTGTACTTGAGATCTTATCTTATGAAGCCTGTGAAAGGGTAGAGAAGCTATACACTAAACTGTGTTGAGATGGGCTCCTATGAATTCTAGGTCCTGAGTGGAAGACAGCTGTGACTTCTCTTTGTTGACTGTTATGCCCAGGGCACTGAACAGGTGTATGATGAAGTCTGTGGCTTGAAGCAGTAGATGCCTGGTAAGGGCAGTGAGGAGCCAGTCATCTAGATAAGGAAACACCCGGAATCTGTGTAGTCTCACATGAGCTGTGACTACTGCCATGCATTTGTTGAACACTCTGGGGGCTGTGGTGAGGCCAAACGGCAGCATTCAAAACTGATAATCACTGGCCCCTAGCCAAAAGCAGATATACCTTCTTGAGCATTTGTCCATCTTTATGTGGTAATATGCATCCTGAAGGTCTATAGAGCACATCCAATCATTTCCCCTAGAAAGGGGACAAGACACTGAACCATAACCACCAGGAATTTTGTCAGCTGAGCAAAATTGTTCAGAAGACTGAAGTCCAATATCGGCCTCCAGTCCCCGTCTTCATTGACACTAAAAAGAACCTGGAGTAAAATCCAGATCCTATCTGGTCTGAAGGGACTTCTTGGATGACTCTTTTTTTCTAGCAGATTTTGAACTTCTGTGGCTGCGTCATCCCTCTGATTGGGTGGAACATCAAGGATTTTTCTCAGTGATCTTAGGAAAAGGGTGAAGGGGATGTCATAGACCCTGGTAATGATTCTCTGCACCCAAGAGGTTATTCATCACCAGGTTGTCGAGTGCAATGAGAGTCTTCCCACAGCTGCTTCTAGAGGTAAGCAATTGGGCCTCCTTTCAGGAGCACTGGTAGGGCTGTCCAGAGAAAGAGTCTCTAGAACCCTGGTTTCATGGGCCACCTCTGCCTCGTGGTAGGCATCTTCCATCTGAGGTCCCCCCTCTGAGCCGCTGCCATGTGTGTTCTTGAAAGGCACCTGGGACTTTTTGAACTACATCTTTCTACTCCTCTGATTCCTGGAGTAGGATCACTGAGGAGTAGAAAAATTAATGCCCATAGCAGACAGGGTCTTTCCATCCTTCTCACGCAAGGCTAGTGTATTCTTCACCTTGGTGCCGAACAAAAATGATCCATCAAAAGGAGCATTGACAAAGGGCTGTGCGAATTCACACAAGAGCATCCAGATGTGACACCTTATGGCAATGCCAGAACCCACTGCTCTGGTCATGTCTTCACTGTGTGTGGAATAAGCCATGTGGACAAGTTTGGTATAGACTCCAGGGTGGCTAGCTACGAGGTGACCTTGTCCTGCACCTTGTCAGACACTGCTCCTGCAAGAGTATCTAATAATTCCTTAATCAGATCTCTCTGGAGTCTAGAAAAATGTGCCATGACGTTCAAAGACCTGAGTGTGAAGGTCGATGAAGTGTAGACCTGCTTTCCAAATCTGTCCATCGTTCTAGACTCCCAGTTAGGAGGTTGGGCAATTGAACTCTCATCAGCGAGTTATTTCTCAGTGGTGGCAGCCGCTGCCACCACCATGACATCTTCTGCTAAACCCTTGGCCCAATATCGGTGGTCTTCTGGAGGTGATAAAATTTTGTCCGTTTTCTGGGAAATAGGCTCCATGAAGTCAGATGTCTTCCAAGCCCACAGCGCGACCAGCTTAATAAAACCATTAGTGGGTGAGGTCACTCAGGAAGTAGACGGTCGAGCACAGACTGCTTGCAAGTATACGGATTTCTCTGAGGTTGGATCCTGGGGCTTCCAGTTACCCATCTGCTTGAGGATCTCTAGGATGTCTCCATAGGAGACATCTTCAGGGGGAGACAAGGGGGAACTTCCCCCTTCATTAAAACCCATGGCTTCGGTGACAGATTCTTCTAAGGAATCTAGGTGCTTCCTCTTGTACGTCTCCTTACGGGGGGGGGGGGTTCCTTAGTGGGGATCTCCGAGGAAGACTCCAAACAAAAGGGGCCCTGTACAGAGGTAAATTAAAGCATCGGTGCTTGCTGTCCTGTTGTGGAAATTAGTGTCAGCTCTGGACCAGAAAATATGGTAATGTGACACTCTGATGCAGGAGGAACCATCTGACAGCCTGCAGAGGCTAAAGCTCTCGCCATAACCTGGAAGGTAGGACCCCCTGAGGAGGAGTTGGAGCCTGGAAACAAGAAAGCAGGAGTCGGGGAAGGACCCGCAACTGACAAAGTCCCGAGAGCCACGGTCGGCTCCCCATAAAAAAAAAAAAAAAAAGAAGCCAATCCGAGACCCTTGGAACCAGCAGTGGAGTCTTGTGCTCGAGAATCTGTTGGTTCCAAGGAGGGAACTGAAGAAGTCAGAGCAACCGGCATCGGAACAGCTGGTACCAGGGGATCGAAGTGCTGGGTTCCAAGGCTCCAGTGGTTGTCAGAGGAGGAGACAGTGAAGGAGACCTTGGAGAAGATCCAACTGCAGGAGGGTGAGTTACCTGAGAAGGGGCAGGAATTCCTCTGGCTGCCAACAGATGATCCACCAATCTCATGACATCTACCTCGCAGAGATTTCTGTAGGATCGAATGGACAATCATGAAGGGGACTCTGGTCATTCCAGAAAGGGACTGGGCAACTGGCCCACAAAAGGGTCTATGGAAAGTGAATACCTCGTCCTGGGAAAAAGATCTGGATCTGGTTTCAGCACCGAGAGGGTGGGCAGAGCCTGCTGAGGTGTCACTGGAGAAGTCTGCACTGAGCTGGAAACTAAAGATGGCAATGCCGATGCTGGTGCTGATGGCACCACAGTGACAGAAGTTGGTGCTGAGGGTTCTTTATTTGTAGTTTCAGTACCTTTGCTTTCAGTTACATGGAGGTAGTTGGAACTCTAGCCTTATGTTTTTCTGCCATGGGGGATGCAGGTACTGAGTGGCTCTTCTTTTTGACAGTGTCTGATTTAGGGGGAATCAGACATGGACAAAGCTTCACTAAAGTTAGTTTTTAATAAGCCCTTCAAAATGACCTTATTCTGACACTCTATCAAGGCCCGGTTACTAAAGGCCTGGAAAATGCCGCACTTTTGGTCAAGAAGAGGAGCTCCTAGGCAATCAACACACAAAAGATGCCCATCAGAATTGAGCATCTTTCTTCCATAGTCTTGGCACTGTTTAAATCCTGATCTGCTCTTATGCCTTTCCACCATTTTGAAAGAGGTAACAACTACGCATACCAACACACACAAAAAGGACAGTAGGAAGGTCTACCAACAATGGTAGAGAAGAAATACCAAAACGGTACAAGAGAAGAAAGAAAGAATACCAACAATGGCATTAAGAATTACCGCAAACAGTAAGAAAGCAGGAGAGGGGTTGCCAACAATGATAACGGAGATTACCAGCTGAGAAATACAAGGTATAATCAAGAAAATGTATGCATGTATGTATACATGTGTGTGTGTATAGGTAGTGAAAAAAAAACAAGAAGATATAAGAAATTTTAAGACTTGGCAGAGAGCATCTGCTGATGGGTCTTGCTGACAGAGCGGCAAATGAGATCTGGGGTAATGAAGTGAAGAAGGTATTGTGGGCAGTGTCTCAGCTCGAGAGTTTTTTGGCTGGCATGAGCTGTATAATGGCAAAGCTGGTTCCAAAGATTGGAACACAGTCCCATTCATCAAGAATGAAAGAAGATTGGCAACATCAGATCATATGTTTAAGCTAATATAAGGCCTCCTCCTATTCCTGAAAGGGCCTTAAACAAACCAGCAGCTGCTTCCTTAAACAAAAGTTTATCATCAAGAGGAGCATCCATCAACTTAGGTTATCATCAGGTAAAGGTTGAAGCCTAAGCCAAGAACACATCCTCATCACCGAATCAAAAACAGCAGCCCTAGAAGTGGCATCTGCTGCATCATAACAACACTTGATAGAATGATGAACCACTTGAGAGGAAGTCATTAACAAAGAAAGAAGAGGATTTATCCTCAAGTCAGGGAGATCAGAAATAAGCTGACAAGCCTGAGAAAGGAGAGCAAACACATACACGGACATATGGGTCTGATAATTTATAGTCCTAAAGGCCAGAGTAACTGAGATATAAACCTTCTTACCTAGCCTTTCCATGGTTCTGCTGTCTTTATCAGAAGGCAGTAACTTGGGCAAAGGATGCAATTGAAAAGGCTTGTCAGAGTCTACCGATACAACTGAGGGGTCAGCAGCAGGACATTTGCATGAAAAGTTACAATCCTCAGGCACCCTATAAAGCCAATCAGACTTCTTAGGAGCAGGGGGCAGAGAATCAGGAGTTTTAGGGGTATTAGTAAAAGCAGCCAAAACAGGAGGAATAGCAGAAGGTTTCGGAGGATCCAACTGTAGCAGCTCTTAGTACCTACTATGGATGTCAGAGACCTGAGCACAATCCCATTTAAAAAAATAACAACATCCAAGAAATTGTATCCCCAAAGGAAATTTCTTCAAAACGAGTATCTGAACTATTAGATTCCTCCTTTGACCCGCAGTCCAAATTTAGGTAGAGTAAGCCAGGGATTCCTCATCAGAATCCAACTCTTCCTCAGAAGAATCCTGTTCTCTGGACCTTTTAAGGGGGTACAGGACAAACAGGGAGCTGGAACAGAAAGCATCTGAGGAGGTTTTAGTGCCATTAAAGCATTAAACAAATCCTGAGTAAAGGCGTGCCACTCAATCTGTGGATCCCTAGGAGCCGGAGAAACATTTTTTTTTGTCTTTTTTAAATGAACATCTGCCCTATAAAATGTAGAAGGCTCTGATCCAGGATGACGTTCAATAACTGTAGTGGGAACGTCTACTCTAACTAGAATCTGTGGAATACCCCAAGGCCTCTCAGTAATAATCAACCATGGTTCCCCCTGAACGCCTGCAAAGCCTTATCAGACATGCAGCAAGCAGGATTCCTGCAGGCCTCCAACCCGGTCATGGCAGAGGAATCAGACAACAAAGCCAGGTGAGCCTCTGGGTTCTCACTGAGCTCAGGAAAACACCAAGCAAAGGCTGAACAGTGGAAGATTTCAGTCTTAATTTTTTCACTTTCTTCTTCCCTAATGGCTGACCCTTGGGGTGGGAAGTTTCTTCCATTGTATCTTCAGCAAGAAGCTTAAGGTGCTAGTTCTCAATATACACCGCAAGGGAAGAAAGCCTACTATGAAGGGTTTTTCATATAAAAGCCCGAAAAACTGAACAGCTCATATGGTTGTGTGAAGCTCTTAGGCAAAAAAGACATTTATTGTGGTGTTTTTTATGGGGAATAGGTCTCCTGCACTGGCATTTACTCTTCCTGCAAGTTGCAGCTGTACAAATCTCATCAAAGGAATTTCTAGTTAAAAAGGCTGAAGAAGTTTCCATGGATCTAGTGGAGTAGGCTTTTGCTGGTTTTGGTAAAAGCAAACCCTCTTCTTTATATACACAAAGTAATATAAGCAGATAACCATTTGGCTAAATTTACTTTAGAAACTGATTTGCCTAATTCTGATTCTGAAAAAGAAACATATAACTGCTCTAATTTCCTAAAATATTTGGTTCTATGTAGATAAAACCGTAACGGTCTGTGAATGTCCAAAAGGTGTAATGTACACGCTCCTCTATTTGACAAATTTGGAAAGAAGACTGAAAGGTTGTTAACCTGATTAATATTGTGTGTAACAGACTGTACTGACATAATTTTACTTGCAAACATTATACATGACTTATAATCTACCCAATCAATGCCAGTCAAACATTATATAATTCATTCAAATCCTGCCTTCTTTTAAACCTCATTCCTCCCCATTATGTATTTTTCTTACAGCTCCCATGTCTTTCTATGTAGCTTGCTCCTACCCTTTGATAAAGATCCCAATTCTAGTTGTTTAATCTCCGTTACTATATTCACTACTTATAGTACAGCTGGTTTGGACGTTGCCATTTGCTAGTAATTGCTTTTTTGCAGCCACCATAATTAGACTCAGCAAGCTCTCCGATCTTGTAGCCCAGGCCGGTATGACCCTAGCTCTGAGTAGCATCCTGCCATCACCCAGAATGACACCACAGTACAAGGACAAAATGATTCACTAACAATTGGCTAATCTTCTGGTGTCATTCTAAGGGAATCCAGTATCTGTCTGCCTGGGATGACATGATTGACAGACCACGCTGCTTTGCCAGAGATGGCCTGCACCTGTCGACCTTGGGATTCCGGATACTGGCAAAGGCTCTTGCCACCCCTATAGTGCCTTTTTTAGGCAAGGTTCAAATGACAAATTCACCACCGTAACAGGTACAAGCAAGCAAAATCTGAGGGTAATGCTACTCAATGCTAGAAGTCAAAACCTCAAAATGCACTCACTCAAGGCACTCCTTAAAATGGAGAACATTGACATCTGTGCAGTGACAAAGACCTGGTTCAAAGCTCCAGAGAGCACCCCTGCATTACCAGGCTATAATTCATACCACACCTTTCGGCCACCAAACCCGGACCGAAACACTAAATGTGGAGGCGTGTCCATATTCATTAAGGATATCCACACCTCCAAGCTAGTTGCTCACCATAATGCATCCGAGATTATCCAAGTTCAAATAATTCTGGCCAAAACCGCAATCCAGATTGTAGCTTGCTACAGACCTCCCACCATGCCCCAGGATTCTCACTCCTCTTTTCTTGATACACTGGAAAATATTAAGGTACAACCCAACACTCTAATAATGGGTGATTTCAACTACCCTACCACTAACTAGGAAAACTACTCATGTACCAACTCTTTTGCTCAACGTTTTCTGAAATTATCAATTCCAACGCCCTGGATCAACTTATCCACAACCCCACCAGGGGCAGCAATATCCTAGACCTGGTTATCACCAACATGGGTGATTGGTGTTCCACACCAGAGGTCAGCTCCTTGTTGGTCAGATCCCACCACAAGCTAATCACCCTAGATATCCACATCTCGCTGCCACCCCCATTAGGAAAACAACCGTAAAAACTTTCTCCAAAGCCAACTTCACGCTTTTTAAGACAGAAGTGGCAAACTTCACGACACCCATACAGATGGACAGTACGACTGCTGAATCCTACACAAATGCACTTTATAAGCACTTACACGAGTGAGTGGATCGTGCTATCCCTAACAGAACCAAGATGCTATTCTTCAAAAAAAAAAAAGGAAGCCAATCTGGTGGTCTTCTGCCATAAACAAACTCTACAAGAGAAGAAAGAAACTGTTGCAAAAAAGAGTAAAATCCCACGACTGGAGGAACTCCCTGGTCAGCCTCAGTAAGAAGCTGAGAACCCTCATAAAATCCTCCAAGCTAGTTATGAAAACAAAATTGCCACTGATTCTAAAGACAACCACAAAGCATTCTATAGCTATGTCAAAAATCTCAATGGCAACAGATCTGCTCTGAGTTACAGCATGACACAAAATATACAGAACCAACTGATATTGCCAACATCCTGGCAGATAGGTTTAGTGCTAACTTTACCCCCCTCTCAACCCCCTAAAGGGCCCATCTTTATACCGGAAGAATGCAAAGTTCCTGTAATAACGGCTGCACAGGTAAAAACCTCACTCTCCAAAGCCAAGAACACAGCATCCATGGGACCTGACAACATCCCAGGCTGCCTTCTACATGAACTACAGAATGAACTGGCATCCCACCTAAGTACCATGTTCAATCATAGCCTCACCTCAGGCTTTCTGCCCATTGAATGGCGCACCGCGACAGTTATCCCACTCCACAAAGGGGGGGGGGGGCACAACAGACCCCGGGAACTACCGCCCCATTAGCCTGACGAGCCTAGTCTGCAAGGCCATGGAACGTATCATCATGGAACTCATAAACAAAGACATTGGAGATCTCCAACCTCTGGACCCCACATAGTTTGGGTTTGTAAAAGGCAGATCATGTCTCCAAAACCTGATAGACTTCTTTGAAGTAGTCACCAAAGCCATAGATGAGGGTAAGGTTGTTCACATAGCCTATCTAGATCTCGCCAAGGTGTTCGACACTATCCCCCCATTCTGGAATTATAGATAAACTCACTAAACTAGGTATAAATCACTATGTCACAAGATGGGATGCCAACTGGCTTACTGACAGAACCCACACTGTGAAAGTAGCTGACTCCAAATCAGACTTCAGACTAGTGACAAGTGGAGTACCACAGGGCTCAGTCCTGGGTCCTCTCCTGCTTGGTATCTACTTCTCTGAAGTACAGGCTAACGCAGAAGGTCTTTAGCTAACTAAACTCGCAGATGACTGCAAACTAGGAGCCATAATCGAAACTCCTAATGATGTGGACATCCTACAAAAGGGCCTTACTGAGACAGATGCCTGGTGTCAAAGACATGGTCTCAAGCTCAATGCCAAAAATTGCATTGTCATCCCCTTTGGAAAAACTCTGTACCCATGAACTACCACATAGGCAGCAGTCTACTTAACACTGAAAGTGTGATAAGAGACGTTGGGACACAGGTGGACAGTAGTCTCTCCTTTGATAATCACTTTGCCAAAGTGGTCAGGAAATCCTTCTACATGGCACACCTCATCACAAAAGGTTTCTCATCCAGAAAAAAAGAGGTCATTGTTCCCCTCTACTCATCACTCATTAGACCCATTTTAGAGTACAACGCCCCTTTTGGTATGTACCTCACAAGACATCTACAACAACTGGAAAGGCCGCAAAAATACCTCACAAAGAGGATTACTGGCCTTAAACAGATGCCTTACGCAGACCGTCTCAAAAAACTACAGCTTTACTCCATCGCATATCGCCTACTCCGAGGCGATCTCTGCCTAACATACAAAGCTATGTCAAACCTAGAGCTGTTGGACATGCTCCACTTGAAGAAATCCCAATCCCTCCGAGCTACACGCTTCTAGGGCCCTAAACCTTGTCACCACAATAAACAGAACATGCTGGAGGGATAGATTCCTGTCCAAGAGACTTCCCATACTCTGGAACAGACTACCTATCCATGTCAAACAAAGCTCCTCATTAGCACTCTTCAAGAAAAATCTTGATGATTGGATGGGGAATAGGAAATTCACCCTGGGGATCACTTCTGTTGTTCTGCTTGACAGGGGCACAGGAAAATAATTTTCTTGGGTGGCGAAAGCCAGGGTACCTTTTTGGCTAGGCTTGTATAGGCCCTAGGGCCAATAGCCTAGTACCTACCTATGCACCTTATTATGTCTAGGCAATTCCGATTCTGTATCACAGCTCAGAAAAATCATTTCCCTACTTACACCAGTTTGCTCACCCAGTATCTCTAATAGACTAGTCCGCAGGGAATCTTTAAAGTCTGCCAGCTCATTACACTCCCAGAAAATATGTTCACTATTACCTCTTTCTTCCTCATCACACTGAAAACATTTGTTGTCTACATGAGGAAATATTCCTTGGAGTCAACATGGGGTATAAAATATCTATATAAATACGTCCAAGCAAAAATCCTAAATCTTCAAGGTTTTGCTGCATATTTGGTAGACAAACATGTAGCCCCCCTTGTTTCTTAGTGAACAGCTTATCAATCTCTCTTCCCAATCCTTTCTAGCCTTCTCTGACTGATTCTTACAATTATCATGCAATAGTTATGCTCTACTAATTATTCTTTTTTTAACAGCAGCTTCTGTTATAGATTCTACTAAAACCTCTAGGAGTGCTGGTCTTTCATTTAAGACTCGCCTGTTTCTTTCTCTTTGCCTATACATTGACATCAATCCTTGATAGAGAAGGTAATCTCTAACCTGCAGTCCAAATAAATTCTTGGCATCTTCCCATTCTATTACCTTTCCCTCTCTAGTTATTTGCTCCCAATACCTTGGCTCCTTTGCCAGTTTTCTCAAATACATTTCTGCCTCTTCTTGCCTACTGTCTGTATCCCTAGTTGCAGTCATCCCTATTGGCAGAACCTCCTTTCCATTCCCGTGTTGGCTTAGTTCTTAGAATACTTCCTGCTACTTTATAAATATAATATTCTCTATGATTATTATTCTCCTTAAAGGTCTGCATCCAGAATCAGTCTTCTCCTAGCTTCTTGAGCTTCCCCCCCCTCAGTTTCATCATCATCCCTTTCCACTTTGAATTACAGGTTTCTACTTGTGCAATGTATATGAGCCTTAACTATGTAGCTCTGAAATACCCCTTCGAATTGCGCAATCCCAATCCACCGTGTTGTACTGAAAGAATCTGCTTATCTCACTTCACTTTTGCCATCCTCTCCTCCCAGATAAGATCCTTAGGCTCTTTATTAACTGCTATCCACAACTTCTCCTCTGATTGATAAAATATGCCTGACCTGTGTATAAGATTAAAGGGACTAAAAATATTTTAACTACTTGTATATTGCTATCCATATCGATTTAATAGAGATTCAAATTTCTCAGTTTTTGTATTATCTTTTGTTAATCTCTTCCCACATATCCTTAGCTGCCACACCAGAATAATTTTTAATTCATACTCCTAAATATTATAGGGCATTTTATCATGTCCCCATAAAAACTGGATATTGCTGAACCAATTCATAATTTACCACTATTGCCTTTGTTTTAGCTCATTACTTTTGTATCCGAAAAAGATTTGAAACTATCTCAAAATGTTCCACAGCACTATAATGTCCTTTTCTGGTTTTGCCAGGTATAAAATTACATCATCTGTAAATAGAGTCAGCTTTTCTTGACTACCATACTAATTATATCTTCAAATTTCTGATTCCCTTATTTTCTTTGCCAATGGTTCTAAATATAATGCAAATAAAGGGAAAGAGGACACCCTTGCCTGGTTCCTCTGCTGAAGCAGAAATTTTCAGAGAAGAACCCAACCACTTTAAGTTTTGCCTGTGATCTCTCATATATCCTCCTAATCATCCATATAATTTTATCAGGGAATGCAAATGCTTTCATTGTTCTGCTCATAAATTATCAGCTTACTCTGTCAAACGCTTTCTCTGCATCAAGACCCACCAACAACAGTAGTATTTTCTTACATTCTGCTTCCCTCTGGATCATCAGTGTTCTGTTAATTTTGTCAAACATGTGCATCCCCTCCACAAAACCACACTGATCCATATCTATAAATTTTGGCATCATTGTTCCCATTCTTTTAGCCATTATAGACATAAACACCCTATAATCATGGTTTAGTATTGTAAATGGCCTATATGAAGCTGGATCTGATGGATCATTGCCCTCTTTAGGTAATACAGCTACCACTGCTTTCTTCCAGGATGTTGGTACTTCTCCTCCTAAATTACTCATCAGTTTTTCACTACTAGCTTTCAAACTTCCACAGGAATAACATCTATTCCTAGGGGCTTTCCTGTACACTGGTTATACATAACCAATTTTATCTCTTCTCTTCCTATCCTGTTACTAATTGAGCCTCATCTACCTCTAACCTTGGCATATTTAATTCTTCCATAAGCATTTCCACTTGTACTTTTTCTTGATTTTCATATTTTCTGCTTTACAGACTTTCATAGAATTTCCAAAATATGTCAAATATTTCTACAAATCTCTTGTTACCAAGACTCCCTAAGCTTGGCGGCAGTCCTTTCTACTTTCAGTTGCCTGTATGGTTGTTCTAAAAGTTTTTCTGAACTAGAGTTATTATCAAAAAACAGTTGCTTAACAGCAATCTTTCTAAACTCATGCATGTTTTCAAGGTAGTCCCTTATTTTCTGTTTAGCATTCTGTAGTTGCTTGTCTTCTTGTTCTGTGAAATTCCCACTATTTTGCAATACTTTAACATTGGTCAGTCCCTCTAAATAATTCTTGTTACTTCTTTACCATATCTCCCTTTCTATCTCCAGCTTGTTTTTAAATTCCACTCCCTAGCTATATTTTCAGAATAAATGTCTACCTTCTCCAGCAGCTCCTGAATAATTTTTATTACCCATTTCTTAAATTCTTCTCTTAATGACAGATAGGTGGGAAAGTGCCAGTGTCTCATTTTTATTTCATTACCCTGCATTTTTATTTTACTTATTATTGGCGCATGATCTGAAACAGTTATTGGGTGTGTATCAAGACCTTCAATTAAATGCATATGTTCCTGTGAAATGTAAACTTTGTCTACCCTAGCATAGTTTTTGTATCTTGGAGAATAATATGTATATTCACTCCAATCTCCTAGTACTGAAATCACATCTTCCATGCCAAATATTTCCATACATTTCTTCAAAAATCTACCCTCCTGTGTTATATTTTCCCTTCTTGGCCCCCAGAGACATCTTTACTGCTACAGATCAAATTTGAAACCCCACTTATAAGTAATATTCCTTGCTGAAAGCTGATTATTTCTTCCAGAATTTTCTTAAGCTCCATTACAGCAGTTTTAGGTGCAATATAAATATATGCCAGTGTAATCTTCCTCCCTTGCCTTTAGCCCCTTAGTACTAAAAATCTAACAATATTTTCTTTTTTATCCTTTTTTATTACAATTGGAGCTCCTCTTGCAATGAATATAAGTACTCATCTTTTCCTCTGTCCCCATGTATTCTAATGAATAACCATCCTGAAAACTTTTCTTTATCAAATTCACATGCTCAGTTCTTGTATGTGTCCTGTAGCATTACTATCAGTACTCTACATTTTGAATACAGTTCACTACTGTTTCTTTTTTATTTATCTGTGAGACCATTGGCATTTAAAGACATTACAGAAAGCATCACTGTCTTAAAAAGTTATTATTCCCACCTTTTACATATAACAGCTTCTTGTTATATGTCTAGTTCCAGCTTTTCTATTACATGCATAAGCAGTTTGGCAGGTTGATCTTTTATGCAGTTTCTTGTCATATCCACTTGAGCCTATGTCATATCTTACAAAATGTTTTGTTTTACTGAAAGCCCTAAAATAAAAAAAGCACACCCCAATACCCCCTAAAAATCTATTAACTTAATAACAACACACCAAAGTATGTACATATTCAAATACTGAAGTTTTACCCTCCTAATAGGAACAAATGTTCCAAACTGATAGCCACACTCACAGACTTGCGTTAACCTAAAAGAAAGGCTATCCATGCTAAGACGTATGGTGCAGCCTGTGTTTCTAAGTGCTGCCTGGTTTTGTCTTAACTTCATGGCTCTCTCAGCTGAGAAAACACCTGAATGCTTTTAGAAAACATCATCTCCCAGCCATTTCTTTTTATGAGATTGTCTAGTAGAGACATGAGAGACAGATATAAAATAACTAAGCATACATTTTTACTAGAAAAAAGCCTTATAATATTCAATATTCTTTTTCATTTACTTGCTTCCTCTTACAATTTGTTCCTAGATCAAGCTAAGGGCCTTAATCCAGTTATTTCCATAAGCAAGAATAAGAAAATGCACACACATTTTTCTTTTGTCATGCTCTTTTAACCAGCTTTTTCTTCTTTTTTTACATTACAGTGACTATATTTCTTAAACCTGAAACATGGAGAAAGAGAGAATGGAGAAAGAAAAAAAGCAGGCGCACTATTTACATTAGTAACCCCATTACATTTAGCAATAACTGAGAAAACTTTACTTTATAGTATGCAAAGAAATCATGCTCTATTAAAATAGTACCATTAAGATAGCCATTAGGCAGCCACTTAGAAACAGTCTGCTTTGACACAGGTTATTTTTTCTTACCTTTACAAGAAATGAACAAATCAGATAGCTTGGCTCAAAGTAAACCCGGACACCACTTTGAGCATAAATGAAAGATTAGTTCAAAAGGAAACACATCTTTTTGGAAATTAAGATAACAATGGCCCACCAACCACAAGAGCTTGTAACTAAGACACTCTTCTTACAGAGGTCAAAGCAATGGAAAATAGTCTTCTTCATATTAAAAGCCTCAAGTCAGCCTGATGAATTGATTCAGAGATCATTCGCTTTTCCAACACAAAATTATGATCCAAAGGAGAAGCCACCTGCTTTCTAGAAAGCTCAGTAAGTAACAGCCCTTTCAAAAGCATTCTTACATGACATTGCAGTGAAAGAGGGGGATCCATGGTCAGACATAGTGAAATAGCTGAAAAATGAATCTTGATATAGGAGTAAGATAGGCTAGAGGATACTAACTCAAACAAATAATGCAGAACTGGAGAAATAACAGTCTTGAAAGAGGGTTGGTTCTTGTCTTAGCACCAACTAGAAAACCCTTTTTCATTTACTAATATACAATTTTCTAGTAGCAGATTTTCTTACATCCATGAGTACCTGCTGTACATCTCCAGAAAACAGGTGTCTAGAAGGTATTACAATTCTCTCTTCCAGGCAGTTAGTTGCAGTTGTTTGCTGTTGAGATGCATGAAATGCACTTTATCCTGAGTATGTCTAGTCTGTGAGGAAGTTTGTGGTAACTGCCCCTGGTCATTTCCCAAAGGAAGGCAGAACCACTGCTGTCTGAGCCAGAGGGAAGCAACCTCAATAATCTTTGGAGAGTGCTTCTGAGTCTTCAGAATGACCCTGGATATTAGTGGAAAGGGTGAAAAAGAAAGCAGGAAACATTATTGTCCAAGGAAAAGAAAAAGCATTTGCCTTTCAGTCTTTCTTGCATGGAGTCCTGGAGCAGAATATTGTCAACTAAGCCTTATAAGTGGAGGTGAAAAGATCTATTTGAGGTGTTCCCTACAGCTGGATCAGTTCCTGGGAGACCACTGATAAGAGTCGGTCCATTGTCCTGCTCAGCATGTCTGCCACACAATTGATGGATTACTTTCAAAATCCATCTGTCTGAAACTATCTGATGAACAAAAAAATAATAATGATACAAATCCAGCGGAGTTAATGCTCAGCAAAGCAACAGACTGTAGAGGCAAAAAATAAACAAGGAGCTGCTGAGCAAAGCAATGGGGGGGGGGGGGTTTCATCAGACCTAGCATGACAAAAACCATCTCAATCCAATCATTTAAATACATACAAAGGCGCCAAAAAACATCAAGCTCTTTAAAGCTATAGTGCATATTTATAAAATGAATGAGTCAGACATAATAATAAAAAAGACCTATAAATGAAAAAGGAAAAATGCTAAAAACAAATCATTAAAAGATACCCAAATGTTGTTTGGACCATTACTTTCATATGTTATAACTTTTAGATTCTTCATATAAACATTTGGGTATCTTTTAATGATTTGTTTTTAGCATTTTTCCTTTTTCATTTATAGGTCTTTTTTATTATTATGTCTGACTCATTCATTTTATAAATATGCACTATAGCTTTAAAGAGCTTGATGTTTTTTGGCGCCTTTGTATGTATTTAAATGATTGGATTGAGATGGTTTTTGTCATGCTAGGTCTGATGAAGCTATTGCGAAAGCGCTAACCTTTTTTAATAAATAAAATTTATTGTGTGCACATCTGGTTCGCTATCTTCCTATTGAGACTATTGGCTGTTGGAGTTTATTTTTATTGAAACCCCCCCCCCATTGCTTTGCTCAGCAGCTCCTTGTTTATTTTTTGAAACTATCTGATGTCAAAGACTGAAATGGAGGTTCAGACCTTCTTGAATGATTTAGGATTTACCAGGGTGGAAGGGGGAGGAGAGTCTTGTAGATAATCATTCAGACTTATTGGACTGTCATTTGCTCTGGGGATTCCTGCTATCATTTTGGTACCTATTTGCTAATGCTTCTAAATATTTGTTTACCAGAAGCTTATTGTGACTGTTTATTTTGTTTTCTTGAAAAGAGGTGGTAGAGGTAGCATTAAACCCCTTGTCAAATTTGGAGAAGGAAGGCAGAAAAATAAGAGAGATTGCATGGATCAGTTTTCTCTCTCTCATCATATTTTTAAGGACCTCCACAACAGAAGCTTCAATAGCTAACTCTGTCCTAGGGAGAATCAAAATGTTCAACTATGACATCATCTGGAAGGTTTTAAGTATGCAAACATGCAAAAATCCAAATGAAAGCTCCAGTGGCAGCTACTCTGGAGGTGGTATTGGCAAGATCATACGGACATTTCAAACACTGGGTAATGGGATTGAGATATAGCAGCAATTAGGTTACACCAAAGTTTCTTTTTCTTCAGAGGAGGAAACAAATGTCATAATATTCCTCATGCTTCAAAGTAGAAAGCATAAACTTTAACGTATCAGCTTCACAGATGAGAATTCTAAAAATAAGAGATGAAGAATAATACACTTTTCCCCACATCTATCAAAAGCTTCCTATCCTTATCAGAAAGAAAGGGATTGGTATTATCCAGATGTTTAGCAGCAACTGGGTTCACCAGAGGAACAGCTGCTGGGTCTAATCTGGGATGAATACATAAAAACTGCATGACTGAAGCACTTTATGCAAACAATCTGCTTTCACTGGGGCAGCAGGCTTGCTGAGAGGCAAGTTACAAGTTGTGACAAAAGCATCCTCCAATGCTAAAAAAAAACAGGAGGAATTGGACAAGTTTCTGGAAGTTCCAGTTTAAATAAATCATAATCCTCCTTCAGGAACAGGGAAGTGACATTATGTTCTCACTGAAACAACTGATTCACTATGAAAATAGTTTCAGAAAAAGTGAATTCTTCAAAGGCCACAGTCTCCTCATAATCTGAATCAGAAACCAGTGGAGACAAAACAGAATTTGTCCCTTCACAATAATTTTGTGTCTTGAAAACCTGAATCTCTTCAGAAAATGAAAATTCACCTTTTCTTTAATAAGAAACAGTTGAAATGGAAAGGTCAAAATCCTGAAGTAAATCCTCAACTAAGCCCAATAAAGCATTCTTGTCCAAAGAGCTATTCAATGACAGGAAAGTTCTGAAGAACTTGGTGGCCTGAGTGAATGAAAGGTGCCCTTAACCTTTGGATACTGGCCGGCTGCTATATCCTTGGCAGGATATAATCCATACAGCTAAGGCTACTGCAGCAGTAATTATAATGATGAACATAGTATTTTTTCATGATATTCAAGAAACAAAACATTTGTGTGTAGGAGTGGAGCTCCAAAGGTGGCTAAACATAAATTACTACTGTCAAGGGACAAGGTGGGTGGTTTTGCTGTACCTGACTTATTTCATTACTGGACACCACACGAGTAAGGATAATGGGTCTTTGAAAGGACAAAACAGTTGTGAGGGGTACTATTCTAATTTCTGTGGGAGAAGATCCTGATGCAGCTCTTTGTTAAAAGAATCAGAATAATGCCTGTGGGTTGTTCTGAGTGGTTAATGAAGTATAGAACAATGTGACAGACTTGGAGTGGCATGCTTTGTCTCCCATAAAGGTAGCACTGCAGATATGGCTATATTATACATTGATTGGAGAAGCACTGGGCAACTGTATATTGGAACCATTTGTTAAAAGCCTCCTTTTTCACAACATGGGAGAGATGTCAGAAAGATCATTTGTGTAACAAGTATTACTTGTTCTTTGTTAGACTAAAAAGGAAGATACACATGCATTAGCCAATTATTAACTGAACAGGGAACTTCCAGATGGAATAAGATTCAACAGAGAACTAGATTACTTGAGTAGCAACTCAAGGAAATTGTAAGTAGTGTGTAGAAGGCTTTGAAGGAGGTTAGACAACAAAGTTGGTGGGAATCTGAAGCTAAAGGATTAGAAAGTTTAGGTAGGCCCTGGATGCCTTTGTAGTGGTGAGTAATATGTATTCTTCTGAAGTATGCTATACATCCTAGACGGTAAAAAATCTTTGCATGTAAATGTGCATATAAAAATTTTTCAAACTCTGAGCACACTGCATCAAATACACCTGGGAATGGTGGGGAAGTGTTGGAGATGTTTAAGTGGGCTGTTCACAACGTGGATGTACATATTTTGGGAGTGTAATAAATTATTTACTTTCAAGAAGCAAATTCAGGAGTGTTTAGATGAGCTCTGGCCAGCGGAAATCAGACCATCTCCAGTAGTTTTACTGGGCATCCCAAATGTGAAGTACTTCAGTATGCCCATGGAAAGACTGATAATGCTCATGAGGAAGAAGGCTATCACCAAAAAAATGGAAAAAAAAGGGACCCACTTAAATTAGCAGAAGCAGTTAAATTGATTCAAGAACTTTCAGAGGCATTTTTTTTCTGAAAAGTTGTGACAGACAATGGTATACAAATGGCTGCCATGGATTTATTGGTTACACTTGAGACTGACTTTTCTTATTTAAAAACATAATAAAAAAATCTTTGTACTAATGCTCACAGTCAGGAGAATTTCTAGCCTACAAGTGTATAGTTGTTTTAGAATTACTTGTTATAAAGTAGATATTATTAAGAGTTAGACATTATTTAATACAAGGAAAGATAAATTTACATTTTGTTAGTAGCACTGTGTTGCAATATTATTGTTCCACTGAATGCTTTGCAGGTTTATTATGATGCAAAATATTCTAAATAAAGTTAGGAAAATTTTAATAAAAGCTACATATTCCATACTGCCCCCCCCCCCCCAAACACACACACACCCAACTCATGCAAGCAGCAGCAGATTAGGTGTACCTTGGGCCCTGGATGGTTTCCAAGCTATGCCCCCCCACAGGCGCACACACACACACACACACACACACACACACACACACACACACACACACTTTTTTGGACCACAGATGAATGCACATTCTTTTTGGAAACAGCTTCCTGATTGTTTTAAATTGTACTTAACTGTTTAATTAATCAGTGTGTGTGCTTTGAACGTATAGACTTGAGCATTCTTCTGGCAACGGATGAAATAAGATTTCAGATTTTAAATATGGCTCTAGAATAACAGTTTTTGTCATTTTTGGGTATTTTCTGTCTAAAACTCAAATGTCTGTCATTATTTAATAACTGCAATCTTAGTTTACCTGAACATTGCAAATATTATAAGGAGCAAAAATATGATCATGGAGAGCTGACAGCAATAAATTTCAGCTTTGCTTAACACAAACATACTGTTTCACACAATTATGCACTAGTCTTGCAAAGCTAGACTAATAACTGTTTAACTAGACTGTGACACCCAGAGTTAGACACTTTCAAACACAGAGAGCCCATGTACTCAGCAATTACAGCTCTACTGTTTACTGTACATCTTGCATGTCTGATTATGGCAAAAATAACGACAAATAATTATGAGTACAATATTGCACATTTGGCTCACACAGTTATACTACAGCCCATGTATTCAGACTAACTTCATACAAATGTACACAAGTCCTGCAAAGCCAGTGTGTTCACACCAAACAAATGACAAGAAAGATACTTTCATCCACAGAGAGCCTCCACCTAGGCGTTAAAGCCTCTTTGTTATGTACACCACACTTGAATGTATTAAGAAATAATACCTCTTTAACCCCTTGGCACAGGAATAGTGGACAAAGCCTCAATGTCAGAAAAAGATTTTAAATATTGTACTTATATACTTAGAAAATTGCTATAATAACATATTTTGCATTAACATGTATTTTCAAAAATATATGTCCAATATGAAAACTCAGATGTCTTGTCAGTATTAAGAGATTACATTCCTGAAAGGTTTGCCAGCAAACTACAACATTTATGAGGAGCAGAACAAAAATACGAAGCAAAATCAGAAGCATTGTACAAAATTAGGGACCACTGAGAACTATATCATTTCAGCTGTTTCACACAAACAGCCACACATTTTCAAACTGAATTCCCACCAACAGCACACTAACCTTGCAAAGCCAGACTACAGAATTAAAAACATGGCGGCAGGTTACTTTTATCCAGAGATAGCCCCCACCCCACTCAGCAGTTATAGCCACTTTGTTGTGAAAATTTCAATTAATTGTGATAAAAAAATAATACCGCTCCACCTCCTAGCTACAGCACTGGGAACAATGTCATAAAATAACGGGAGACAAAAGCCTAAATATAGGGACAGTTTTGGCCTCCACCTGATAATACATTTCCAGCAATACATAAAATGCTCTTTTACTCCATCTCATCTCACTATGTTGTATTATCACCAATTTGCATTTCATATGCATCATGTACATAGCTCAGGTTTGGGGTGAAAGTGGTATCTGGACCAGTGTATCAATCTATGTAACAACTAGCTAAGTAAATGAAAGTTTAATTAATATTTATGAAAAGTTCCATTTGCCAAATTTAGAATAGCATTTTTTTATGTGAGTGATGTCTACCCTGGTGTAAGCAGACTTGGTCATAAGCAATGAGCGCTATTAAGCACAAAAACAGTATCTGTCTTCTAAATACCATCAGAGAATTATAATCATTATCTCATGCGAGTATCACAGGACATAAAGACATTTAACAAATATGTCTAAGATGAAACTGAAAGAAGCAAGAAAAAAATAACTCCAGCAGACTAAAGGAGGCATTCATTGTCTCTATAATATAGGCTGTTACTAGGCTAATGTCCACTAGGCCTTCACATGCCTAGCCATGCACCCCAAATCCATTTGTATTGCAAGTATCATGGACGTCTGTACAGGGGAGGCATGTTAGTAGGGAGGTAACTAAGGGATTTGTAAGGAGCTGTTAGTCAAGATAATTGATGACCTCCATCCATAAGAGCCACGAGGGCCAGACCAGGGGTTAATTTATGACTTCCTATCCAGTTGTCAAGGTTTTATTTGAATTGGGTTAGGGATGAACTCTATTATGGGGAGTCTATTCCATACTGCAGGAATCCTCTGGTGCACATATTTTTCTCTCTGGCACATTCTGCTTATGTCACAAGTGAAGTTCAGATCCTTAGATGTAATGCTTCTAGTGCTGTTTGTTTTGCCCATATCCAACACATAAATCAGGGCTGGGTCTGAGAAAGCCCTGTAAGCCAGGCAAAGATCCCATCTCAGCAGCCTGTAGGAGACTGAATACAAAGACAGAACCTTTCAGAGATCAGTGTAGGACAGGGTATTCATGCCCTAAACTCTCCTAGTGAGAAACCTTTGTGAGTGTTGCAACTGTTGCAAGTGTCTGGTTAGATAAATACCAAAGGGGGCATTGCACTCAATAACATGTCTGATAAGGGCCAAACAGAGTGGTACTACAACTCCTTTAATCATGGATTTTTTTTTTTTATTTTTTATTTATTTATCATTTGTTAACTGGGAAAGTCCAACTTGGAACAACGCCAATTTTCAGTGGAGGCCCGAGGAGAAAGGTTCCAGATGCATGTCTTTGTAATGTGGGAGGAAACCGGAGCACTCGGAGGAAACCCACACGAATGCAGGGAAGACATACAGACTCCACACAGAAGGCACCCAAGCCGAGAATCGAACCGGAGAACCTCTTGCTGTGAGGTGACAATGTTACCACTGCGCCGTCCGATGTAGTCACTTACCTACAAGTTGGACAACATATAATGATTTTCTTGCTATCTTAGCTCCATGTTGGTCAAAGGCCATATTGCTGTCTAATATGTTTCTAGATCCCTAATTACTGGGTTGACTCTTAGTGCTGTTTTATCAATGTAGTAATTAACTTGGGTTGACAGTTTCCCAAAGGGCATTCTAATGTATGTTTGGCATTGCGTTTTAGGCCATAGCTTTGGCACCAGATTTCATCTGTGTTAAACACTCTTACAAGATACTGGTGTCTTGGGGCAAGGTATAATAGCTTCCAATTTACAGTCATCTGTAAAGTTGGTGAGCCAGAGACCTTGAACATTAGCCTCGACTTTCGAGACGTAAATGTCAAGCAGGAGCTGGCTGCGCACAGAAACCCTACGGTACTCTGCTTGTGAATGGTCTACTAGTGAGGGTGGTCTCACTAATCATGACTTCCTGGGTCCTGTTTGTGAGCCAGCCAGCAATCCAGTTAGTTATATAGGGATTCATGTCTAGCTCAGAGAGCTTGTTAACAATGACTTAGTGGGGTATTGTACAAAATATCTTAGACATTGCCTTGGTGACCCTCTCAAAAAAGTCTACCAGGTTAAGTAGGCATGACCTTCCCTTAACAAAGCCAAACTGGGATGAGTCCAGTGTTTGCAGGTTGCCAGTGTCCTCATTTATCAATTCCATGACAATTCATTCCATGGCTTTGCATTTTAGACTTGTTAGAGTGATGGGTCAGTAGTTCCCTGGGTTGGTTGATGGTCCACCCCTGAGGAGGGGAATGACTGTTGCAGTCCTCCATTCAGTTGGAACATAGCCTGTTTTGAGGCTATAGCTGAAGAGTGCCTTACAAGGTCCTTATAGGGCATGTTTTAGACTGCTCAGGAGGCAAATAGGGATGCTATCAGGATCCAGAGATATGGTGCTTTAGGAAGTACTGCCATCACCTAGTCTCTGCTAACAGCTAGAGGATGCATGTTGGTGGGGATTTGATGTGAAGGAACCAGGGGTACTGGGAGTTGAAGTATGAGCTTAATTAGTCAGTAGATTTACTATGTCACCCTGATCAGTGAGGGTGGTGCCATTCACCACACTGCTGTATGTTACCTTTAAGGTTCTGGACAGAAGAAGACTAAAGAAGGCCCTAAGATTGTCTTTGGTCTGAGAAGTTATACTGACCTCGTAGTTGGTCTTATTGGTATTGCATAGGAGAGCATTTGTCTTTAAGGGTGAGCACTTTTCTTTAATGGAGTTGCTATTCCTGATTTTGGCCATGAGTTATGTATCTTGTTTAAGTGAGGATTCTACCAGTAGGATTTGTTTTTAGTATTTGTCCTAGGTTAACTTCTGGTAGGTACAACAGCCTCTATGCAGCCATTCACATGTTTGTAAAGGGACTCTGTGAATACGTCTGCATAGGTAGCTGTGGTCTCAAGGTTAGGGGGAGCCCTGAATTTTGACAAATTGTTACTTAATAGGGTGCAGCTTTCCTTAGAATAAGTCCTAATTGCTACAGTTTTAGCTAGGTTTTCCAGGTTGATTTTTACTTCAAAGTAGAAACCTTTGTAATCCAACCTCCTTAGTGAGGTGGTGCAATGCTCTCTCATGCAGGCGAGGACCGGATCCAGTATGTTTGATCATCTCTTTGGACCATGCACTACCTGTTCCAGTGTGTTTGTGTTAATGAAGTCCAGGAAGCATTGTGCCTGTAAATTTGATGTACTGTAAGTTTTCTAGTCTATAGAGAGGTAATTAAAGTCACCCATGAAGGGTGTGTGTTTGGTTGGATGGTGAGTGCCTTTAGTAGGTTTAAATAAGAGTAATGAGACCTTAGGGGCATAGATAGTAACCTGTAGCTAGCTATAATGGCACAGTGGTGCAACGGTATGCATTGTCACCTCACAGCAAGAGATTCTCTGGTTCAATTCTCAGTTGGGGTGCCTTCTGTGCAGAGTCTGCATGTCTTCCTTGCATTCATGTGGGTTTCTTCTGGGTGCTTCGGTTTCCTCCCATGTTACAAAGATATAGATTCATAGGTTCATACTAGGCTATCTGCCCCAGGACATTTATAAGCCTAGCCAGAGTATGTTTGGCTTTCGCCACCCATTTTAAATTAATTTTGCTATGCCCTTTTTCGAGGTTAGTATACTGTGCCTCTGTCGAATAGTGACACAGAAGTGATACCCGGGGTAAACCTACGATCTCCCATCCACTCATCAAGATTCCTCTTGAAGAGAGTCAATGAGGGACTCTGCCTAACTTGGACTGGGATTTTATTCCAGAGTGAAGGGAGCCTCTGGGTTATGAATCTGTCCCTCCAGCATGTCCTATTTATTTCAGTGCTGAGGTTCAAGTCTCTCGAGCGTGTAGCTTGATGGGATTTGGATTTTTGAGGTGCAGCATGTCCCTTAATTCCGGGTTGGACATGGCTTTATACGTCAGGCACAAGTCGCCTCTGAGCAGGTGGTATGCCACTGAGTAGAGCTGGAGTTTCTTTAACCGGGCAGCATATGGCATCTGTTTGAGCCCTTTGATCCTCTTGGTGAGGTACTTTTGGGGTCTTTCCAGTTGCTGCAGGTGTTTGGTAAGGTACATCCGAAAAGGGGCATTGTACTTGATTATGGGCCTGATGAGGGATGAGTAAAGAGGCACGCTGACCTCCCCTAATCTAGATGTGAATCCCTTCATGATTAGGTGGGCTATATAAAATGTTTTTCTAACCACTTTGGCCACGTGGTTGTCAAATGAGAGATTGCTATCAACTTGGGTCCCCAGGTCCCTAATTACTTCTTCTGTACTTAATGGATTACCACCTATGTGGTAATTTGTGGGCACTTTGTTTTTGCCAAAGGGGATGACTATACACTTTTTGGCATTTAGCTTGAGGCCATGGCTCTGGCACCAGTTGTCTGTTTCGATGAGGCCCTTTTGGGGGATGTTTGTGTCGGCTGGAGAGTCAATTATGGCACCCAGTTTGCAGTCATCTGCGAACTTGGTCAGCCACAGTCCTTCTGTGTTGGCCTGTACCTCCGAGAAATATATACTGAACAAGAGAGGTCCCAGGACTGAGCCTTGTGGGACGCCACTTGTAACTGGTTTGGAGTCTGACATGGCTCCAGCAATTCTAACCATGTGGGTTCTGTCCTTGAGCCAGTTTGCAACCCATCTAGTGACATAGGGGTTTATATTTAAGCTGGTGAGCTTATCTATAATGCCCGTTTTTCCCTGGGCCTCCACTGAAAATTGGCTCGGTCCAAGTCAGACTTTCCCGGTAAATAAATGTTACATAAATAAATAATATGGTGAGGGAACTTATCTATGGTGACTTCCATGTGGATGAGCTGCATGGTATCATCCAGTTCAACTAACCTACGGGTACATTTATGGCCAACATAGACTGAGACATCTCCACCTTTTCCCTGCCTGTGCTTTTTGTTGGTCTAAATGTGTGAAAGGCAAAGTGGCCATGCACTGCTTGGAACACTTTCAACAACTTTAAACAAGTCTTGGTCACAGTACAGATGTCTACATTCTCCCTCGAAGAATGTTGAGTTTTTTTGTTTTTAATTATGCTGTTGTTTTCCAGGTTAGAGCACTGATCTCCAAGGACCTTTTTCAGACTAAGCCCTGGTGTGGTGTCTGGTTAAGTGACTTGCTCAGAGTCACACAGTTATGTAATGGAGGCTGAGGGAATCAAAACTTGCACCACTGGACCACAGGAAACAGCACATCAACAGCTCCTTAATTCTCTAACCCAATTGCCAGGCCTGTTTAGGTTCCTATCATTTAGCAGTAACACCACAAGATTGCTCAAAGATTTTTTTTCATGATGGTGGTAGCTTTGCCTTTTTGACATTGCTTAAAAAAGGCGTTAAGGAACTGGATAAAGTTTTAGCAAATATCCATAAGCCTGAGGAGACAACTGCAGCCCATTCTTAGTGAAGTACCATGGTCTGTTGTGGATGTCCTGACATGCTGACAGATACTGGATCCCTTGGACTGACACCAGAAACTAAGACAATTAGTAAAATCATTTAACATTTGTACTATGGTATCATCCTTGGCAAAGATAAAATGCTGCTTAATGAAAGGCACATACCTTTCTGACACATATTCGGAACGATGCATTATGTCTCTTTTCATATATACCAGTGAGGTGAGTCTCAGGTCAGTTATACCCACATGGACTATAACAGAATCATATTGGTAACTGGGGCAAAGTATTAATACATGAAGACAGTAGAGCATTTATGGAAAATGATTATCTATTGTACATCAGGCAATGAAGGAATGTTGGGAGGCAGGTGTGAAATTCAAGCTGCTGTATCAGTTATCTTCAGAATATTTTTTCCTAGAGGATCAAATTAATTCTTTTGATGCAGGACAGACTAAGGAGGAAATACAAAAATGTGCCCAGCAAAAAGTGAGCCATCAAGCAGAAAGGGACTCTGCTTCTCATTCTTCTGAAAATAAAGCACATGGAAAGACTCTGCCAGTGAAAGATTTTCCACTGTTCCAAAGGGAATGCTTGACAAACAGAGAAAAGCACAGGAGTTGACTGGAAGAATCTGGAATACCTTGGAATTGAAAGAGAATCTGGAGTTCGGAGATGGAAATGAGCAAAATGGAAATCAGTGAATAAATGTGAGACTGCAAAGCATCAATCACATTTGTGAAATACTGCTTTATAAGAAAAAGTGGAAGGAGTGGACTTTTGACTTTGTTAAACATGTGAGGAGCTGAAAGGCATTTGTTCCACTTCATGTCATTAATGTTTGGAAGGACAATGGGGGAGGGGAAGAGGAAGGAAAAAGGTAATTAAGAAAAATATTTTCTGCTCTTAACAGTATTTCCTATGAAACTTCTCATGATGTAAATTGTGTGTTTTATAGTACAGCATTTTAGTTTTTCTTGTATGTGAAAAAGTTACTAAAAATAAACAGATGCCTTTTTTCACTTTCTTTTTTTTAGTATTAAGAAATGTAGGCATTACAATATAAAAAGAAAAAAAGAAGACTAGACAAAAGTATGTTTAAATTAACAGACTATAATCTTGGGATTTTGAGGTGAGGGTGAAATAGTACACAGATCATAAAATATAGACAGCTGTATTTTTTCTCTTACTTTTTCACAGGTGAATGTCTGGGCCTAGACCTTTGGCTTAATCTAATGAGTTGCAAGTGTAAACAAGAAGCTAGGAGAACACTGAGCATAATGAAATGTTTTCCTTTAGCAATAAATGATGTCCTTTTATTCCCATGTTGCAGTATTCTTTGTGTGGGATTCTCTGCCAAGGGTGACCTGAATGTTGGCTCGTATACAAAAGCTTAAGCCTGGTTGCTGTAGATGTGTGGGATGTCACACATAGGGGCCATAAACCAGGGACATTAAATGTGACGTCTGCATGCAAAGACCTCAGAACTTTTCAGCCGGAGTTGAACGTCAGATTGATCGCATCTCTCCTCTATTATCAAGAAGTCTAAAGCTAAGTACCACATTGAGGATTTTGTTTTTTGCTACTGCTTGAGCTTGGTTTAATGTCCCCCCTTTTAGCCGAGGTTTGCTAAGAAGGGTAAATGCCGATGTAGGAGTCAGATTCCGCATAAAGACTTGCATGACCATTGTGTTTTTTTGCCTAGGCCAAAAACACGACCATACCTCTTGTCTCATGTGTCAATCCTTCATCCCAAAGATGCTCAGAAGCCATCTGGCCACCCTTAATCTTTACTTAGAAAATCAGAGACTAAAATGTTAGTGCTTAAGATGGATCCTGAGTCGGCCGCCCAGGCGGAGCCTCCACACAAAAAGGCCAAGATGTCATGTCCTACTACTTCTGCCCCTCCGCCATCGGACACCCCATCAGCTTTTGCTTTATGAGTTGAGGGACGTTTGTTAGAGCAGTCTACCTCTTTGACTCCCTTAAAGGAAGCCGCTTCTGAAGTAAAGGCTGGTAAGTCCATGGAGGTAACTCAGACGTCAGTTTCTACCAATGTTGAGGGGGAACCAGGCCTTGCCAGATGCCCAAATGGGATACCAGAACCCAAATCCCCAGCTCCAACAAAGGCCCCAGAAACTAGGCCTTCTCCCAGGACTACTCCTTTGAAAAGGAAACAGAAAAGCAAGCATCTATCTCCCTCTGCTGAGGGATTACCTGACTGGCAATCCTTGATGCAGGCCTTCATGGCCCTTAGACCCTCAGCTTCTTCACCCTCCACCATTCCTGTTCTCAACCCTAGGTCTGCCTCAGCTACTTCAAATCCACCTTCCCATTCCTCATGAAGGAGAGGAAGAAGGTTTACATCATTGGATGAGTCAATTCCTTACTCATCACAGGTTGCCTCTCCATTGGAATACTATTCCCCTGATGAGGAATCCATAGAAGTGGACTCTCCCCCAGAGGACATCACCTTTGGGGAGACCATTACCAAAATGAAAGAATATTTCACATGGGATACTTCCCAAATGGCTGAAACTCAAAAGAGATATTTTGAGTTACTACAAGTAGAATCTCCCTCTCCATCTGCCATCCCACCAGTTACAGACACTTATCTTAATGCATTTTCTTCAGCACCAAAAAATCCTGATTCACAGCCACCTGCCCCCTAAGAGACCTGACAGTTTCTATAAGATGCCTGATGAATATAAATTCCTGGTGAAACCCCCCTTGGCAGACCCAGCAGTGATAGCTGTACCCCCTGACAAGCAGTCAAGGTTAATACCCACCTCGTCCCTTTTACCTACTGACAAGGACAGTAAGAATGTGGACAGGATAGGCAAAAAGGTTTATACTTCCTCCAGACTAGCCTTCAGAACTATCAACTACCAAACTCATATGATAAAAATAGAAGTTATGTCCTTACCATAACGTTCCATGTGGAGTGTTCATCTCGCCTTTGTTCTTACACATGGGTTCGGAGCCGATCCTCGGCTCCGTGTCGGCCGCTTGCAAGCTCTGCATCGAGAAGAAGCTCGAGATCACCTAATACCCACAATCCCCCTCTGCCTTTACCTCAGATCTAGTTTGCAAGCAAACCAGCCATAGAGAGCACACACACATACCAAAAATTACATAATGAAGGATCATCTATATACATATATACATATATATATATATATATATACACAAGTGTATCATACAATACAAGTCTTGCAACTGCAGAAGGAGAATACTCCAGACCAGGCACCAAATCGAACGTTCTTCCTAAGGGTGGGAAGGGTGGGAGTGTAAGAACAAAGCGAGATGAACACTCCACATGGAACGTTATGGTAAGGACATAACTTCTATATGTGAGAGTGTTCAATCTCGCTTTGTTCTTACACATGGGTAGCGTCCCTAGCTCCATGATCCTGAGGAACTCACGGGAGAACGTTCTTGAGCACAGTGGAACCAAAGGTTGCCCTATCCCTAGAAACCCTGTCCACTTTGTAATGAGAGATAAATGTATGTGGTTTAGCCCAAGTAGCAGCCACACAAATCGTGTCTAATGGTAAGCGAGCTGCGTGAGCTAAGGATGTAGACACTGATCTCGTGAGAATGTCCTTTAGGTTTGACCGATAAGGTTTGATTGGAAGCCTCATAAACGTATGTGATACAATCAGTTAGCCATTTGGAAAGAGTTCATTTCGTAACTGCTACACCCTTCCTGCTGTCAGCAAAGGCTACAAACAGTTGATCAGATTTCCTGTGATCTTTTGTTCTATCCAAATAAAACCTGAGTTGTCTATGGACATCCAATTTGTGCAACATATACTCTAATTTATTAGAGTGATTTTTGAAGAAGGTGGGTAATTCAATGGACTGATTAATATTATTAGTAGAGCAAACTTTGGGGAGAAAGGATGGATTAGTGCGAAGGGATACTCTGTCAGAGTGAAAAATTAAATAAGGGTGTTTAATAGAAAGAGCCTGAAGCTCCGACACTCGCCTAGCGGATGTAATGGCCACCAGGAATAGAGTTTTCCACGATAAAAATTTCAATGGGCAAACTGAGGCTGGTTCAAAGGGGGGCAACATCAATTTAGAAAGTAAAAGGTTCAGATTCCACGGTGATGTAGGAATTCTAACTGGTGGTCTGATATGAAAAGACCCTTTTAAAAAAGCTTTACAAAGTCTGTGAGCCATAATAGGCACCACATTCTTCCACATGAAAGTTAGAAATGGCAGCCAATTGCACTCTTAAAGTAGCAGGAGAAGCTCCTTCATGAAACAATTCTGTCAAAAACTCCAAGATCTTGTTCAACGGAGCTATAACGGGGTCCAAATGATGTGAATTAGCCCAGAAGACGAAACGTTTCCATTTACTGGTGTAGGTTTTTGTAGTGGAAGCTTTATGAGAAGCCACTAAAATATTCTGAACCGCCGGTGTAAGGGAATCAGACCTGGCTAGAAAGGGAAGCGGAGCAGCCAAGCTGCTAGATGGAGTGATTCGAGAGATGGGTGAGGAACTCCTGACGAGTGAGTCAGTAGATCTGGCTCTGGGTCCAGCATCCAAGGTCTCCGAATGCGGTGATGCAAGAGAAAGGGGAACCAAATTTGACGAGGCCAGAATGGGGCAATGAGGATTATCGTCCTCTGAAGGTTGTTGGCTTTCTGCAGAAACTTTGCAATCAGGGAAATGGAGGAAAAGCATACAGGAGACCCGGGGCCAATCGTGCACCAGCGTCCCTGGGGACTTCCCTGGAGGGTAATAGGGCAAAGTAGCTCCTGCATTTGGCGTTCATTGGAGACGCAAACAGATCGCAGGAAGGCTGGCCCCACTTGCGAAATATCATGTTCGCAATTGACTGTTTGAGGGACCACTCGTGAGGCAACAGTATTGCTTTGCTCAGCCTGTCGGCTATGACGTTGGATGACCCCGGGATGAGCGTTGCGATCAGAAAGTGACCCGTGGACTCTGCCCATTGCCAAATTCTCATGGCCTCTCTGCATAGTTGATAAGACCTGGTTCCCCCTTGCTTGTTTATGTACCAGACTACGGACATGTTGTCTGTCTGAACTGCAATAGTCCCTAGAGGAAGAAGGGGAGCAAAGTGTTGCAACGCTAAAAACACTGCCCTCAACTCCAGAACATTGATGTGCAGATTGTACTCCAGATTGGTCCATTCGCCTTGGACTGTCTGTCCCTGAAAGATGCCCCCCCACCCTATCAGGGAAGCGTCCGTGGTTATCGTCGCTGACGGTGTGGGTAGCACAAATGGTCTTCCGCTGGAAAGGTTGCAAGTCTGAAGCCACCAAGTTAGGTGTGACTTGCATGTGTTTGTTATCAGAATTTCGTGTGTCAGAGGTAGCTGTTGGAACGACCATTGTGCAAACAGCAGCCATTGTAGGACTCTCATGTGCAGTCTTCCCAATGGTATCGCAATGAGAGAAGCTGCCATGAGACCCAAGACCTTTAGAACCAGCTTTGCCGGGGATTTTTTGGACGACAGAAGGAGAGAAATGTTGTTTTGAAGTGCGACTATCCTTTCTGTAGGAAGCCTTAGAATCAAATGATGCGTATCTAATTCCGCTCCTATGAATAAGATATGCTGTGATGGCTGTAGTAAAGATTTTTCAAATTTACGGAAATTCCGAGGTGAATACAAAGTTGTAGGGTGTAATCCCTGGCCTGTATCAGTTGACGCCGGGTGGTGGCAGACAGGAGCCAGTCGTCCAGATACGGAAACACCTGGAATCCTAGGCGCCTCAGATGAGACGCTACCACTGCCATGCATTTGGTGAAAACCCTGGGGACTGAGGTCAGACCAAAGGGCAGGGCTCGAAACTGGTAGTGACTGGCTCCCAGCCGAAGCGCAAATGATCCCTGGACGCCCTGGCCATTTTGATGTGGTAGTATGCGTCCTTCAGATCTATTGAGCACATCCAGTCGTCCTTCTGTAGGAATGGAAGGATCGATTGAAGCGTGACCATTCGGAACTTTTCCTTCTTGACAAAGGTGTTGAGGTTGCTTAGGTCCAGAATTGGCCTCCAGTCCCCTGTCTTCTTTGGAACTAAAAAGAACCTTGAGTAAGTCCCGAATCCTATTTGGTCCGCTGGGACTGGTTGGATGACTCTTTTTTTCTAGCAGCTTTGAAATTTCTATAGCTGCTGGGTCTCGCAGATGGGGCGGTACATCTGGGAGTTTTTTCTTTGGAATGGGAGTGGATAGGAATGGTATTTTGTAACCTCTGGTAACAACGCTTTTTACCCAGTTGTCTGTAGTAAAGTTTTGCTAGGCCTGAGGGTATAAAGCTAAGCGACCCCCGACTGCCTCCAGAGCAGGACAGTCGGGCCTCCTCTCAGGAGTGCTGGAAAGGTTTTCCAGGGGGGGCATCCCTGTCACCTTGGTTTTGCGGACCCCCTCTGCCGCCAGGGCGGCGTCTTCCACCTCTGCCCCCTCCTCTGCCTCTAGAGGGGGCATCACCCTGTGTGCCTGGGAAAGATCCTTGGGGTTTTCGAAACCACATTTTCCCACCACGTTGCCCTTTGGGGTACGGTCTGGAAGGGGTGGAAAAACGGACTCCGACAGCAGACAGAGTCTTTCCCTCCTGTTCACACCGGGTAAGGGTCTCCTTTACTTTAGGGCCAGAAAGTGTGGCACCATCAAATGGGGCGTTAGTAAAGGAAGACTTGAAGGCTTCCGCAAATGAACATAAGCGCATCCAGGATTGCCTACGAAGAGCAATCGCTGAAGCCGCTGCCCTACTCGATCCTTCGGCTGCGTATGATATCAGCCTCATGGATGAGTTAACAATGGATGTAAGGGTATTTAGATGTGCTGAAACTTTCTCTGAGACCGCAGCATCTGTAGTACCCTGGAGGGTAACTCCCAACTCTTTGACTAGATCCCTCTGTAAGCGTGTAAAATGGGTCAAATAGTTCAGGGACCGCATAGAAAAAGCCGCTGAACTAAAAATGCGCTTCCTGTATCTGTCCATAGTCCTAGAATCTCTGTTAGGCGGATGGACAGATGAGGAAGATTCCGACATCTCCTTTTTCGTGGCCGCTGCCACCACCATAGCGTCCACTGGAACTCCTTTAGTGAGGTAAGCCTTGTCTTGGGGTGCAGTGATGTACTTATTAGGCTTCCTAGGGACCGGTTCCACCGTGTCAGGTGTCTCCCACGCCCTTCGAGCAATCAATTCCATTAACTCATCGAAGGGCGGAGTGACCCAGGAGGAGGAAGAGCGAGCACCAAATGCCTTCAGCAAGACTGACTCATCCTCAGAAAGGGGGAGGGACTGCCAATCACCTCTCTGCTTCAGGATCTCCAAGATGTCAGAAAAGGAGACATCTTCTGAAGGTGACTTTGGGGACCCTTCTGACTCATCCAAGTCAGTATCGGATGTTAAAGATTCTTGTGGAGAATCTAAGTGTCTCCTCTTACACAATCTTTTCCTAGGGACCTCTTCGGGGGGAGCATCCGAAGAAGCCTCCGAGGAAGAGGGGCACCCTCCAGGGGTGGCTGAGACACCGGTGCTCGACGCTTGGATGTGGCCGTTGGTGCAGAGGAAGATAACGGCCCTTTATGGGGAGGAGAGGCTGCTTCTACTGATGTGGTTGTCTGGGTAGACAACACCTTCCTCATGAGATCGAAGGCTCCCGGGTCCCGAGTCGAGGAATCTCCGGTTCAAGAAATGGGAAGAATCCCGAGACAGGCACGAAGGTATCGACCCGAGGACGGAGCCGAATTGATCCGCCGAGGCCCGAGAGGAAGAGTCGGAACCAAACGCCGGTTCGACTCGCCCCGGAACCAAGGACGGATCGTCGGCTCCGAGACTCCGGTACCGGATCCGACAGAGTCGAGGTGAAAGGAGCAGACCGAGAAAAGGACGGTTCTGGCACCGAGGGCTCCACAATCAGTAGATCAACCTCTTCCGGCTCCAAAGACTGGACAGGTCTCGGAGGAGGAAGGGATGGAGATAATGGGAGGCCTTCAAGTTTCGACACCAACTGGGTGGAAACCGAGATAAGTTTGGACAGGGCCGAATGTTCCAATAACTTCTGCACCACACGGTCCACATCGATATCGGAGAGCTTAGAAGAACGGGTCAAAGGAACTGAAGACGGAGCCGACCTCAATAGTGTCGAGGGAGGGAGCTCCATCACCGGTTCCAAGACTCGAGGCTCGGAAACTGCCAACAGTTGAACACTCGGCCCCGAAGTCTGTGGAACCGGTGATCTAACTTTAGTCGAAGAGCTCGGAGCCGATGACTTGGGCTCCGATGTCTTCGATTCCTTCGAGGACTTGGATGCCTGGTCAGAAGCATCCAGAGCCTCCTGAAAGGAAGGTTTTAATAAACCCCTGTCCATTAGTTTCCTGCGCCTATCTGTCATGACCCTCCCACTGAAAGAATGACAAATAGAGCAGTCTTCTTGCAGATGGAGAGGGCCAAGACAGTAGACACAGGAACTATGATTGTCAGTTACTGACATTTTTTGCCCACATTGGCAACGCTTGAACCCTGATTTGGCCTTTTCAGACATGTCACTCTAAGTAGAAAAATAGTCAAATCCAGTAAAAAGTCAAGTCCGGTAAAATTGTCAAATCCAGTAGTGAAAGTCAATCCGGTTGTCAAATCCAATAAGGGGTGGTAGGCCCCGAAGAGAACTCTAACTAAGTTTTAAAACTTAAAGGTACCGAGATTCCCTTATACCTTACCACACTCACACAATATATCACTAAACAGCTTATAACACTAAAGTACCAAGAAAAAATACAAGAATAAAATTCTAAATCTTATCTCAGGTGCTCGAGCTCGACCCAGTGATGCGAACGCTGCAGCGGCAAACTAGATCTGGGGTAAAGGCAGAGGGGGATTGTGGGTATTAGGTGATCTCGAGCTTCTTCTCGATGCAGAGCTTGCAAGCGGCCGACACGGAGCCGAGGATCGGCTCCGAACCCATGTGTAAGAACAAAGGCGAGATTGAACACTCTCACATTATGCCTTAAACTTAGTATCCCAAGCCTCTACTCTCCTGTCTTCCTTGCCTGACTCCCCTAACAAGGCAGAGGTAGCATCAAAACTGTCCCTGGCTTCTCAAGTGGCCAGACATTCAATTAGATGCAGTTATGATGCATCACAGGCTTCTACAAGGTCTGCTGCTTCTGCATCAGTGCTACACAGATATTCTTGTTTTCGCCTTCAACCCCTGACGGAGGAATTCAAGTCCAAAATTCTTGATGCCCCTCGACCACAACCTCCTGTTTGGGTAACAGTCTGCAGAACTCTCTAAAAACCTTCAACAGAAAAGCAAGGAGCTTCAAGATATTAAACACCTTCTGGTGTCCCCCATTCCTAAATACTACAGGAAATACCCAGCCAAGACTAACTTTGTCAGTAGGACCCCCTCCTCTACTACTCCTTTCTCTTCCAGGCATAGGAAAGGAGTCAGGAGAAAGACCACTTCCAGACCAGCTTCCTCTCAACCGACCCAAAGACAGCCCTTTCATGACAAAAATGGCTCCAACAATGCGTGACTGCCTTGCCCACCTCCACCTGTCAACTCGCCTCTCCCACTGCCTACCCCTTTGGAGAACTATCACCACAGACTGCTGGGTTCTGGCAATAGTAGAAGACAGACATTTCCTCACTTGGAAAGAAAGACCCCTGAAAGGGGCATTCCATTCCCACCCAAGAATCAACTACACCTTATTCCCAAAATCCTACAGGATCTTCTGAACCATGGAACAATAGAACACATCATTCCAGGACAAGAAGGAAAAGGTTTTTACTCAAATGTTATTTCTAGTACCAAAAAACGACCACCCTTGGCGGCCAGTTCTGGACTTGTCTTTTCTAAACCTCCTCCTAAGAGTTCCATCTTTCCAAATGTTATCCCTCCAGACCCTTCTTCCATTATTGCCAGCCCAGTGATTCATGGCCACGGTAGATCTCAAGGAGGCCTACCTCCACATCCCCATAAAACCCTCTCACAGAACATACTTACATTTTACTGGGCCCTGTTCTCACTTTCAATTTACAGCCTTGCCCTTTGGTTTATCTACTACACCCAGGGTATTCACAAAATGCCTGGCCCCAGCAATAGCATATTGTAGAATCAAAGGCATTCAAATTTACCCCTACCTAGACAACATCCTCATTCTTGCAGAAAAGGATGACACCCTAAAAAAACATCTGCAGTTCACCATGTCCCTGCTACATGGCTTGGGGTTCACCCTCAACCTCCCAAGTCATTCCTAACCACAAAGCAGGACAAAATCTTTCTGGGATGCAGGGTCAGAACAGACCTGATGCAGGCATTCCTCCCTCAGGACAAAGTTCTCTCCCTTACTGCCCACTTCCAGGACCTGATCCAGGCGCAACAACTATCAGCAAGATAATTCCTATGGGTTCTGGGCCTTATGGCAGGCACCATTCCTATGCTGCCATTAGCCAGGATGCATATGAGAAAACTGCAGTGGCATTTGAAGAATGTGTGGTCCCAACACAACCACCCTGTAGAATTTCAGATCTCATTCTTACCCTGCCTCAAAGAAGAATTAAGGTGGTGGATACAACAAATTCAAATTAACCCAGGCATTCCATTCCATCCCACACCCCAGCTCAATACATGCATACAGCTGCATTGGACCTGGGCTGGGGGGCTACCATGAAGGGTCTCAAGGTAGATGAGAACTGGCACCTTACCCTCCAGAAAAAAACATATCAATGTGAGGAAGATGACAGCAGTCCTTTTGGCTCTGAAAACGTTTCTCCCAATCCTGCAACCAGGTCCCCTTCAAATCTTCACAGACAATACAACAGTCATGTGATACCTCAACAAACAAGGTGGGACCAAGTCTTATCTCCTATGCAGGATAGCAATCCAGATTTGGGCCTAGCCTCCAGAAACAACGTATACCTGCAGGCAACCTATAGCCCATCCCAGAACAAACAACATGCAGATGTTCTCAGCAGATAATCCTCTCTACATCACGAGTGGATGTTGAACAGGGAAGTTTTTCTAGACATTGTCCACCAGTGGGGCACGCCTCAAGTAGATTTGTTTGCCTCCCCCAGAACAGACAAATGACAAAATTCTATACCAAGGACCATTCCCCACTACCCTGGAGTGTGGATGTCTTCAGCATTCCATGTAAGGGATGATTTCTATATACATTTCCCCCCATTCCCTCTCATTCCAAAAATCCTTCTGAAGATCAGGAAGGACAAACCAGAAATCTTGCTGGTGACTCCCTACTGGCCAAGGAAGCATTGGTTCCTCCTACTACTGGCAATCGTTAGGGGCAATCACCACAAGTTACCCCCATAAGGCGGACCTACTCACACAGCAGAAGGGAACACTCATTCATCCTAACCTAGAGATGTTAAGCCTAACACTGTGGGTGATAAACTTTTAATTCCCTTCAGACACCACTATTCTGAGGACATGCTTTCAGTCCTGAGGGAGGCCAGGAAACCTACTACAAGGAGTTCCTACATTTCAAAATGGGAAAGATTCTCCAAATGGTGTCTCAAAAGGCATAGGGATCCCTTTCTAGAGGATGTTCCTCTAGTCATAACTTGTGTGTGTGAACTTATCAAGCCTGGCCTTTCATACTCTTTAGTGAAAATCCAGCTATCTGCAATATCTGCCTTCTTACCCCTAGACCCCCCAGGCTAGATGCTAAACTGTTCCTGAAAGGAGTCGTGCACATCAGACCACCAAGAAAACCCATCCCACCACCTTGGGACTTAAACTTTATACTAGAAAAACTCACAATGGCTCCAGTCGAGCCAGCCAGCTCTGCAACACTCCAAATGTGCACATGGAAAACTGTTCTACTTGTGGCCCTTACCTCTGCTAGGAGGGTGTCAGAGTTACAAGCTCTCATGGCCTGCCCACCCTACACTATTTTCCACAAGGACAGGATGACCCGATGCACCAAACCTTCTTTCATGCCCAAGGTGGTCAACATACCATCTTTAAACCAGCTCATTTACCTGCCCACCTTCTTCCCCTCTCCCAGTACTGACAGAGACGATACTCCATTCCCTGGATGTGCACAGGCAACTGAAGATTTATTTAGACAAAACTAAGTCCATCAGAAAAGCCAATCAACTATTTGTATCCTTCCACACCAGAGCCCTGGGCAAGGCAGTCTCCAAACAAACCGTCTCCCACTGGATCAGAAAAACTATCTACTTCTACTACTCCTACCATGGCAAGGACCTACTTCAGAGGGTAAGCGCTCACTCTACCAGGGCCATAGCATCCTCCAAAACATTCTTCAAGAGCCTGGACACAGCCTCCATTCAGGAGGCGGCCACCAGGTCCTCTATACATACCTTTTCCAGACACTACAAATTGGACCACATCTCCAGAGCAGGGTTTGCTAGGGCAATCCTGCAGGGCCCTCTGGAATGAGCTACCTCTACCTCCACCCTCCTTCTTCCTAACCTGTGGCACTCTCCCACACTACGAATACTGCAACATGGGAATAGAAGAACATGGAATAGCTGTGTAAACTCTTACCATAACCATAGATGTTCTTCTCTTCCATGCTGCAGTATTCCCACCACCAATCCCCCTTCATTCCTATTGGCCTGTCTAGAAGGCAACCTGGAGCACCACCTAGACTACGGTCAGACTAGCCAGCAAATGACACTTCACATTTGGCTCATACTAGTTGACTGTCCAACTGGGCAATTAAGTTCTGAGGTCTGTGGGTGCAGACGTCACAGTTAAGGTCCCTGGTTTATGGCCCTATGTATGGCATCCCACACACCTACAGCAACAGGACTTAAGCTTTTGAATAGGAGCCGACATTTGGGTCACCTGAGGCAGAGAATCCCACACTAAGAATACTGCAACATGGAAGAGAAGGACATCTATGATTATAGTAAGATTTTATACAACTCTTCTTTTCAGTTAGCCTTTAGAAGCCTGCAGCTGAGGACTTTTTTAATGTTAAGTTTCCATGAATACAAGCTGGCAACAGGGCAATAAAAAGCTAGAATACTGGTTTCTTCAAGGGTAAAAGTTAATATTTTCTTTAAGTATGAAGTTGTTTTTCACATATGGGACAAGAATAAAGATAAAAAAAGAATATGCACTAATTAATGTAAGCAGAAGCATCTTAGCATAGACAACCTCAATTTTATGTTAATTAAGACCTGTGTTTGCAGCTATTTGTGACAATTGTTTCTATTAGGAAGGTTAAACTTCATTATTTAAAGTGTGTTCTGGGGGTGTGTTTGGATTTTTGTGTGAGATTTTTAATTAAAATAAAAAATAAAATAAAAAAAGTTGTGCAAAATATGACATAGGTTCTAACACTGATATTAAGAAAATCATACAAAGGAATAACTTGCCAAACATTAGTGGGTGCATATATCAAAAAGGTTGGAAATAGACATTTAAAAAACTGTGATATATATTAGGTGGGTCGATATTGAATTAGTGAATGCTTAGAAAAGCGAATGCTAATTCATTGACTGTTTTTAAGCGAAAGCTTAAAATCTCGAACACCCGGAACAATGATTTTTTTCACAGGGAAAGACATTGCTGGTCCACAAAAAAAAAAAAAACAAAAAACAAATTAAACTTAAAACATTATCTAATGTGCGGGGCTTCACCCCCACACTCCCCCTACTTAAATATACCAACTCCGAGATCGCACCACAGTGGAGGAAATGGCGAACTCCCGAAACCGGCCCAGCGATTTTTTCCCTGTGAAAAAAAATCACTGTTCCGGGTGTTCGAGATTTTAAGCTTTCGCTTAAACATGATCGAATTATCATTCACTTTTCTAAGTGTTCGCTAATTCAATATAGACCCATATTAGGTTGGAATAATGACTTCTTATCATAATGGTGACACTTTCCATATTATTTTGGAATGTGAATGGTCTCGCATGTACAGAGAAAAAGGAAAAGACATTTAATTATATTATAAATGCAGACTGCAAATAGCGATGCTACAGTAGAAATATTTGGAAAGTATTGAGCATGTGAATTTAATAAAGAAATATCTTAGGATGGATATTCAGCAGAATATCGTGGATAAAGGAAAAGAGGAGTACTTATATTAGTTGCTAGAGAAATTCCAATACTGATAATAAACAAAAAAAGATGATAATAACAGATCTGTGGTAGTAAGGGGCTACTGGCAAGTGATGAGAATTATGCTAACACGTATTTATATTCTACCTAAAACTGCTATTATGCAGCTTAAAAGAGTTTGGAAGAAATAATCAGCTTTAAGCAGGGAACATCAGTTATAGGTGGAATTTGATTTGCAACAATGAGGATACATCTGGGGGTTTGAAGGGAAAATATTACAAAACAGGATAGACTTCAGAAGAAATTTATGAAAATATAACATATTAGTCCCCATGGTACAATAACTGGGCTAGACTAGACAGAAATTATATTCCATAAGAACATGTGCATGAAATTGAGAACTCTGGCACACATACAATAACTATTTCAAATCATGCAATAATTACTGATATAAAAATGTAGGGTAATGAAGTAAAGATGAGATACTGACTCTTCCCCACCTGTCTGTTAAAAAGAGAGAATTTAAGGAATGGGTAGTGGACATTATTCGGGAGTTAGGGAAGATAGAAAGTACTCCAAAAGTTAAAGCTAGTGAATGGGATAAAATGAAAGCAGAATTTAAAAATGTGGTAGAAATAAAAGAAATATAAGTATGGTTAAGAAGTAACAATAATTATTTAGAGGTGCTTGAAAGGTTAAAGTACTACAGAATAAGGGAAATCTCACATAAGAAGAAGAGGTACAATTTTAGAGTGCTGAAGAGAAAATAGGGGAATACCAGGATAATATGCATGAGTTTAGAAAGATTGCTGTTAAGCAACTGCTTTTGGATTACTTCAGAGTACAACTTTTGGCACACCGACTTAGGTAACAGAAAGCAAAAAGGGTTACTGCCAGACTTGGAGAGCCTATCACAAGAAAATAACCAGAGATCCTATAGAGGTATTACAGATATTCTAGACATTTTATGAACAGAAGTGGGGAAATCAAGAAAAAGCACAAATGGAAACATTTATGGAAGACTTACATTTGCCAAGATTAGAGGTAGCTGAGGCTCAAAAACTAACTTTTAAGATGGGATGAGATAAAAATGGCAGCGTATAACCAATCTGCAGGAAAGTCTCCAGGAATAGATGGTATTCTGGTGGTAGTTTGAAAGCTAGTAAGAAAGAAAGTGATAAAGATCTGGAAGGTTTTGCTTAACTATACTTTAAAAGGAGGGGAATCACCACCATCCTGCAAAAAAAAAAAACGCTGTGGTGGCTCTAATACCTAAGGATGGTAAAATACTTATCAGATCCAGCTTCATATAGTCCCATTTTAATTTTAAACCATGATTGTAAAGTGTTTATGTCTATGATGGCAAAGGTGTTGACAACACTCATAGATATGGATCAATGTGGCTTTGTAGAGGGAAGGCAAACATTTGACAACATTAATAGCACAATAATGATCCAGAGGGAAGCAGAATATAAGAAAATACCACTGTTGTTGGTTGGTTTTGATACAGCAAAAGTATTCAACAGAGTACGATGGGATTTCATGAGTAGGGAAATGGAAGCATCTGCATTTCCTGATACAATAATAAGGTTTATTAGGAAGATATAGTAAGGATCAGAGGCATAAATCAAACTGGGAGGGTTCCTCTCTAAGTTGTGTCTGAAGACAGGAACCAGGCAGGGGTGCCCATTTTCCCTGTTTTATTAGCGTTATATTTAGAACCACTTCCAAAGAAAATAAGGGACTCAGAAATTGAAGGATATAATTACAAAAAAATTCAAGAAAAGTTGGCTTTAATTGCAGATGATATTATTTTGTAACTGACAGAATCAGAAAGGGGCAACTCAGTGTTGTGGAACATTTTAGGTTCAAAGGTAGGTACCAGGCTATCTGCCCGAAGGAATTTATAAGCCTAGCCAGAATGTACTGGCTTTCGCTGCCCCCTTAGTTTAGTTCCCTGTGCCTCTGTCCAGCAGAGCCAGTGAAGTGATCCCCGGGGTAAACTTTCGGTTTCCCATCCACTCGTCAAGGTTTCTCTTGAAGAGTGTTGATGAGGAGCTCTGCCTAACATAGATTGGAATCTTGTTCCAAAGCATGGGAAGTCTCTGGGACAGGAATCTATCCCTCCACAGCGTCCTATTTATTGTTGTGGTGAGGTTTAGATCCCTAGAGCGTGTGGCTCGAGGGGATATGGTTTTCTTTAGGTGGAGCATGTCCATCAATTCTGGGTTGGACATGGCCTTGTATGTCAGGCAGAGATCACCTCTGAGTAGGGGGTATGCTGAGGCCAGTGATCTTCTTGGTGAGGTACTTCTGTGGTCTTTCCAGCTGTTGCAGGTGTCTTGTAAGGTACATCCCAAATGGGGCATTGTACTCTATGATGGGTCTGATGAGTGATGAGTAGAGGGGCACAATGACCTCTTTTAATCTGGATGCAAACCCTTTTGTGATTAGTTGGGCCACATAGAAGGATTTTCTAACCACTCTGACAATGTTATTATCAAAGGAGAGATTACTATCTACTTGGGTCCCCAGATCCCTTATTACATCTTCCGTATTTAGGGGACTACCACCTATGTGGTAGTTTGTGGGTACTTTGTTTTTCCCAAAGGGGATGACTATGCTCTTTTTGGCATTTAGCTTGAGGCCATGATTTTGACACCTGGTATCCATCTCAGTGAGACCCTTTTGGAGGATGTCTGTGTCAGCCGGAGAGTCAATTATAGCCACTAGTTTGCAGTCGTCTGCGAACTTGGTCAGCCATAGTCCTCCTGTGCTTGCCTGTACCTCTGAGAAGTATATGCCGAACAGCAGATGTCCTAGGATTGAGCCCTGGGGAACGCCACGTGTAACTGGTTTAGAGTTGGACCTAGCTCCCGCAACTCTCTCCATGTGGGTTCTGTCCGTGAGCCAGTTGGCAACCCATCTTGAGACATAGGGGTTTATGTTCAGGCTGGTGAGCTTGTCTATAATACCAGAATGGGGAATGGTATTGAAGGCCTTTGCGAGGTCTAGGTAGGCTGTGTGTACCACATTTCCCTCATGTATAGCCTTGGTAACTATCTCAAAGAAGTTCACCAGGTTTAGGAGGCATGATCTGCCCTTAACAAAGCCGAACTGGGTAGGGTCCAATGTTTGGAGTTTCCCAATGTCTCTGTTAATGAGTTCCACAATGATGCGCTCCATAGCCTTGCAGACCCAGCTAGTCAGGCTTACAGGGCAATAGTTCCCGAGGTCTGCTGTGGCTACACCTTTGTGGAGTGGAATAACCATTGCTGTGTGCCACTCTATGGGTATGTAGCCTGTGGAGAGGCTGAGTTTGAACAGTGTGTTTAGGTGAGGGGTTAGTTCATTCTTTGAGCTCATGTAGGACACAGCCTCGGACACCGTCCAGTCCCACCGATGCTGTGTTTTTGGCTTAGAAGAGGGCTGTTTTAATCTGAGTGTCTGTGATTTCAGGGGCTCTACATTCTTCTGGTATGGTTATGGGCCCTTTTGGGGGTGAGAGGGGGGTGAAGTTTGCATTGAACCTGTCTGCCGGGATTTTGGCGATATCGGCTGGTTCAGTGTATTTGTGCCATTCTCCACTAACTCCGAGCAGATCTGAGCATTGCCACTTAGTTTCTTGACATAGCTAAACAATGCCTTGTGGTTATCTTTGGAGTCCTTGGCAATTTTTCTTTCGAAGCTCGCCTTGGATGATTTTATGAGGGATCGTAGTTTCTTGCTGATACTGATCAGAGATGTCTTCCCTTCTTGGGATTTTACTATTTTCTCTACTTGTTTCCTCCTTCTATTGTATAATTTTTTATGGCAGAGGTCCACCTTACTGGTTTCCTTTTCTTGGAGGAGTGAGTCTTGGTTTTGCTTTGGATAGCACAATCCATGCATTCTAATAGGTGCCCGGAGAATGCATTAGTAAAGGATTTTGCAGCTTGGACAGCATTATCCTTTAGCATGGGGGCTTTGAAACTTTCCATCTCGGTCTTAAGTAAAGTGAAGTTTGCTTTTGAAATGTTTTTCATGGTGGTTTCCTTGTCCGGGGGTGGGGGTGGAATGTGGATATCCAAAGTGATTTGTTTATGGTCAGATCTAACCAGCGAGGGGTTGACCTCCGGTGTGGAATACCAATCGCCCATGTTGGTGATAACCAGATCCAATATGTCACCTCTGGTGGGAGTGTTGACCAGTTGATCCAGGGCATTTGAGTTTATAAATTCTGGGAATTGTTGGGCAAGGGAGTTAGTACTTGAGTAGTTCTCCCAGTTAATGTTTGGGTAATTGAAATCACCCAATATCAGGGTGTTTGGTAGGACCTTTATGTTTCCCAGTGTTTCCAGAAACACAGAATGGGGGTCCTGGGACAAGGTGAGTGATCTGTAGCAAGCTACAATTTGAACTGCAGTTTTGCCCACTGTTAGTTGCACATGGATGATCTCTGAAGCATCGTGCTGTGCCACTAACCTGGAGGTGTGGATATCCCTGATGAATATGGATACACCCCCCGCCTTTTGTATTTTGGTCCGGGTTCTGTGGCCAAAATGTATGGTATGAGTTGTAGCCTGGTAGTGCTGGGGTGCTCTCTGGAGCCTTAAACCAGGTTTCTGTTACTGCACATACATCGATTTTCTCCATACTGAGGAGTGCCTCGAGTGCATGTATTTTGAGGTTTAGACTTCTGGCATTGAGTAGCATTACCCTCAGTTTTTTGTTACTTGTGCTACTTACAGCAGTGGGTTTGTCTTTTAAGCCTTACCTAAAAAAGGCACTACGGGGGTGGCAAGAGCCTTGGCCAGTATTCAAAAGCCTAAGGGTGACAGGTGCAAGCCGTCTGTAGTGAAGCAGCGTGGCTTGTCGAGCATGTTATCCCAGGCAGACAGACACTGGATCCCCTTTGAATGACACCAAAAACTTAGCCAATTGTTGAAATTGCTAACTTTTTCTTTATACCATGGTATCATTCTTGGTAAGGGCAGGATGCTATTCAGGGTCAGGGTCATTGCGGCCTGGGCTACGTGATCAGAGCGCTCTTCCATGTCTCTCCATGTAGTCCACGGAGGTACGGCTCAGGTCAATCACACAAACATGGACAATGACAGAGTCGTACTTGTACTTGTTATGGAGTGACCTGAGTGCTTGTGTTATGTGGCAGATCCTGGCAACCGACAGGCAGCTAACAGTAACCTTCCCCTTATTCAGCCTAGTGAGTGGGACGTCAGTGTGCCTGACTATAGAGTCACCTAGTACTTGTATGTTGAGTATGTTATTTTGCCTTAAGGGCTGTGATTGCGTGGCATGCTTGTTTTGTGAAGTATGTGCTTCATGGTTTGTGTTTGGGAGTGAAAGTTGCCTGGATGCCTGCTTTGGAGTTCTCTGTTGCTTTTGCAGATTTTTATTTAGAGCCTCCGAGTATGTTTTTGTGTATTTATGTGTGTTTTTTGCCGGTGCTGGATTGATGGGTCTATGTGAGACTGGTGGTATGATGCAAGTATTTCCCTTCTCCGCTTGACTGTCTGATCCAGTGTTGGGTTGAGAGAGCTTAGCCTCCAGTTTGGCTGTATAATTGCATCTCTCGCATGTATTAGTGTTTGGTGGTAGGTGGAGAGGGTTGTCTGTGTACATGAGGCAGTTGTAACATTGACTCAAAATGCCCAGATTCACCAGTTGGACTGGAGAGTTTACCTGAAATTGCCCTTTGGACATGCCTGGATAGATACAGTGAACTGTTTTACTGAATGGCTGGTAAGGTCAAATAGAGAGCCTCGGCCTTCTGTACAGTATAGGGCAGTCTAGTGCTAGGGTTTATAAGTACTTGCTATGATCAAGGCTGGAAAGTAAGAATGGCTGGAGTGCTTAAGTTGAAAGCTTGTCTAGTTCCAAGGGAACAACTGAAGAGGAGACTTTGTGGAGCCAGGAATAGTTATATCCTAGCTAACTGGCACTGCCCGGCACACAAAACTGGGCAAATGCAGTTTTTATAGCAGGGGAAATGAAAGCGATAGAAATTAGCTCAAAATGGCCAGTAAACTACTAATTTCTGAGCTGAAACCACTCCTCCACGGACAGATAGACTGCTCAAAGCTCCCCTCTCTCACAGGTGAACAGAGAAACGTCCTTCTATCCAATAACACCACAAAAACTTCAGTTGTATTCCAAGCCCAAATAAGGTCTCCTCAATAATGAAGCTCGAGTAAAATATCAGTAGTTTAAACACACACAAAACGGACTGATTTCACAAAGACATAAAAAACGGACTAAGCGCTTTCATTTCCTCCCACAGAAACATCATCAGAGTCATTTTCAAAGTTCATGCCCTTACTTTAAATAGACCCAACACCTAAATATTTAGCTAATTAATTAATCAATTTCTAGTTAAAGCAATACAACTACCTAAAACCATAGCTCTTAAATTCTATAAATAAATATACTACCTTGTCACTTTATGTACATTAAAACCATAAACATATGATTACAAGCATCATACTGTTTCACATATTTTTATGTATTTTTAAAAAACATATTGTACATGTAAACAATAAAAAATAAATAAATTGTTATTCAATAATTTTCAAGTTATACAATAATTTTATACATACAACTTTAACCATTAATATTTGTTTGCTCTAATTTTAAGTGCTGGCATAAGTGAAACATGGTCGTTTAATCCCGGTGGGTTACAAGCATCTAACTGCAGTCGCCATATAAGTTCCCTTAACTTCAGTTGCGCTTCCCAATCACCACCTCTTTCACTTCTTAACACCTGTTCTATAACCCAAAATTTAAAATCTGCCGGTGGGCAAACTACAGTATTCCTATAAAGTGCATTAGTTTCCTTCCTCCTATTAATATCATATGTGTGTCCTTTGTTTCAAACTCCACTCTCTCTTTCCCACATAATATGAGCCACATATACATTTGGCCAAATACACTATTCCCTTTGACAGACAGTTGTAATAATCCTTAGGGTAGAATGTCATGTTAATATGCTCTATATCTAAACCCCCTTGATTATACACAAATTTATTTATTTTATTTTATTTTACATTTGTTGACCGGGAAAATCCGACTGGATACATGTCCATTTTCAGCGGAGGCCCGGGGAGAAAAGCTCCACATCGACAATAGTTACATACTTATAAATTCCACATTGACATTAGTTTACATACTTATGAACAGAGAAAATGTTCCCACATTGACATTAGTTTACATACTTATAAACAGAGAAAATGTTACAAGTTTTGATAGTTAATACATAGGAATTAAGAGACAAGAGATCAGAGAAACTCCTGAGCTATATTAAGACTAATACATAGGTACGATGAGGTAATATAATTGATAAATATATAGGATTATTATGTAGGTACAGTAGGAATGTGTAATTGAAGAACTCACTACATATAAGGTTTAAAAGGTGAAAAATGTCAGAGTAGATGCTAGATAGAGGAAGAGCCTAGAGGAAGACATGAGGGGAAGTGGGGTTGGAGGGTAGAAGGTTTAGTCAGGCTTGGAACATTGACAGAGCCAATGATTTTTAAAGTGAAGGGTTAGATTTTGCTTGAATTTGGATAAAGAGGTGATGGTGGTGAGTTGAGGCGGAAGGGAGTTCCATATTTTACCAATGGAATTTGCAAACAATGAGTCTCCTCCAGAGTTGTAGGATTTGACAGTTTGAGCAAGTAGCCTGTTTGCTGTGCAGACTAGTTAGGTTTAGATATGGGGTGATTAAATTACGCAGTGCAGGGATGGAATCTGGGTGATGGAGGATCTTGTAAGTTATAGTTAGCTGGGTTTGTTGAAGTAGGTTAGGTAGTTCCACCCAGCCTAGGTTATGCAGGTTGATACAGTGATGGGTTTTGTAAGGCAGGCCAGTAACAAATCTAGCAATATGATTGTAGCAGCCAGAGAGCTTATTTAGGTCAGATTTGTACAGGTTGGTAAGTATGGGTGAGGCATAAAGGAGTGAGGAGAGGAGGTGAGGCCGAGCTGTGGCTTCTCTTGCTTTGGGAGTAAGGAAGGATCTTATTCTATAAAGAGACCCCAGTTTTTTGTTAACTGTTTTAATAGTTTGGTTAATGTGTAGGTCGAATCTGAGTTTGTTATCTATGGTAACACCTAGTAATTTGGAATTTGAGTCTGGGGATATAGTAGTCCCATTCTTGGATTGAACAGAAAAGGGAATGGAGGTAGGTTTGTGGGTAGGCTGGAAGAGTAATAGTTTGGTTTTTTTTGGGTTGAGGATCAAATGGCGATGTAGTAACCAGTCTTCAACTGTAGTGAGACAGTCTTGGGTTTTGGCTAGTAGCTTAGTAGGTGACCTGTCTGTGTTTATGAGTGTTGAGTCGTCCGCGTATTGTATACAGGAGGACTCGGGAATGACTGTGTGGAGGTCGTTAATGAACATAGAAAAGAGTAGGGGTCCCAGGATGGAGCCTTGGGAACCCCTATGGCGTTGGGTAATAGGGGTGAGAGTTTGTTTTGCCATAGTACAGCTTGATTTCTGTCTGAGAGGTAAGCGTGGAACCACTTGAGAGTTGTGTTGTCTAGTTCAAATGTTTTAGAGTGTTGTGCAGTAGTTGGTGGTTGACCATGTCAAAGGCCTTTGATAGGTCAAGAAAGAGAGCGGATGATATGTTTTTGTTGTTTTGTTATGGTTTATTGTGTCAGTGAAGGACAGGAGGGCAGTGGCAGTGCTGTGTTTAGGTCTAAAGCCATGCTGCGAGGTAGTCAGGAGCTTGTTCTGGATTAGATATGGTACTAGTTGATTGTGTATGCATTTTTCCATGATTTTGGCAAGTGGTGACAGTATGGCTATTGGCCTGTAGTTGGATAGGTCTGTAGATGTCCCGCCTTTGTGGAGAGGGATGATATGGGAGATTTTCCAGATTGAGGGATAGTAGATTCTGTTATGGTGCGGTTAATTAGGATGGAGATTGGGTAGCTATGACCTCTGCAGCTTTTTGTAGGTAATCAGCTGGAAGAAGGTCAGCAGCGATGGTAGTCGGCTTTAGTTTCTGCAGAAGGGTTCTAATAAAGGAAGTGGAAACAGGCTGTAGGTGGAAGGAGGGTTCTGACTTTGGAGTCGGACTTGTGATAGTGCGGTTGGTCGGGTTTGTTGTGCCGCTAACGATTTGATAACATTAATAAAGAAAGAATTAAATGTGTGGGCAACTTCTTCAGGATTTTTATCACTTAGGTCAGCCGGTGTTGGGGTAGTGGTCTTGCCTGGGTGGAGAAGGGTGTTAATACCTGCCCAGAACTTTTGGGGATTAAGTTGATGTTTATTTTGGAGTTGGAGGTAGTAATTCTTTTTGTCTAGTAGAATGGATTTTTGTCTCATTTCTAAGTTGTTGGAAATGAGATCGGTCTAGGGGTTTTGGAGGCACGCCATTTGTCCCAGGCTTTGTTTCTAAGTTTGATTTTATACTTAGAGTCTTTTGTTAGCCATGGAGCAGTCAGGTTTTAACCTTGGCTGAGCGTATGGGGCATGTGAATTGAGTATTTTTATAAAGGTGGAATTAAAGGTTGTAACGGCTTCTTCAAGGGGGAGGGATTTAAGATTAGACCAGTTACAGGACTGTAGCTCAAGTCGAATTTGGCAAGGTCAAATTGTTTAGTGTTCCTGATAGATTTGTAGACTGGTAGTTTACATCTCCCTGCCTTATTTTTCTCTATGTAGGTTATGAGATGGTCACTGATTTCGTTCGGGAGAGTCCCAGATTTATAGGCGTGGGATGGACTGTTAGTGAGTATCCAGTCAAGAAGACTTTCTTCTGGCTTGGAGTTTCCAATTCTGGTGGGGGAGGTTATGATTTGTGAGAAGCCATGGAGATTTATGAGGGTGGGGTTGGTCTCAGAGGAGCATTGGTTCCAGTCTATATTCATGTCACCCAGGATAATAGTTTCTTGGGGACAATTGGTAGCGAGCCAGTTTAAGATATGCTCAAGTGTGTCAGTGTTGTTTCGAATGTAGATCACAAGTAGATTAATACTTTTTCCTTATTTATTTGGATCTTCAGGAGATTAGTTCTGCATTGGAGATTTGGGGGTTGAGAAGAGTTCAAGCTGATATTTAGTGAGCATTTATAGAGGACTGAGACCACCTCCTTTTTACTAGGCGGTCCTTTCTATATATGTTATAGCCTTGTGGGTGATTTCAGTATCTTTTATGGCTGGTTTTAACCAGGTTTCTGACAAGCACATAATGTCGGGTGATATATCTCTAACAGGGCTTGCAGATTGTGTATTTTGTTGTTTAGACTTCTTATGTTAAGATGACAGATAAGGAGGGAGTTGGGAGAGATTGGGGGAAGAGGTAGGTTATGTAAGTCAGTGTTTGTGATAGGGCCAGGGTTGGGGTGGATGTCTCCATCCTTGGACAGGTTTTTTCTTAGATGTTCTATGAGTTTCAGGAGTTTGAGTAGTAAAATGTCTGTATTTTTGGATTTAGGAGAGTTAACTCTTGGTTTATAGGGGAGGGGGTATCTGATGTATTGTGCCGTATTGGTGGGATAGTGATTAGGATACGTAGTGTAGGATAAGGATGATAGACTACAGGTTTGATATTTGGGATAGTGATATCCATAGTAGGGAGTTTGAAACAAAGGATATATGAGCACACATATGATATTAATTGGAGGAAGGAAACCAATGCACTTTATAGACATACTGTAGTTTCAATGCACTTTATAGACATACTGTAGTTTGCCCACAGGCAGATTTTAAGTTTTGGGTTATAGAATAGGTGTTAAGAAGTGAAAAGGGTGGTGACTGGGAAACGCAACTGGAGTTAAGGGAACTTATATGGCAACTGCAGTTAGATGCTTGTAACCCACCAGGACTATACGACCATGTTTCACTTATGCTAGCACTTAAAATTAGAGCAAACACATATTAATGGTCAAAGTTGTATGTATGAAATTATTGTATAACATGAAAATTATTGAATAACAATTTTTTATTGTTTACATGTACAATATGTTTTTTAAAATGTTTTTTAAAAATATAGAAAAATATGTGAAACAGTATGATGCTTGTAATCATATGTTTATGGTTTTAGTGTACTTAAAGTGACAAGGTAGTATATTTATTTATAGAATTTAACAGCTATGGTTTTAGGTAGTTGTATTGCTTTAACTAGAAATTGATTAATTAATTAGCTAAATATTTAGGTGTTGGGTCTATTTAAAATAAGGGTGGGAACTTTGAAAATGACTCTGATGATGTTTCCGTGATAGGAAATGAAAAAGCTTAGTCCGTTTTTTATGTCTGTGTGAAATCAGTCCGTTTTTGTGTGCGTTTAAATAAACTACTGGCATTTTACTCAAGTTTTGTTATTTAGGAGACCTTATTTGGGCTTGGAATACAACTGAAGTTTTTGTGGTGTTATTGGTTTTCTTTGCTTCAGTCGTTCCATTTGATTATTCTTTCTATCAAAGTAAGGTATGGGAAAACACAGAGATTTGTAACACAGCCCTGAATTCAGCACTAGCCTGAAAACTGGTCTATACTAGCTTAGAAAGGCAGGGAAGAAGTATATATATATATTTTTTTTTCAGAAAATAAAGCAGATACAATCAAAATAACAATTTAAATGTACAGAAAAGGATACTTATTGTTATATATCTCAGATCAGAGTTGTAGTCAATGTCCCTAGTAATTAAGTAGGAAGAAACACAAATACAGTAAAGGCAGATGAATAAAGTGCATATATATATATATATATATATCTATATAAATATAGAAAACGAACAAACTGATTTAAACAAGTTACCCAATTAACCAGAAAAAAGCTCAAAACTGAACCCTGTTCCAGCAGTCTTCAATCAGACACGTTCTAACTTCACACTCCTGCCACCAGGGTGCAGGGGAACCTTCTCCAAAAAAAAGATGGCCTGGATCAGTGCTCAGATTATACAAACAAAGCTAGATTCAGCAGACATGAATCTGGTCTATGCTACAGCAACAAGGCACACCAATTTCAGAAAGAAACAGTTCAAATAAGCAGGCACAATAAGCCTGTGACCAGAAATTCCCAGCTCAGAAGGGCAGAATCCAGCCTCTCCTCCCACAAGAGTGCAGACCACAAAACCTTCTTAATACAGAATAACTGGCCTGAAGCCCAAGTGCTTAAACCAGAACTAATACACTTTTAGAATAGCAGACACTGAGCCTTCAATCAGCAATTCCCAGCTTAGAAGGATGTAAGCTACCTGTCCTGCCACAACAGTACAGACAACAAACCTTCTTAAAGTAAGACAACTGGTATGAAGCCTAACTGCTTAAACTAAAAGACTTAGAATAACAGTTTCAATTTAATCAGACTACTACCAAGCAGTAATAAATGCAGCAGAATAAATAAAATTGAGTACTTTTAAGAAAAGGCAAAAGCAAAATAAAGTAGGAGGAAACACAAATACAGTAAAAGCAGATGAATAAAGTGCAATTTTTTTCTTTTCTTTTTTTTTTTTTTGTTAGTAAAGTGCAAGGAGAGAGGAAGGATGAAACTAAGTGGGTTGGCCTTCTTAAATCTTCTCTCTGTATTAAGTAGAGTAAACACTAAACTCAGGATATGATCTCACTGTACTTAGTTAAGTCAGCAATGAGATGGACCCAGGAGGAGTGTTCAAATACAGACTTACAGGAGGGATGGGCAATTCCAGAGCCACTAACACCAAGACAAGAACAGGGAGGGTGGGTGGGAAACTAACTGCAGAGAGACACAAACACACAGCACACTATTCTGTGAAAACAATTAGGTAACAGAAAAAATGAAATACAGTACTTTTAAAACTGCAAGTTTGTACTTAACAGAAGACTAAAATACAATACTGCAAGTTTGGCACTTAACTTCAGCTTCTAATGCAGGTGAGTGTAGAAAAAGCAAGTCTCTCAGAAGTTGAGCATAAAATGAATTCTCAAACTTTGTGGCTAGCACTTAAAGTATAGAGGAAGCCCTCTCGGCTAACAGTTAAACATCAGATAAAGAAGTGAGAAGACCACCACCCACTCTTATAGCAGAGAGACACACAGCACACTATTCTGTGAAAACAATTAGGTAACCTAAAAAATGAAATACAGTACTTTTAAAACTGCAAGTATGTACTTAACAGAAGACCAAAATACAATACTGCAAGTTTGCACTTAACTTCAGCTTCTAATGCAGGTGATTGTAGCCAAGCAAGTCTCTCAGAAGTTGAGCATAAAATTAATTCTCAAACTTTGTGGCTAGCACTTAAAGTACAGAGGAAGCTCTCTAGGCTAACAGTTAAACATCAGATAAAGAAGTGAGAAGATCACCACCCCCTCTTATAGCAGAGAGACGCACAGCACACTATTCTGTGAAAACAATTAGGTAACAAAAAATTAAATACAGTACTTTTCAAAAGTACAGTTGTGTACACTTACCATAAATGTAGATATTTGAGTGTATTCACTGTTGCAATCATCACATTTGGGTTATATGCTTGCAGTAGCCCTCAGTCGGCCTGATTATCAATGTCTTGGGTCCTGCATCGGTTTCTGTCCCATCCTCTATGACGTCAGGTAGTCAGGGGTATAAAGCATGCAGCCGATGCCATTACATCAGTTTTTTCTTCCCCCAGATGTCAGGTGCCCCCCTTAATGGGAAGCAATTATATATATATATATATATATATATACATATATAAAATACACAGAAGGTTATACCTCCAACAAAAAAGCAAATACACCAGAAAGCTTTTAAGTATAGTAAAGGAGAATAGAGGCATAGCCAAAGGAAGTCAGGGGGCTGGAGGGAGGGTAAACAGGATTGCAACAGTGAATACACTCAGATATCTACATTTATGGTAAGTGTACACAACCGTACTATGTTCTTCATGTTTCACTTTTGCAGTCATCACATTTGGGTAGATTCCCAAAGCTAAGGATGGGAGGAGGAATTTAGATAGCATTAGGACCAGCTATAAGGTCCTGCAAGACTGCAGTGGCAAAGCCAGCTCTGGATTTAGAGAAAATTGGCAAATGGTAATGCTTGGTGAAAGTATGTACAGAACACCAGGTAGCAGTTTCTAGGATGTCTCTGGTAAGGACACCTCTGAGAAAAGCTGTAGAGGTAGATGCAGCCATGGTTGAATGGGGTCTAATCCCCTGTGGGCCAGGTTTTCCATGGTGTTTATAGCAGAAATGAATGCAATGGCCTATCCATTTAGAAATGGTTTGCTTTGAAATAGCCTTCCCCTCATCCCCTGCAGCAAACGCCACCAGCAATTGTTCAGATTTCCTTTGAGGTTTAGTCCTGTCCAAGTAAAATCTAAGTTGTCTGTGCACATCTAAAGAGTGCAGCATCTGTTCCCCTTTGTTCTTTGGATTAGAGAAGGTTGACAAATTAATTGACTGATTAAGAGCCACACTGGATACCACCTTGGCCATGAAAGAGGAATTGGTCCTGAGGGACACCCTGTCCACATGAAAGATGATGAAAGGGTCCACTGCCACAATGGCCTGTAATTCAGATACCCTTCTTGCTGAAGTGATTGCTAAAAGGAAAGCTGTTTTCCAAGAAAGGAATGTTAACTCTGCAGTTGCAGCTGGCTCAAAAGGAGGAAGAGTGAGTTTTTCCAATACAAAATTAAGGTCCCAGGCTGGAGTTGGGGCTCTCCTAGGTGGTCTTAAGTTTTTGGCCCCTCTGAGGAACTGCCAGAGCAGTGGGTGAGAAAAGAGGGGTGGTTCTGTGTTGTAATGAGCTGAAATGGCTGAGGCTTGAATTTTGATGCAGGGAAAGGAAAGGCCCTTGTGAAGCATCTCAGTTAAGTATTGAAGAATCGGAGGTAAATTGGGCATGGTTGTGTCCATCCCTTGAGTTTGGTTCCAGGTACAGAATCTTTTCCATTTTTCAGCATAAGATTTTCTAGTACTAGGCCACCTTGCCTCCAAAATGACATCCAACACGTGTTTACTGAGGGATGGTAATGGAGAGATTAGGTAATTAGCCAGGCTGCCAGATTCAGGGTTTGAAGCTGGGGGTTCAGAATCCGGCACTCCTGCTGAGATAGCAAGGTAGGGGTCTGAGGTAGGTGCCATGAGGCCAGCTGTGACACACTACGAAGAGGGGGTACCAGTGTTGGCGTGGCCAGTCTGGTGCAATCAATATCATCCTTGGTTTGTCCTGTTTGACCCTTAGTAGCACTTTGGAGAGGAGAGGCAGAGGAGGAAAGGCATAAACTGATAGATTTTTCCAGCTGAAGGACAGAGCATTCACTTTCCAAGCTTGTTTGTGGGGAGTCCTTGTGCAGAATTTGTCCAATTGGTAGTTCTGGGGGGAGGCAAACAGGTCTATATCTGGGATCCCCCATTTGTTGATCAAAATGTTAAAAATATTTGGTTCCAGTTTCCACTCGTGTGGGTCCATGAGATTTCTGCTTAGTTCGTCTGCCAATGTATTTAGTTTTCCTGGCAGGAATTGAGCCTGTAATGCACTTGGTAGCTCAAGGCTGTATTCCACAGAGCCATGGCTAGTCTGCAGAGGGGGTAAGAGTGGGCACTCCCCCTGCTTGTTTATGTACCACATAACAATGGTATTGTCCGTCTTTACCATTAATTGTCCTGGAAGAATGTGGTCCTTGAAGGCTGTCAGAGCATTCTGTACAGCTAACATTTCTTTATGATTGATATGCAGGTGCATCTGACTTGGGTTCCATTTGCCCTAAATGCACTTCATTGCCAGGTGAGGCCCCCATGCATAGTCTGATGCGTCTGTCGTTAGGGTTTGGGTGGCAGGGGGTAGAGTGAATGGTAGTCCCTTGTTTTGGTGGCAGGCCTCTGCCCACCAAATGAATTCTAACTGTAGGCAAGGTATGATAGGAATTGTTGCTTCTAAATCCTAAGAATGTTGACACCATAGGCTTTTTAGATACCATTGTAGTTTCCTCATATGCATATGGAATTAGTAGAATGCACAAGGCCATGAATCCCAAGGCCTGCAGTATTTGCCTTGCAGATAGCAGGGTTTTTGTGGCCACTAGTTTGAAGTAAGTTGTCAAATGAATTTGTTTCTCTGGCGTGAGGAAAGCCATCTGGGAAGTTGTGTTTAAGCTTGCTCCCAGGAATATAATTTGTTGACAGGGTACCAGATGTGATTTATTTTCATTTATGGTGTACCCCAGACAAGTTAACACCTTTGTACAAATGCCAGATGACTGAAAAGTATGTCCTGGCTTTCTGCCTGAATTAGACAATTGTCCAGGTATGCGTATATTTGAATATTTCTTTGTCTGTAAAATGCAATGACTGGAGCTAGGCACTTTGTGAATACCCTGGGCACAGTAGTTAAGCCAAAGGGCAGTGCAGAGAACTGATAATGCAAGCAGCCTGCTTTGAAGCGTAGGTATTTTCTGCAAGATTCCCTGATTGGGATGTGCAGGTAGGCTTCCTTTAAATCCAGTGTTGCCAACCAGGCATCTTTGTCTATCATGGGAAGCAACTGGTGAAGAGTTAGCATCTTGAATTTTGGAATCACCAAAAAGGTGTTTAGGATAGACAGGTCCAGGATAGGATGCCATGAGTTGTCTTTTCTGGGTACCAGGAAAAGTCTTGAGAAGAAACCTTGTCCCTTTTCCTCTTCTAGTACAGTCTGACTAGCCTTTAATCTTAAGAGACAGAGTACTTGCTTTTGAGCCTCTGCCCACTGATTTGGGGGTAGATCTGGCCAACCGTTTAGGGTTGGTAGCATGTGGAAGTGAAATATGTATCCTTGGGAAACAATGTTTAAAACCCATTTGTCCTGGGTAATGAGTTCCCAGTTTTTTGCTTGCAGAGCAATCTTTCCCCCTAAAGGAGCAGTCAGTTGAGAAGTGCTTGGAAGTTTTAAAGTTAAGTCATTGAGACAGCTTACCATAGGCGGGAGTCTTACTACTCCCTGATTTGGAAGTGGAAGCCGACCACTGCTTAGTCCTGTGCATACCCTGGGAATGAAGCCTGGGTGTTCTGCTGGTTCTGAGTTTGAACTGAGAAGGCCTGGAAAAGGCAGGAAAGGACCAATTTTTTGAGGGCCAATGCCTACTAAATCTAGGAGACTGCACTTGTAAGAAATATTTAACAGTTTGCATAGAGTTAAGTTTTTCCTCCATCTTTTTAAGAACGTCTTCTGCTTTGTCGCCAAACAGGTGGTCCTGATTTAAGGAAGCAGCTAGCAATTTAGTTTTAACATGATCTGGCAAAGATTGCTCCTTAAGCCAAGCATGCCTTCTAAGTACAGACCCGGTGACAGAAGCCCTGCAAGATGCCTCTAGGTGAATCAAAACCACATTGCAAAGTATGTTTTCCAACCTGTTCAGCAGAGTGCATTAAATCCTGTAAATCCTTATTTTCAGCACAATCAGGAATCAACATCATTTTCTGTTTAAGCAATCCAATAATATGCTGCTGATACTTTAGCATATGAAAATGGCAATTTAAGGCCCTGATGGCCAAGATTGCAGAGGTGTATAACTTCTTACCCCATCTATCCAGGGCCCTGGAATCTCTATCAGAGGGGGTAGGACTTTTGGCAGTAGTAGCCTTAATGCCCTTGGGTCCCTGTAAAATTGTCTCAGGGTCCGCAGTAGGATTTTTAAAAAAAGGAACTTATGAGAATCAGGAACCCTGAAATATCTATCAGGTTTTCTGGGAGCAGGAGGTAAAGAGTCAGGGGCCAAGCTAGATTCCAAAAAGGCATCGTCAACAATGTCCAGCACAGGAGGGCTAGCTAAAGGCCTTTGTTGGGGCAGGAGTAAGAAATCTCTAAGCCTCTTTTTAGAATCAGAGTAATCCTGGCTTTCCCACTGAAAATGTTCCCTAAGAGAATGCAAGATTTCACCAAAAAAAAAAAAATCCTCTGGGGGGTGAAGCTGAGCGAACAGAGTCCTTTGCATCAGAATCCTCATAGGTAGATAAGGGTAAATCCTGGTCATCAGACCTGGTCAGACGTATCATAAGCAAATTCAATCCTCGGTCTCTTAGAGGGGGAAGGTTGGCTTCCCTTTATTAAAGTAATAAGGTCTTCAGCCATTTGTATCATTTGTTTTTTAGGCATAGAGGCCTGACCATTAAGTCTGGGCGTTGGTTTCCTAGACATGGTTCGAGTTTTAGGCCTAGAAGAAAAAGACGGCGTCAGTTTAATATGAAAGTCAGTAGGCCTGAATACACCCTCAGAAGATGGTGCCTGCACAGCGGCTCCGGACCCATCCAAGGTACAGACATCCGCAGGTTCCACAGCTGAAGCATCTTGCGGCATACCGGACTCCGAATGGATCTCAGTAGAGGCCTGCAAATCTGAAGTAGCGGGTATCAGGGGCTATGAAAGCGCCTCACTGAGTACCTGTCGGTACACGGGTGGCTTACCGAAGACATATCTGGATAATTGAACAGAGTACCAAAATATTTAGAAGCGAAAATGTACCGACGATGAATAGTTTGTGGTTTAAATAAGGCACAAAACTGAAAGCGAGGTACGTCGTTGTCAGGGCCTAGGCAAAGAATACAGTACGAATGAAAATCTTTATGAGGTATTTGCTTTCCACAAGAAATACAATTATTGACTTTTACTGACATCGGATTAGAGCAAGAAAAAGTTTCCCCAATGGGGTACTTAGCTTTAGTTGACGACTTTGTTTCTGAAACTCGAAAACGAAAATTTCAGGAGTCAGCCAACCGGCACTTGCGAACTGCTTCTGCTTTGGGCACCGCACGGCAAGAAAGACTGATGGAATGGTTTCAACTGCATGTTTTATACCCCTGACTATCTGACGTCACGGAAGATGAGACAGCAACCGCCGCAGGACCCAAGACTTTGATAATCAGGCCGACTGAGGGCTACTGCAAGCAGATAACCCAAATGTGATGACTGCAACAGTGAAACACAAAGAACATCTGCAAGTTTGTACTTAACAGAAGATTAAAATACAATACTGCAAGTTTGCACTTAACTTCAGCTTCTAATGCAGCTGATTGTAGCCAACCAAGTCTCACAGAAGTTGAGCATAAATGAATTCTCAAACTTTGTGGCTAGCACTTAAAGTACAGAGGAATCCCTCTAGACTAACAGTTAAATACCAGATAACAAAGAAGTGAGAAGATCACCAACCCCTCTTATAGCAGAGAGACACACAGCACACTATTCTGTGAAAACAATTAGGTAACAAAAAATGAAATTCAGTACTTTTAAAACTGCACGTTTGTACTTAACAGAAGACTAAAATACAATACTGCAAGTTTGCACTTAACTTCAGCTTCTAATGCAGGTGATTGTAGCCAAGTAAGTACATCAGAAGTTGAGCATAAGTTCCGATTTTTTTTCAGGATATAAAATGAATGAAGAAAAGACAAAGGCTATAGCTGTAAACTATGTACCCACACATGAATTGGTTCAGCAATACCCATATTTATGGGGAAATGATAAAATAAAGTATTATGAGTATGGGTTAAAAAGGATTTTGTTATGGCCGCTAAAGACGCATGGGAAGAGACCAAACAAAAGATAATACAAAAACTGAAAGTGCTTGCTTATGGATATGGACAGCGAAATGTTTTTAGTCTCTTCTGCTTCATACACAGGTCAGGTATATTTTTGTCAACCAGAGGAGTTGTGGATAGTAATTAATTATTAAGAGTTGAAGGACTTTATCTGGGAGTGGAAGAGGGTAAGAGTCAAGTAGAATAAGTTGATCCTTCCATCAGAGCAAGGAGGTTTAGGATAGCCTGCTTATACAGAACACAAGCAGAAATCAATAATTCAAAATGGAAAGTGATGATAATAATGCGTGGGGGGGGGTAAATTCACGTAATAAGGAAAGAGTAGGATTTTGGATGAAGATCCTTAGGTAGAATAACAATAGTCATACAAAATATTATATTCATAAAGTACCAGAAAGTATACCAAGAACTAAGCCAACATGGGAATGGAGAAAGGAGAGTCTGCTGATAGAGATGACTGCAATCAGGGGTTCAAGGAATAGGCAAAAGGGGGGCGGGAATTTACTGGAAGAAGATGGCAAAGAAATGAAGGAATTGGGGAAAAAATAATGAGAGAATGAAAGGTAACAGAATGGGAACAGGCCAAGAAGACAGTCTCTGATAGAAGATTGCCTTCCCTATCAGAGACTGATAACAGCGTATAAACAAAAATAAAGGGATGGGAATACTACATGAAATACCTGCACTGACTGAGTTTTTAGCGGAATCTAGAACAGAAGCTGTTGTTAACAAATGGATAACTAGTAGGGCATATAAAATATTGTATGATAACCATAGGAATCAATCAGGGGAGGTCAGAAAAGATTGGTAAGAGAGATTATATAAGCAGTTCATAAAGATACAATGGGAGGACATATGTATGAGTCCCAAATATGTAACACAATCTAGAAGATTTAGGACTTTTTGTTCATGTATATGCTGGGAAGCACATTTCTATGGAACCCACCAATGGACTACTGCATCTGCCTGTTGTGTTATGAGCCTCACTGTTTATAAGCACACAGTGGTCACAGACAGCAAGGAAAGCCTTAATAAGCAATAAAGGGATTACAACACAAAGCAGCACAGCAGGTAGCATTGGACAGAACAGTTCATCACTATATGCTGCCAAGAAACAACAGGACCTGCCTCAAATATATTAAGAAACTAAGACATACAATATGGCAGCAACCCCAAAAGAACCCTATACTTTGTAGAATATAAAAAAATTGCAAATCTTTTTCAACTTTTAACTGAATAAGATGGCAACCTTACAGCAAAGATTTTACTTTAGAACAGACCAGTAAGGTTGCAGTGAAACATTTATTTTGCAGGTCATTTCTTTTACACAGCTAAGATTTGGATTCCTGCAAATAACAGATATGATCGCAGTAGAATTTCATTCTCTGGGGTTTTCACTGACCCCACAAATGATGAGCTCTTTTGGAGTCTGAGAAAAGCATTTATTTATGTAGTAACCCGCACACCAGGGTACACTAATTTAGATGAAACACCTATTTTTCAAGAAGGTCCTTTGGGAGATTTTTACAGCAGCAAAAGCAGTAACAATAAATAATATACTCTATGAATCAAGACTGCATTATTTACAGCTATTGTCAGAACAGCCATCTGCCAAATGTGCTGCAGAGAACTTTAAAAGGAGCATAGACACAAGTATGTAAGTGTGTAAATTAAGGAATAAATACCTAAGGCTCATCAAAGTATTAACTAATGGCTATTTACCACATTAAGTCACAGCAAAGGCTGAAGTCAAACAGTGCAACAAACATATCCCTGTACTGTGTGAGTCAAGCAATTACTACAGAAGCATGACTTCTACGAAGCTGAGCTGGACATGGGTCGTATTTCTGCCCAGTGTTTGAGTGAGTGATCAATGCTGTGGATACAAAATGGCTTCTTCTGTGTTACTATTACTTAAGCCATGGTGCTGAGTGTTGTTAGCATGAGAAATACATTGTCATAAGACTATAATTACATAAAATGTGGCATTTGTTGAAACCCTAAGCTAAAATTAACTATTATAATTGTTTTACATAAAATCTGAAGGATAAAGGAGATTCACACAGTGGGCCTGAAAGTATAATGCTGCAAAGGACAACATTTTCTTTTCCCTGGTAAAGAATGTAATCCATTTAGTCTTCTTGATCCTGGCAGCCAATTATACTGAGTACTAGCATCAGCTGTAAAAACACCTGATGTCAGAGTTAAAGAGCAGCTGCAGTCAGCTATGGAGAATGCTGGAATGGGGTACAGAACGGATACATCAGGACAGCAATAACAATGAAATAAATTCTACTTAAAAGAAAAGACCACCTGTCTCAAAACAGGAAGCAAATCTATCACTCTAGAATAGAGAGGAGTAATTTTTATACCGAGTGTCCTTATGACCTCAACCAACAGCTCATTTTTTTTACATATTATGCTTTCGTTTTTACTCCTAATGAAACTATGGCATTCCTATTATTTAAACTTACTTTTAAATTGCCTAATTCATGGTTATATTTATGAGAGATAAGGGGATTATGAAACAAAGCATTATTCTCATGGTAATGTTAATTTCCCATCACAGATGTTAATCTGAGAGCTAAAGAAGCTTGTGATGAAATGCCGTTGTTGGTTCCCTAGCTTCTTCCAGGGTTCCCAGTTTTTAAAATTACGATGACAAATTTTTGAAAAAGTTGCAGATGTTACTTCTCACTATAAAATGGGCTCTATAACACATTTCAAAAGCAGAGAACAATTAATGTGAAATTCCACTGGTTAGTTTTTTAGAAATACATGCAAAAATAGATTCTTACTAACATACTTCTGAGACAAACATTTAATAATAGACTTCTGCTAAAACAGTTCAGAATTTGCAGACTACGAATTCTATGAAACAACTAGCACTGTTTTTACCACACATGTACTGCTGGGATACCATTTCACTGAGATATATGAAGATGACTACGAAACAACCCATTTAAATATTATACAATACAATACATTTATGACAATAGCATCCCATCATGGTTATGTCATAGGGAAAGGAATTTATGTTGGAATAAAACTAGTGATCCCAAACATCAGCAATGAAAGCTACAGTCCAATTGGTTTTAACATTTTCACATTTAACATGCCATACTCCTGTTTCTCTCAAGCCAAACAGGATGATGACTTAAGATGCTGCAGTAAACAGAGATGATACCCTACTAGCATATGAATAAGAAGTTATGTACCTACCATAACGTTCCACGTTAGTTGTCTTCTTCTTGCCTTCTTTCTTGCTGGTTGGGTTCGGAGCCAATCCTCGGCTCCGACTCGGCCATCTTCAAAAGCTCGAGAGCTACTTACTGGCTCGAGGCCCCCCTATATCCCATCATGCCTGGGGCTAGATACCCAGATCTCGTTTGGTAAGTCTAACTGCAGACATAATAATAATAATAATAATAATAACAATACAGGAATCCTGTCCTTGAATGCATAAATTCTACTGGAGAGACTACTAGTCAGAAGGAATAGCCAGAGAAGACTCAGCCAGTGAGAAAAACATAAGGAACTCTTCTTGGTCTACTAGGATAGGGGGATGGAGGGTGGGACGCGAGAAGAAGACAACTAACATGGAACGTTATGGTAGGTACATAACTTCTTAATGTTAAGTTGTCTATCTCGCCTTCATTCTTGCTGGTTGGGACAGCGTCCCTAGCACCTCAATCCTGGGTGGCTCATCGGAACAGACTCTTCAGAACAGTGGAACCAAAATCAGCTCTGCTCCTGGAGGCCACGTCCAGCTTATAATGTGAAATAAAGGTATGAGGATTGGCCCATGTAGCTGCCGCACAAATAGTTTCCATTGGCAATCTTGCCTGAAAAGCCACTGAAGTAGCTAGAGCTCTAGTGGAGTGACCTCTCGGTTTAGCAGGAAGCTCTTTATTCCTTAGCAGATATATAAATGTAATGATAGATGTCAACCACCTAGATAAGGTTACTTTCGACACAGGTAGACCTTGTTTACCCTCAGCATAGGACAGGAACAGCTAGTCTGATTCTCTTATTTGCTTATTTCTATGCAAGTAAAAGCATAACTGTCTATGAACATCCAACTGATGCAATTTGTATTCCGCCTTGTTGGAATAATTTGGAAAAAACACAATAGAGCAATAGACTGATTCAAATTATTGTCAGAAGAAACCTTTGGAAGGAAGGCTTGGTCTTGAGAGACACTCTGTCATTGTGGAAAACTAGATAAGGAGGGCGAACACAAGAGTCTGAAGCTCAGAAACTCTTCTGGCTGAAGTAATTGCAACCAGAAAAAGGGTTTTCCAGGAAAGAAACTTCAAGGAACAAGAGGCTGCTGGTTCAAAGGGTGGCAGTATCAGGGAAGCTAAAATCAAATTTAGATCCCACGGAGGTGGGGGATCTCTCACTGGGGGCCTGAGTAAAGTAGTCCCTTTGAGAAAAGCTTTACAAAGCTTACGGGACATAATACTAGCATCCGATAGACCTGTATGAAAATTTGAAATTGCAGCTAACTGAACTCTAATCGTGGCAGAAGAAGATCCAGCACGAAAAAGTTCCGCTAAACAATCCAAAATATGGTGCACAGGGGCTGAAAAGGAATCTATGTTCCTAGGCTCTTCCCAGAAAGAGAAATGTTTCCACTTACTAGCATAAGTCTTTCTGGTGGTAGACTTGTGCGATGATAAGATGATTTCACGCACTGAGTGGGAGATGTTCAGAAGCCTGGCTAAGGTCGGAAGTGGAGCAACCAAGCAGTGAGCTGGAGAGATTGAAGGGATTTGTGCAGCCCGCCCGACTGATGGATCAGGAGGTCTGGAACTGGATCCAGGGTCCAGGGATGCTCCAGAAGGTAATGATGCAGGAACGAGAACCAAATTTGTTGAGGCCAGTAAGGGGCAATGAGGAACATCTTGCATCCCAATGTGGTAGCTCTCTCTATCAATTTGGGAATCAGGGGGAACGGAGGGAATGCATAAAGAAGTCCCTGAGGCCAATCGTGAACTAGAGCGTCTCTGAGGAAGTGTCCGGGAAGAGGGAGGAGAGAGAAGAAATTGTTGCACTTGCTGTTGAAGGGGGTGGCAAAAAGGTCGCAGCAAGGCTGACCCCATTTGCGGAAGATTTGGTCCTCTATACTGTCTGATTGAGAGACCACTCGTGAGGCATGAGAACTGCTCTGCTCAGCCTGTCCGCTATAACGTTGGACTTCCCAGAGATGTGCGCTGCTATCAGAAACCATTGGGAAGAGATCGCTCACTGCCAGAGTCTGAGTGCTTCTCGACATAGGGGGTAGGACCTGGTTCCACCCTGCTTGTTGATGTACCACACTACCGACATATTGTCTGCTTGAATTGCAATGGTCCCGGTAGGAAGAGAGTTGTGAAGAGCTTGCAACACCAAAAGCACGGCCCTCATCTCCAAGACATTGATATGCAGATGGTACTCGTGAGGCTGCCAGGTGCCCTGGACTGTTCTGCCCTGAAAATGCCCCCCCACCCGATCAGGGAGGCATCCATGGTCACCGTAACCACTGGAGGAGAAAGAGCAAATGGTCTGCCCTGGGGTACTGATAGGGAAACCATCCACCAAGCAAGTTGGTTTTTGCATGTCTGTGTGATCATTATTTTCTGAGACATTGGAAGTTGCTGGAAAGAGCATTGGGTGAACAGCATCCACTGAAGAATCCTCATATGAAAACGAGCGAGGGGGACTAGTATGATAGCCGCTGCCATGAGACCCAAGGTCTTTAGGACGAATCTGACCTGAATTTTTTTGCATCCTAATAAGACCTGGACATGTTGGTGAATGTCTAGCACTCTGTCTAATGTAAGTCTCACTGACATGCCCTTTGTATTTAAGTTTGCGCCTATAAAGGTAATAGATTGACAAGGCGACAATGCAGACTTTTCAAAATTTATTGCGATGCCTAGTTTGGAGCAAGTCTGGATGGTGTAGTCTCTGGCTCTCAGTAGGTGATGCCTGGTGGTTGCAGTAAGGAGCCAGTTGTTTAAATATGGAAACACCAGGAATCCTTGCCGTCTCAGGTGAGCAGTAACTACTGCCAAACATTTGGTGAACACCCTGGGGCCTGTGGTGAGACCAAAGGGCAGAGCTCTGAACTGATAATGACTGGCTCCCAGCCGGAAGCAGAGGAATCTTCTGGAGTGTCTGTCCATTTTGATATGGTAGTACGTGTCCTGAAGATCTATGGAGCACATCCAAATGTCCTGACCCAGAAAGGGCATAATGGACTGTAGCGTGACCATCTGGAACTTCATTCTTTGAACAGACCCCCTGTTTAGTCTGCTGAGATCCAGAATGGGTCTCCAGTCCCCTGTCTTTTTTGGTACCAAAAAGAACCTAGAGTAAATTGCGGATCCTTGATGGTCTGCCGAGACTGGCTGGATGGCTCTTTTTCTTAGCAGTTTTGAAATTTCTTGAACTGCTTGATCCCTTAGATTGGGTGGAACATCTGGAAGGGATTTGTTGGGAACGTAGGGAGTGTGAAAGAAAGGGATTTTGTAGCCTTCAGATATGATAGACAGTACCCATTTGTCTTGTGTTATACTTTGCCAGGCTTTTGGGTACAGCGATAATCTTCCCCCGACTGCCTCTGAAAGTGGACAGCCGGGCAGCACCTCAGGGATGCTGGAAGGGCTTGTCAGAGAAAGACTCTCTTTGGCCCTGATTTTGCAGACCCCCTCTGCCCCGAGGGCAGCGTCTATTGTTGTTCCCTCCTCTGCCCCTGGAGGGGAACTCTCCACGTGTGTCAGGCACGGCTCCCTGGGGTTTCCGCAACCACATCTTCCCACTCTTCTGACCCCTGGGATATGGTCTTGAAGGAGTGGAAAAACGGACTCCCACAGCAGAGAGAATCTTGCCTTCCTGCTCACACCTGGTAAGGGTATCCTTCACCTGTGGTCCAAAAAGAGCAGAACCATCAAACGGGGTGTTTGTGAAAGACGCCCTGAAGGGTTCCGCAAAGTTACATAACCGCATCCAGGCATGCCTCCTCAAGGCCACGCCTGTGCCTGCGGCTCTACTCACACCATCGGCTGCGTAAGAGATGAGCCGCATGGAGGAGTTTACTACCGAATTAAGAGTCGCCAGCTGGGAGGCAACCTAAACCTGGACCTGTGCAGCTGATGTATCTTGAAGGGTATCTCCTAGCTCTTTAATGAGATCCCTTTGAAGGCAGGTAAAGTGGCACAAGTAGTTCAGACACCTCATGGAGAAGGTCGCTGATGCAAACATCCGCTTCCCATATCTGTCCATCGTCCTAGATACCTTATTAGGGGGATGGACAGACGAAGAAGTTTCAGCCAACTCCTTTCTGTGGCCACTGCTACCACCATGGCATCAACGGGAACACCCTTGGTCAGAAATTGCTTGTCTTGTGGTGCAGTAATAAATTTTGTGGGTCTTCGGGGGGTTGGTTCCACTGTGTCTGGGGCTGACCACGCCTTCCGAGCCACCACAGACATCAGTGGATCGAAAGGCGGAGACACCCAGGAGGTGGAGGGTCGGGAGCCAAATGCGTCCAGGAATACCGACTCATCCTCGGAAGGGTTAAGGGTAGTCCAGTTCCCCCTCTGCCTAAGTATCTCAAGGATGTCTGAAAAAGAGACGTCCTCAGAGGGGGATCTCAGGGACCCTTCCGAATCCTCCAAGTCGGTATCTGAAGTGACAGACTCAGGGGAGTCAACATGTTTCCTCTTGCATTTCCTCTTTCGAGGGGGCTCCTCTGAATGATCAGGTGAGGCCTTGGAAGAGGAAGATACACCCAACGGGGTGCCCTGGAGCGCACACAACCAGCAAGAATGAAGGTGAGATAGACAACTTAACATCAAATTTTCTGCTTGAATTCAAAAGGGTAGTTAGGTGAATAGATATGAAATCATGGAAAGCAGAAATACAAGACACCACCTTACAGAAATTATGCCAAGTTCCATGAAGACAAATAGGTGTCTTGACTGAAATTACTGTGGAAGTATACTCCAACTGGATGAGTTTTTACTGCTGATGTCCAGCTGGGGTACAAAAGCCTAAACGTTCGCAGTAGCAGGCATATGACATATAAACATGGCTTGCCAGCATCAAAGTATATATGCAGAAGGATGAGTATAAATCTTCAGACTAGCTCACTGCCAACCCAAACACAGGTCTCATATCTGTCAGTCTGATCCTTATTTGGTAGTTTGTACCATAAGCCTTCTCAAATTCAAATAAGTACCGCATCGGGGAACCTTTCTTCATGTTTAAACTGCTTTGTTGTCAATAGATAGATGCCATCTATCACGGTATGTGTGATTGCAGTAGGCAGATTCCATAAAAAGACCTCCATACCCAGTGTCTTTTCTGTTTAGGAGCAGAACACAACTGCAAATCTTATTTCATCTGCCAGCCCTTTGGGAGCGCGATCTCTTGGGAACATTTGTCTTCATTGAACACATTCTTAAGGACCTAGCCAATGAAGTGTTTGACCCAGTCTGAGATGGCAGATCCCTCCACTCCTGATGTACCTTTCGCACCTAAAAATAAATCCATAAGGCCTAGGTCTAAGCCTCAGTCTGCCCGGTCTGATTTTGATATACATGCAGAAGGCACAGAACCAATTACTTTCGACTCTACCTCAGACGCCCTCTACTGTGACCTTATTGGAGGCCAGTATGGTGTCAGAGGATCATATGTCACAAGAGACGATTACTGCAACTGAGAAGAAGGAACAACGGATCATTATCTCAGAGGGACCAGAACGCATCCGACAAATTTTTGTATGGGAGGAGATTCCTGGAAAACTGAAGTACATTAGCGGTGGGAGCCTTCACACTTGATTAAGGTGGACATCTCCCCAAAAAAAAAAAATGACAAAATAAACATGTCTCCTCTCCCTCTTCTACGGACAAGGAGTGGAAGGACTGCTCTCAGGGCCTGTTCAAGACCATTACAGCCCTCAACCCTCCTTCCTTTTCAGCTCCGCCACCCACTCCACAGAAAATTACTGTGGAATCATTTTCTGAGGAGAAGGAGGGCACAGATTCTGATGACCATTCTATAGCTTACTCTTCTCAAATTCACTCTCCTGGCTAGATGCACCCTGATGATGAGGATTCTCTGTCTCCTAAATCCCCTGTGGAAGAGGCATCCTTCAGAGAGACCATTATAAATATGATGAAACATTTTAAGTTGGAGTCCAAGCAGATCTCTGATGTCTAAAAGACATAATATAGTCTGTTGGAAGTGGGCACTCTAGCCCCTTCCCCCTGTCCCTTCAGTCCTGGAGAACATTTTGGATGTTTTCGCATCTAGACCCCACTTGCTCCTGACTCTCAGCCTTCAGGTCCCAAAAGGCCAGACAAATTCTATAAGGTGCCAGGTGACCAAGTTCCTTTTTAATAATCCTGCAGCTGACCCTTCAACTGTCTCCTTAGTCTCAGACAAACCATCTAAGTTACTGTCAAATGCTAACATCCTCCTCTCAGAAAAGGACAGCAGGGCTATGATAGGTGGGGAAATAAGATCTATACTTCTACTTGGCATTCAGGGCAATTAATTATCATAGGTTCATACATAAGGACTCGGCTAGCTGTCCTTGCGGGCCATTTTAATTCGAGAGAAGTTCTCATTTTGTGCTAGATATAACATATCCCATTTGGTTAAAGAATGGTCTTACCCATCTCATTGTCAATAATTATATATTACCCTAATCAGAATAACTGGGATCATACCATAGATAATTTGAGAGGACCCTTGCATGGGATAAAGCATTTAGGAGCTGCCTCTGTCCATTAGTAGTACAGAGAGCAGTCCTGACGTAAATTTTCTGTTTCCCATATATGAACTCAAGTTGTGCTTGAATATGGACAGAGATGGGGAGCCTGATCCATAACAGTGGTACCCTCTGAGAAATGTATCTGTCCCTCCAAACCATTCTGTTGATGGTACAGGAGAGGTTTATATCCCTAGGCAGAGTACTTCTGATGCCATTTGACTTGCTGATGTGCACTAAATCGATCAGTATTGGGTCAGAGGATGCCTTGTACGCCAGACACAGGTCAGCTCTTAGCAGTCTGTAGGATATGGAGTATAGTGACAAGGCTTTGAGTTGATCCATGTAAGACATATTGTTTATTCCTTGTATCCATTTGTACAGTATCTCTGTGGGTGTTCCAGTTGTAGCATGTGTCTGGACAGATATATGCCAAAGGGGGCATTATACTCAATGACTGGCCTAATGAGGGCTGAGTAAAGGGGAAAAAATGACACCCCTAGGTCTAGACATAATCCTTTTGTTTATAAAGCTGTGCAAAATAGAAGGACTTTTCTACAACAATAGACACATGTAGGTCAACAGTTCAGTCATTTTCCAGGTTCCAACATCCCAAACAACAGGGTCAACTCTCAGGGGCATATAGTTAATGTGGTAGTTCCCAGTGATTGATGACTTCCCAAAAGATACAATTATGCATTTTTTGAAATTTAGTTCAGTCCATGATTTTGGCACAGGTTATTTCTTTGAGACAAACCTTCCAGCAGGATGGCAAAGTCACTTAGGGATTCAATGACTGCTCCTAGCTTGCAGTCATCTGCAAACTTGGTCAGCCAGGGCCCTGTGGTATTTGTTTAAAAAGGTCCTAGCACAGAACCCTTGGTGACTCTACTGGTGACTGTTCACTTTGTGAAGGTAACTTCTATTTGTTTTTTCCTGTACTCTATCTGTGAGCCACTTGGCAATCCAGCCTATGACATAAGGGTTTAGGTTTATTACTCAGTTTGTTTAGCTTATCTACTTTGTCTGAGTGGGAAAGTGTGTTAAAAGCTTTGGCCAGGTTGAGGTATGCAATGTGCACCATTTGGCCTTAATCCACTGCTTTACTGACTTTTCAAAAAAAAAAAAAAAAACAGCGGGCTAAGTAAGCATGACTTGCCCTTGACAAATCCAAACTGAGACAGGTCCGGTGTTCCAAGGTTGCTTATTTCTTGATTGATTATTTCCATGATAAGTCTTTCCATGGTTTTGAATATCAGGCTGGTCAGACTTATGGGTCTATAACTGCCTGGGTGTGTTAGGTTCTTTCTTATGCAGGGGTATAAGTGTAGCTGTTCTCCATTTGCTTGGTACAAAACCTGTATTGAGGCTGAGACTGAACAGAGTTAGGGATGTGGCTAAATTGTGCTTCATGTCATTTAAGATGCATCCAGAAATATTGTCAGGACCCATCAATGCAGAATTTTTAGCTTTTAGGTTCATAGGTTCATAGGTTTATACTAGGCTATCTGCCCTAGGGCATTTATAAGCCTAGCCAGAGTGTGTGTGGCTTTCACCACCCCTTAGGATGAGAATACTATACCCATTAGTTTGCTGTGCCTATGTCCAGCAGTGATACAGAGATGATTCCCGGGGTAAACCTAGGATCTCCCATCCACTCGTCAAGATTTCTCTTGAACAGAGTCAGTGAGGGGCTCTGCCTCACATGGACTGGGATTCTGTTCCATAGTGTAGGGAGTCTCTGGGTGATGAATCTGTCCCTCCAGCACATCCTATTTATATCCGTGTTGAGGTTTAAGTCTCTTGCTCTCGTGGCTCTGGTGGATTTGGATTTTTTGAGGTGGAGCATGTCCATTAATTCCGGGTTGGACATGGCCTTGTATGTCAGGCACAGATCACCTCTAAGCAGACGGTATGCGACTGAATAGAGCTGGAGTTTCTTCAGTCGGGCATCGTATGACATATGTTTGAGCCCCTTTATCCTTTTGGTGAGGAACATTTGGGGTCTTTCCAACTGCTGCAGGTGTCGGGTAAGGTACATTCCGAATGGGGCGTTGTACTCAATCATTGGTCTGATAAGTGAAGAGTACAGGGGTACAATGACCTCTCCTGATCTGGATGTGAATCCCTTCATGATCATGTGGGCAATGTAGAAGGTCTTCCTAACCACTTTGGCAATGTGAGTGTCAAAAGAGAGGTTACTGTCAACTTGGGTCCCCAGGTCCCTGATAACTTCTTCCGTGTTTAATGGATTACCACCTATGTGGTAATTAGGGGTTACCTTGTTTTTCCCAATGGGTATGACTATACATTTTTTGGCATTCAGCTTAAGGCCATGGCTCTGGCACCAGTTATCCATTTCTATGAGACCTCTCTGGAGGATGTCTGTGTCTGATGGAGTGTCAATTATGGTGCCCACTTTGCAGTCATCTGCAAATTTTGTCAGCCACAATCCCCCTATGTTTGCCTGCACTTCAGAAAAATAAATGCCGAACAAGAGGGGGCCCAGGACTGAGCCCTGTGGGACACCGCTCGTTACCGGCTTAGAGTCTGACATGGCACCAGCAACTCTAACCCTGTGTGTTCTGTCCTTGAGCCAGTTTGCAAACCATCTTGTGACATATGGGTTTACATCTAAGCTGGTGAGCTTTTCTATGATGCCCGAGTGGGGTATTGTGTCAAACGCTTTTGCTAGATCAAGGTAGGCTGTGTGAACTGCCTTACCCTCATCAATGGCCCTAGTGACTGTTTCGAAAAGGTCGACCAAGTTCAAGAGGCAGGATCTGCCCTTGACAAAGCCAAATTGGGTAGGATCCAGTGTCTGTAGGTCCCCAATGTCTTTATTTATGAGTTCCATTATGATCCTTTCCATAACTTTGCAGACAAGGCTCGTCAAGCTTATGGGGCAGTAATTTCCAGGGTCCGTAGAAGCACCGCCTTTGTGGAGTGGGTCCACAGTTGCCGTACGCCATTCTTTGGGTACGTATCCTGTAGTAAGGCTAAGATTAAACAGCAGCCTTATGTGTGGGTTTAGTTCCTCATTGAGTTCGTGTAGCACACAGCCGGGGACACTGTCCGGTCCCAATGATGCTGTGTTTTTTGCTTTAGAGAGAGCAGCTCTCACCTGGGCATCTGAGATGTTTGGGAGGCTAGACTCTGGTGGGATAGATATTTCTCCTTTTGGGGGGGGAGGGAGAAATTTGCACTGAACCTGTCTGCCAGTATGTTGGCAATGTCTGTGGGTTCAGTGATTTTTTTATCATTTTGGACTAATTCTGAGCATATCTGGGAGTTTCCACCCAGGTTTCTAACATAGCTAAAGAAGGCCTTATGATTGTCTTTTGTGTCATTAGCGATTTTTCTCTCAAAGTTGGCCTTGGGTGATTTTATGAGTGATCGTAGTTTTTTGCTAGTATTGATCAGAGATGCCTTCCCTTTTAGGGATTTTGCTCTGTCATGCAGTAACTTTCTCCTCTTGTTGTAGAGTTTGTTTATGGCTGGGGTCCACCAGACCGGGCGCCTGCCTTTGGTGGAAAGGGTCTTGATTTTATTAGGGATTGCTTGATCCATACATTCCTGGAGGTGCTCGTAGAAGGCATTTGTAAGGGTTTCAGCAGCGTGGGTTGTGGTTTCCACTGGCTCGGGGGCCTTGAAGGATACCACTCCAGTCTTAAGAAGTGTGAAGTTTGCTTTTGAGAAGTTCTTTACTGTGGTCTTTTTGCCGGGGGGGGGGGGATGTGGATCTCCAGTGAGATTAATTTATGGTCTGATCTCACCAATGAGGGATATACTTCCAGTGTGGAGCATTTTGCCCCCATGTTTGTGATGATCAGGTCTAGTATATTTTCTCCTCTTGTGGGAATGGTGACTAGTTGTTCCATAGCATTTGAGTTTATGAACTCCAGGAACCTTTGGGCTAGGGTGTTGGGGCTTGAGTAATGTTCCCAGTCCATGTTTGGGTAGTTGAAGTCACCCAATATGATGGTGTTTGGAGAGACATTCATACTCTCCAGTGTCTTCAGGAAGGCTGTTTGGGTTTCCTGAGTTTGAGAAGGTGGTCTGTAGCATGTTACAAACTGTAGGGCAGTTTTACCTATGGTTAATTGCACCTGGATGGTCTCCGATGCTTCGTGTGTTGCCACTAACCTGGAGGTGTGGGTATCCTTTATGAATATGGATACTCCCCCTCCTTTTGTGGTTCGGTCCGGATTTTGGGGCTGGAACGCATGATATGAGGTATAACCTGATAGTGCTGGGGTGCTCTCAGGAGCCTTGAACCAGGTTCCAGTCACAGCACAGACATCGATGTTCTCCATACTGAGGAGGGCTTCGAGGGCGTGCATCTTGAGGTTTAGACTTCTGGCATTGAGCAGTATTACCCTTAGTTTTTCTCCATTTTTGTTTTCTAGGGCGTAGGTTTATCATTTGAGCCTTGCCTAAAAAGGCACTATGGGGTGGCAAGAGCCTTTGCCAATATCCGAAGCCCAGGGTGACAGGTGCAAGCCGTCCCTTGCGAAGCAGCGTGGCTTGTCAAGCATGTCATCCCAGGCAGACAGACATTGGATCCCCTTAGAATGACACCAGTAATTAAGCCAATTATTAAAGCTGATCATTTTGTCTCTGTATAGTGGCATCATTCTTGGTGAGGGTAGGATACTGCTCAGGGTCAGGGTCATACCGGCCTGGGCTACATAATCTGAGAGCTCCTCTATGTCTCTTTTCATGTAGCCCAGGGAGGTACGTCTCAGGTCGTTCACACCGGCATGGACAATGACTGAGTCATACTTGTACTTGCTGTGGAGTGACCTGAGTGCTTGTGTTATGTGGCGGATTCTAGCGCCTGACAGGCAGCTTACTGTGATCTTTTCCTTGTTCAGTCTGGTGAGTGGGACGTCAGTGTGTCTGACTATGGAGTCACCTATAACAAGTGTGTCTGGCATTGTGTTTGGCCTTAAGGGCTGTGACTGTTTAGCACACTGACTTTGAGAACTATGTGTTGCATGTCTTATGTCTTGAGGTGGCAGTTGCTTGGGTATCTGCTTTGGAGGCCTCTGTAGTTTTGGTAGATTTTTGATCAGTGCCTCCGAGTATGTCTTTGTGTGTTTATGTGTTTGTTTTGCAGTTGTGATAGTTCTATGTGAAACTGGTTTGTGGTGTGCGTGGTTTCCTTCTCCTCCTGTCTGGTCTTGCCAGTCCTGAGTTGAGAGAGCTCAGCCTCCAGTTTGGCTATATAGTTGCATCTCTCACATGTATTTGTGTTTTGTGGGAGAAGGAGTGGGTTGTCTGTGTACATGAGGCAATTGTAACATTGCCTCAAGATGCCCAGATTTACCAGCTGAACAGGAGAGGACGCTAGCAACTGACCCTTCGACATGCTAGAAAAAGTTTGCTGTGTAACTGAGTCAGAAGGGACCTATAGGGAATGGGTACTCAAGGGGATTCTAGGCTAATGTAGTACTTTGTTTAGTATACAAGTACTTTACCTATATAAAAATGCTTTAGGAGCAAGTGCTGAGCTTTACCTATATAAAAATGCTTTAGGAGCAAGTGCTGAGCTTTTGAGATGGAGAATAGACTGTTTAGATTGCAAGTAGAGAAGTTCTAAGGGAAAAATTGAAAAGCAGACTTTACGGAGCCAGAAATAGTTTAACCTTGTTTAACCGGCTGCCCGATGGTGCTCTATGGGCAACTCCGCTAAATCACAAAAGCGCTAAAGCGGGCTTTATAGCAGGGGGTTGAAAAGAGCTAGAAATTGACCCAAAATGGCCAATAGACTACAAGTTTCTGGCTGGAACCACTGCTCTAGGGACAAATAGGCTGCTCAGTGCTCCCCACTCCCACTGGTGAACAAAGAAGCTTCCCTTTATCCAAATAAGGATATGGAATAGCACAGGAACCAAGCCAAAGCCCAGAGATCAGCAAACTCTGAAGACTGGACTATTCTAGTTCAGTAGGACTTTTTCTTGTGTGATAGGTGGAGGCATGTGATATTTAGGCATAACTTAAGTGACAGACAGAATGGAGAGAGGGGTAAAGAGAGAGCTAAATTTACTGGCCAGTAGGTTCACTATATCTTCAGCTTCAATGCAAGTAACATCATTTGCAATCAGCAAAGTGCACTGCTTCTTTATGCTTTTCAGATTACAAACTTAACTAAAAAATGCCTTGTGATCTTTTGGCTTTGGTGGATTTTATTAAGCTTCTGAGTTGTTTGTTTATTTCATGACAAGGGCTCTAACATTCTGGAAATTATTCTTTTTACTTTTGTTCAAAATATTTTTTCTGTTATAAAGCTTGTTGACATTATGGTATTATGTTATTATTACTTTTCTTTCTGGGCCTTTAGACGAACCCTTGGGATGAGAGGTAGAGGAAGAAAAGACACAGAGGAATATCCTTGTCAACTGAAAGCATCCATCCTCCAGGTGGAGGGACAAGGGCCCCTGGTGCAAAATAGGGGGAGCTGTTTGTTGGTCTCTGATGCCAATATATCTAAGTGAGGTGTCCCCCAATGGTGAAGAATGTCCAGGAAGACCTATCAGTTGAGGCTCCATTTATGATGATCCTCCAAGGTCATCCTTAATGTGTCTGCCAACACTTTGCCCTGTGATGATATGTATATGGCTGCTAAAGACATGTTTTTCTGGATGGCAACACCCAGATGGTCTGTGCCAGTCTGCACAGTTGGTAAGACCTGGTTCCTTCTTACTTGTTTATACAGTGGATATAAAAAGTTTACGCACCCCTGTTAAAATACCATTTTTTGTGATCTAAAAAAATGAGACCACAATAAATCATTTCAAAACTTTTCCCACCTTTAATGTGACCTATAACCTGTACAATTCAATTGAAAAGCAAACAAATCTGTTAGGGGAAAAATATAAAAAAATAAAAAAAACATACAATAAGCTGGTTGCATAAGTGTGCACACCCTTAAACTAATACTTTGTTGAAGCACCTTTTGATTTAATTACAGCATTCAGTCTTCTTGGGTAGGAGTCAATCCGCATGGCACATCTTGATTTGGCAATATTTGCCCATTCTTCCTTGCAAAAGCACTCCAAATCTGTCAGATTATAGGTTCAAAGGTTCATAAGTTAGTACTAGACTAACTGCCCTTGCGAGCCATTTTAAGCCTAGCCAGTTATCCTCTGCGAGATTCAAACCCTATACCTTGTGTTTGTAAGGCAAACACTTTAACCATTAGGCCACCCTCCAGATTGCAAGGGCATCTCTTGTGCACAGCCCTCTTCAGGTCACCCCACAATTTTCTATTGGATTTAGGTCTGGGCTCTAGCTAGGCCATTCCAAAACTTTAATTTTCTTCTGGTGAAGCCATTCTTTTGTTGAGTTGGATGTATGCTTGGGGCCATTGTCATGTTGAAAGGTTTAATTCATCTTAATCTTCAGCTTTCTAGCAGACGCCTGAAGGCTTTGGGCCAAAAGTAACTGGTATATGGAACTGTTCATAACTCCCTCCACCTTGACTAACGCCCCAGTTCCAGCTGAAGAAAAGCAACCCCAAAGCATGATACTGCCACCACCATGCTTCACCATGGGGATGGTGTTGTTTTGGTGATGTGAAGTGTTGTTTTTGCGCCAAACGTACCTTTTGGAATTGTGGCCAAAAAGCTCAACCTTGGTCTCATCAGACCATAACACATTTTCCCACATGCTTTCGGGAGACCTGATGTATTGTTTTGCAAATTTTAGTGGGTCTGCATGTTTTTCTGTGAAAGAAAAGGCTTCCGTCTTGCAACCCTAGCCCATAGCCCAGACATATGGAGAATACAGGAGAGTGTTGTCACATGTAGTACACAACCAGTACTTGCCAGAAATTCCTGCAGCTCCTTCAGTGTTGCTGTAGGTCTCTTGGCAGCCGACCTGATCAGTTCTTGTCTCGTCTTTTCATCAATTTTGGAGGGACGTCCAGTTCTTTAAAACATTACCGTTGTCCCATATTTTCTCCACTTTTTGCTGACTGTCTTCACTGTGTTCCATGGTATATCCAATGCTGTGGAAATTTTTTTGTACCCTTCTCCTGACTGATACCTTTCAACAATGAGATCCCTTTGATGATTTGTAAGCTCTCTGCGAACCATGGCTTTTGCTGTAGCAGGCAACTGAGTAAATGCCAGGAAAATTCTACTACGACAGCTGAACTTTATTTGGGGTTAATCAGAGTCTCTTTAGTTGATGGCAGGTGTGTACCAAAGAAGACTGAATGTTGTAATTAAATCAACAGGTGCTTCAACAAAGTATTAGTTTAAGGGGGTGCACATTTATGCAACCAGCTTATTGTACTTTTTTTTATGTATTTTTTCCCGTAACAGATTTGCTTGTTTTTCAATTGAATTGTACAGGTTGTAGGTCGTATTATATGTGGGAAAAGTTTTGAAATTATTTACTGTGGTCTCATTTTTTTATATCACAAAAACCTGGAATTTTATCAGGGGTGTGTACACTTTTTATATCCACTGTATATTACATGACTTGTGTTGTTGTCTGTGAACATTCTTAGGGGACCTGGTCTCCAGAGATGGGATAAGACTTGAACTTGAGGACCTTCATCTCCTTCATGTTGATGTGTTCCTTTAGAAGTTTTGGTTGTCACCTGCTCTGAACCCAGTGTATCAGTGTCCAGGCTCCTCTTGCATCATCCAAGGCATCTCTGTGCATTTCCTAAACTAGAAGTGATGGGGTAAAGGAAAGTCCAGGGTTGAGCATTACCTGGTCCTTCCACCATGAGAACTCTCTCCTGAGACAAGGTAATAGAGGGATTACTGTGTCAACAGGATTAGAGGTGCTAGGATCAAACTGTTTTCAGGTATAATCAAATTTTCCTCATATGCATTCTGGCTAAAAGAAGCACTGGAATAGTTACTGCCATGAATACCAATGCCCTTAGTACCTCTCTCTTGCTAAGCATTGACTGAAGAACGTCAGGATGTGAAAATAATCTGCAAGGCTCTGCACTTCTTTCTGAGGCAGATTGGCCGGCATCCTTATGGTGTCCAGTCTTGCAGCCCAGAAAAACGAAGTTATGAGCTTTCTGCATGGAACCAGTAAGCTGCAACTGTGAGAGGAGGTTGAAGATTAGCTGGAGGAGTTGCAGGAATACTTGAGGAAAGTACCAACTAACCAGTCATCTAAGTAGGGAAAAACCTGGATTCCCTATATTCAACAGAAGGGAATTACTGGTTCTAGAGAATTTGTGAAAACATTTGGGGCTGTGGAAAGCCCATCTTTTAGATCTAGTGATACTAGAAAAGACTAAGGCAGAATGAACAAATGTTGGGTGTGTAGGGAAAGCATTTTGAAAGTTGGCACTTTTAGAAATATGTTTAGTAGAAAAATATATAGTATGGGCTCCACTGACCTTTTTCCCTTGGTACTAGGAAAATTCTGGAGTAGAAGCCCCTTCCCACAAATTCTATTGGTATTGGTTCAAGTGTGCCTTGTGCCTGCAATTCCAGTAGGATGGGTGGCACAAGGTGGATCTAGTTATGCAGAGGGGGTGACATACCATTTAGAGGAGTGATTTCCATCCAAGACATGGCACAGACATTTTTATAACAGAAAACACTCATCAGTCTGTGGTAATCTTTTCCCAGGTGAAGACTGACTGGATGAGCCTTTTTGAAAGGGGAAGGGCCAGAGGAGTAGTGGGGAGGGGGAAGACTTTGTAAACAGTCACAGAGATTTGTCTCCAAAGGCAGGCCTGTCAGGGGAGGAATTTGTGTCTCTTTTTTTTTTCTTTTTTGGGATCTCTTTCTGGGGCCTTCCTGTGATTGTGGCTGGGCCTAGGATCTCTTCTAACAAGAGGTAGTTTTGGTGAGTAATTCCTCTGATGCCTAGTTACAGAGGTTAACAGAAGCCATCTAAGATCTTTTTTCCCTGTTCTTGGATGATTTTGAAAAGACAGTCTGCCTGAGGTCCAAACAGAAGATTTTTGTCTAAATGGGAATCTATAATTTAGCTTTCAAGTCTTCGGGTATGGATTGATTCTGCAACCATACATACCTACAGAGCAGTGGCAGCTGCTCCAGACGAGGCCTCTTCTGCATCATAACTACATTTAACATTGTGTCTGGCTACTTATGTAGCCTGATTAAGTAGACACAACATTTGTTGTTTACAATTAGTCCCTTGCAAATCCACCACTACCCTGTTTAAAGAACTGAGAATGGACATCAAATGCCTTATTTGGGTTTGATAATTTATAGCCCTGAATGCCAAAGTAGAGGAGGTATAAAACCTTTTACCCCACCTATTCACAGCCCTACTAATCTTGTCAGATGGGAAGGCACTGGCACTAGGGAGGAGCTTAGAAGGCTTATTAGAAGACAGATACTGTAGAAAGGTCAGCCAAAGGATTTTAAATAAGAATTTAAGATCATTGTACAATTTATAAAATCTGTCTGGCCTTTTTGGGGCAGGGAGGTTGCAAGTCAGGGGCAGAAGAGGTGGACTGAAAGGCATCCAAGGAGGCCTTTAGAACAGGGAAAACTGGGGAAGAGGTGGGAGTGCTCATTTCCAGGAGGTTGTAATATCTTTTCTGAACCTATGTAATCTGTCTAGACTGCTACTCAATGTCTTTCAGCATGTTTACTATTCTCTCTCCAAAAGAAGCTTTTTCCACAGGAGTCAGGAGAAAAGGAATCTCCATCATCTGAATGGACCTCGTCATGGGAGAGGATATGAGATAAACAGGCCAGGGAATGATCTGAATTAGAAGCCTCCTCATATTCAGATGATGAATACACAGCCTTTTGAGGCATGGGGGTTGGTGGTGCTGGGAAGAAAAGGGGGATGGCTTCAGGGCCATAATGGGCTTCTACAGGCTTTGAGAAGTTTACCTATTCCCTCTCTGTAGAAGAAAATGAGCAGGGGGAGAAGTTTCACATTTAGTTTTTTGGCATTCTTTCTTTAGCATGCTGTACTCCTGAAGCAAGCGTGGTGGCCCAGATCCCTGCTGTACATCAATAAGTTTATCTGGGATCACCTCCCTAAACAGTACCTGAGGAATGCCTTCTGGACTGTCCAAGATGATGATACATGGTTCAGCTTTATCTGCAGTTTCCTCAGTCATAAGAGCCTCTGACGCCATAATGGCCTCAGACAAAGTCTTGGTAGAGGGTATCTATGATGGAATGAGATATACTGTGGGTTCTGAAACCTCCCCAGGTATGTCACAGTCAGAAAGAGTCAACAGAGTTTCTGGTCTAGTTCTTTCAAGCTTCATCTTAAGCAGTGAATGGTTACATCGGGGAAGCAAAATCTGCCATCTTGGAGTGGGCCAAACATTTAAGATGTTGGGTCTTCAGAAAAGTAGTGAGCAAGGACAAATGGGATCATATCATCTTGGGTACCAATGACTGGCAAATGGAACAACCATTATATGCAAGTCTTTATATGGAATTTGCCTGTCACACACAAACCTAACCCTCGTAGCTGTTGAGTTAGGAGTCTATCCCTCCAGTAAGTCTTTTTTATTTGTAGGTGTAGATTTAGGTCCCACGTGTTGGTGTTTGTAGAACCACTGTTTTTATAAAGAAATAGCAGATCAAACAGAATTTTGTCTTTCATGGCTTGAAAATCAAGATGCAAGTCACCTCAGAGCAGCCGCTAGACTACAGTGCATAAGAAGAATAGTGCTATTGGGACAGTTGAAGGATTTGACACCTTTAATATTCTTGGCTAGGAATCTCTGGGATCTTTCTAGTTGAGTGATATGCTTAGATTTCCACAAACCAAAGGGGACACTGTATTTGGTGATGGTCTGATAAAGGAAGAGTATAATGGTAATATGACTTCCTTGGATATTCCCTTCTGAAAGTGGGACAGATACAAAGATTTCCTGATAATGGTGGAAACATGGTGACTGAATGAGAGACAGTTGTCCACATAAGTACTCCAATAACTGCATCTGTCTGAAAAGGACTACCATTTATAACATATGAGTTGGGAACATCTTTTTCTTGTCAAATGCTACCAGGCTGCACTTTTTTGAATTCAACTTGAGACCATTTTCAGTATACCAAGTATGAGTATATTCCAGTCTTTGCAGAAACAGTTTAGTATCAACGGATACATATATAACAGTGCCAGCTTGGAGTCATTCAAAATGTTTGGTCAACCACAGCTCTAGGGTACTGTCTTGGAGGTCTACAAAATAAATGCCAAACAGGAGAGGGCACTGCACTGTTCCTTGTGGTACAGTGGTAGTTACATTTTCACTTTCTGAGAGAATGCCAGCAAAATACAGCTGTGTTAAGACCTTACAATAAATACAAAATTAAAGTCATTTCACTGTTGAGATCCTCACTTTTAGAATATCCTGTCTGCAGTAGCCTGCAGCCAGTCTTCCAGAGCTTCACTTACTGATTTATTAAAAAGTGTTTACAGGGAAAGTCCGACTGGGTAAATGCACCAGTTTCAGCGGAGGCACAGGGAGAAACGTTGCAGTAAAGATAATATTAAGACAATCACAAGCATAAGTAATATGTAAGATGAATATATAATACAATCAAATTATTATATTTGCTATAGGAATTTAAAGACAATAATTACTGGCAAAGATATATATGGCCCTAAAGCCACCATCCTTTCCTTCCCAGCACCCCCTACCCCTCTAAAGTTTGCTAAAGGAAAAAAATAAAGAGAACGACTTATTGGGAAATACATTACAACATAAGAGTAGCATAATGTATAAAGGGCATACTGAATAAGAAGGATGAAGCTGTGGAATAGGAAAATATAGGCTAGGAGAAGACAATTATTCAAGTTGTAACACAGAAACCGATACAGTATAGGCAAGGAATGAATTAAGAAATAATAACTAGATTAAACTAAATAAACTAAAGAGTGTTGGGTATAAGTGCAGACTACTAATGTTTATATATTATGAGCAGATGGTACTCCAGTGGAGATGAGCAACATAAATCTGGGTAAATATTTACAATATCTACAAAAAGGAATACAAGAATGTCTCTTATATCAAGTTAAGTTTACCTTCCCACAGAACTCTTGTTGGGGACACTGATAAGTATAAAGGGTGTAATACATGGTGACATCTTTAGTCCTTTCTTGCCCTGGCAGAACAATGGAAGAGATCTCTAGCCCCATGGCATAGTGGATTAAGTGGAATCTCCACCATTGGCTAAAGTTCATCCCAAGTTGACACAATCCCAATACTCCAAGAACAAGCTAAAAAAACAAGGGATGAAAGTCTGGCAGGCAAGAAAAGATGTGTGTGTGTGTGTGTGTGGGGGGGGGGGGGTGGAATGAGGATACCATATCAACTCCAGAGAAACACAAGGAAAAGCAGAACAGGGGATAGTAGGAGTTAGCATGGACTACAATAGTGAAACTAAACAATCAACATCATTTATGGTACGTTTCCAACACAATTGTACTATATTCATTGTAACATTCACTGCTGCAGTCTTTACTTTTGAGAAGATACCCAAAGCAGTGAGAACACGGTCCAGCTGATGCTTTATTTGGAAAGATCATCTTCCAAGATAGTAGATGCAAATCTTGCCCTAACTCTAGATGCAGCCCCAAATTGTAATGCTTTGAAAAGGCGAGTACAGAACACCAGGTAGCTGCTTCAAAAATGGCCTGGATGGAGACTCACAGGTTCATAAATTAGCACTAGGCTAACTGCCTTTGTGGGTCATTTTAAGCCTAGCCAATTAACCCATGTGAGAATCACACCCTGTACTTTGTGTCTGTAAGGTAAACACCTTAACCATTATGTCAGCCTCCCACCTCCTCTAAGGGAGGCTGTGGTGGCAGCTGTGTCATTAGGGGAATGTGATCTAATGTGGCCTGGGACTTGTTTCTCATGGTGCTGACAACAAATAAACCATTTCCAAGTGGCTGTGGCACTACAACACATTTTGTTAACAGGTTTACCCTCTTTTCCCTTTTGCTAAGGGAACAAACAGCTGATCAGTTTCTCTCAAATCTTTAGTTCTGCATATCTACAATCTCAGCTGTCTATGAACATTGAGGGAATGCTGGGTACAACCCAGAGTTTCAGGCTTAGGAAAAAAAAGACTACAAGCTGAATAGTCTGGTTAAAAGTCAGTTCAGGAACAACTTTAGCATTAAAGGATTGGTTTGGCTGCTGAGGGGACTTCTGGTACGTAGTAACCACCTGAGTACATCTAAAACTGCCCTCCCACACGATTACTGATAAAATAGTATTGAAAAGCCAGTATTTAAATGGAAGTAATTTACTACTGCTAATTAATGGTCCTTGATTAACTCTGGATAACTAAACTGAGAAGAAAATCAAGAAATAGGTTGTCTCCAGGATTAAAAAAAAAAGTAATTCAGACCTCTGGGACAGAGGAGCAGGTGGCAAGAGATTCTGTCAGAGAACATTGGGATTAGAAAGCAAAACAATGAATAGATAGGTCACCTATGTATGAGGAAGTTCTGAAAATGAATGCTATGCTGTCAGACTATTTTTTTTCTGTCACACATTAAATTAAGACAAATTATAAAAGACTGGTAGAGATGTAATGGACACTGTCCCACCACTCAGGCCAAATATCTATAGCTCAACAGTCAAAAATAAAGCTGAAACTGAGAATAGTGGAAATGGAAGCAAACAATGAATGAAGAGAAAGACAGAGCCTGCAGACATAATCTGTGCTGTTTTCACTTTCATGAAGAAGGAAACAGCAAAATGGAGTGATGTGACAGAAGCCAAGATTTTGAACAAAAGGGGTTAGATAGCATAAGTGCCAGGAGAAACTGCAAGAAAGTACGTAGACCAGTTCAGACAAAGCTGCAAAGTTATACTTTGAAAGACAGGTTGGCCTGTATACAGAGAAAAGTAAAAATGCTTTTTGACTGGTAAAACTGGTGTTTTGTACATATCAATTATTCAACGGCTACCAGTCGGAAAAGGAATACATTTTTTCCAGTGATTGCGTTCTGAAAGAAGACTTCCTTAACATTTAAACTTTTCTATCCAACTAATATAAAAATTTACATCTCAGAGAGCCCAATATATTCCTTGAGCAAAACAAATACTTCACAAAGTAAGGGAATATGATCAGTAACAAGACCAGGAAGAGATTTCCAGCCAAGGAGAAAAAGGAAAGAATGATAAGAGTTGGTCAGCAAAGGACTTCAGCAAATAGAATACCATGAAATCCCTTCCCTGTGTTCAAAAGGAAGATGAACGGTAAACAGAAAAGATTTGCAGGAGTAGTCAAGGAAAATCAAAGACTCTAAAATGGTGGACCAGTTACGGGCTAGTTAGTGAGAGTGATTCAAATCAGAATTTTAATGCATCAATTTCTCTGGATGATCTAATGTAAAATCTGTCAAATAGGGGTAAGGGAGTGTTAGTTTAAAATGTTCATTCTTTTTTTTCCTACTGCTGCACTTGACCCGCTCATATTGTGAAGGTAAGGCTGTTTAGGGTTCTCTCTATTAAATAAAATTAATAATAGAAATAATAACGACTCATTAATCAGGCAACATAGTTCCTTTTCAAGAGTAACCCAACAGCAATTTCTGGTAAAGTGATTTGATTAAGTTCACACAGTAGGTAAAATGAGAGCTGAGGGTAATCGAACCCTGTACCACAGGAAGTACAGCTCAAAGCCTTAACCCTGTGTTCCAATAGCCAAACTAAATATGAAATTATAAAATTTTTGTGGTAGCCATCATTTCTTTAACATTTATGTATTTTAAGTTGTCTTGCTGGCTCCAGAGGTCATATACTATCACTCTGTTTGGCATAGCATCTCAAGCAAAACCTGATGCATCTGTGATTATCTCCATGTCAGCCAAATACTGTGGGGAAGGGATAATCCAAACCACATTTCTGAAGGTGAAAAAATGACTAAATTATCTTTTAATTGAAACCCAGTATTCAAAAGCACCTTAAAGGTTGTTTAGAAGGAAGCCACTAACAAAAATCAAAGGGAGTCATAAAGAGAGAGAGAGAGAATATGTCACACCTGGAAATAAGAAAGAAAGACAGGACCACAGAAATGTTTACTTCTCTTTCATGCAAATCTGGAAAAACACAGACTGGTGTAGGAAGAAAAGAATGCTTTGGCTGTAAAATGAAACTGTAATCAGAAGGGCAACCAGCATTAGACTACTATGAAAGATAACAGAATATAACACTAACATTCTAAGTAACGTAGGGATTGCAAGGGTTACCTCCAAGGCTTGAGGCAGAACTAACCCCCCAAACCATGTTTACTTGGGGTTATATTTGAATGTGCTGATTTTGCTCACTACCTATGACAGCAATGTATACAGGCTTGAAATGTGAACATGTTATATACGCTGGGGATTGTATTATCATGAAAACGACCAGTCATTGTTTCATTTTTGTTTTTTCCAAACTGATGCGACTCCTGACTGAGAATACAAGTTAGAGGCTGTAGTGGGTAAAGTCCCCACATAAGGGGGTGAATGAAAGTTTGCCCTATGCAAAAACTTTTGTAATGTTTTATGTCTTTATTTGCAAGAAGCCAAACATAGCTAAAGTGCATGTGTTTTGTGTGTTTATGTATTCCAGTCATTGGGCTTTCTATGATTCTGTACATGGTCAAAGTGCCTGTGTTTCAGAAAGACATATTACATTCACAGTTTAATACTGACAAAAATCAAGATAAGAAGAAAAACATATCTAAGTTTATAAGTACAGCTGTCATTTAAAGATGTGAAAATCAGGGCAGTAACAGTCAACACCTGCAAGGACAGAATGAGTTAAGTTGCCCAGTACTACTGCCTTGTGGATCCCAGCCAACTCACAAGGTGCCAAATGAGAAAATATGGCAGTCATTGATAGTGCCCCTTCTCAGTTTGTACAACCCCTTTTTTCAAAAGGGCTATGTCCCATCAACTCATGCAAGGGGATCCACCTCTACCATCTCTTACTTGAATACAACAATAACAAGGCTGCTGCATAAATAAGAAAAGGAGAAAATAATTATGAGTGGTCACTTTCAAGGAGTTAGGATGTAATGGGCTGCTCTGTTTCACTCCAGTGTTATGAAATTGTTTCCCCTTATATTTTTTTAAATCACACACTGTTCCATTTGTGCTTTGTTTACAGCACTGAACTACGGTATTTTAAGCATATACTCCACTAATATTTACAAACAGGTTATTTTCATTTAGCCAGCTTTTTCAGTCATATTCATATAAGACCTATGAAATGCAAATGGCCATTTTCAGAGAAAACAGTGATGTTCTGGTCATTGACACCTGGTATTAAAGTGCAGCTGTATGTTATAAGATTCAACTTGGATAAGAACTAATTTACACTGGCTACAGTAATCACAATACAATACTGTCTACAACATTCTACTGGGTGACAGATTATTTCTTTTCTGTGCCATTCTTAGGAAAACCATCCCCACACACCACAGTTTTCTCTTCTTCATACTCTCAACTCAAAAACAGGTAAAATTATAGAGAATTACAATGAATCAATATACACATTAAAGTAAAAAGGATACTATGATGCTACACAGAAACAAACTGAGAAATCTAGAATAAAATAAATGGAAGCATAATGAATCACTATCAGAACAGTATACACTTCCTGATATACAGTAAGTAAATGAATGAATATAGTAAACCAAACAGATTTGTACTAAATACACATTATTCCTGAATATAACTGATTACATTTCTTACATCATGTACTGTCTCATTACATCATTAAAAATGGCCATCACATCCTCTAATACAAAAGTGGATATTATGATGCAACTCTGCTACGTAACAAATGTTTAAATAGCAATAATATACAACTACTCCAATATTACAAAACAGAAATGAACTACAACTGTTACCTGCAATATGTTCTCAAATATAGTCAGGTGTACTGCACAAAGAAAATCTTCCATGCTTGTACAAGTGCCAGCAGTTTCCTCCCTTTTAGTGACAAACATTATCAATTTCAAATGCACTCACACTAGTGTTTCCTGATCAGGGAATTTGTGTACTTATTGTGGCATTACCTTTAAATACATATTTTGTTCTACCATCTGAATAAAGTTCAAGCTTTATCTTACAAAGATCACTGAATTTTGTCAGTAGAACACTCCAAAGGCAAAAGGAAGATTTTATTTAAACTCAGACACACACAGAACATCACAGAGTTTATTAGCCATATTTCAGTCAGAGGAAATTACTGACTTCAGTTTTCTGTGATAATATGGAAACCGTTGCTTTTGCTGAATGGTGCTTTTGGTGACGTCTGTTTAGTTGACACAATTTGGTCAACTAAACAGATGGTCGACACCTGTTAACAAAAGTAGCAGATTAGACCATTCTAAGGGTTGGAGAATTTTCCTCTTCCTAAGAATTGTGCAATCTCGGAATCTGAATATATATTTAAGCAGGGGGTGTGGGGGGCACAGTCCTCTCCTGCAAAAAAATTTTTCCTTTTGGCTTTTTTGGATGTGCCAGCATAGTAGTGTACTGCTGTGCATGATATCAATCATTCCGTGCATGTCAGCATCAGTGCTGTTCGACAAAGGTAAGTAAATCCATATATATATATATATGTATATATATTATATATATATATATATATATATATATATATATATATATATATATATATATATATATATATATATACACACACACACACACACACATATATATATATATATATATATATATATATATATATATATATATACATACATTATCTACCAACGGTCCAAAAGTGGTGTGATATGTTCTGACATAACAACACTCAAAATGGGGATCAAACAACAGATTAATTCTTGCACATTTCATAAGTAGTTATGACTTGAAACTATAGCTTGCTCAGACTTCAGACAGCCTGAACTCGGCATCATGGAAGCACCTGTTAATCAGGCCCTTTGGCTAATCCTGTTAGTGCCACTTTGTGTAATGCAGTCAAATGCTGACAGGGACCAGTCACTACAGACATATCTAAATGATTATCAGCACTTAAATGTCTGATTTAACAAAAATAAACTACATGTGAAACAAAAGCAATAAAGTCTGTTTCTGCAATTTTTATGATCAAAACATGCCATCTATTTTCTATAAACACATACAAAATAGCTGTGGGTTATTTCAGGAAACATAGTTATGGCAGTTAAGTTGCTGCTAAATGAATTTATTCAGACAATTACAGTGTGTGATTACCAGTCTAATTAAAGTTCATGTCAGGCTAAATTAATCAGTTGTGGTGTTTGTTAATTTGCAATTAGTGTCTCCCTGATAATTACAGGTTTTATAATCGGACTTTTAACCTATTAGCTTGTTCACACAGTGACTGCATTCATTGTAAACTCCTACATAAACCCAGAGAAAGAGAGGCTATTGAACTTTCCTAAACTATTCAATTTTTTAGGTGCATGACCCATATATTTGCTTTGTCCGCACCTGTGCTCCCAACAGCAGGGTCCTATCTTAGCCCCTTTTAACACGTCTTTGTCAGGAAGTCAATGAATACCTAATCTTCAATCCTGGCGTAAAAAGCTCTTGCAGCCCACACCGTTGTCCCTCAAACTCCTACCAGCATGCACCTGAAGAGAAGCTGGCAGCAGCAGCCTTTATGTGTTAATTACACATGCGAAGCCTATTATGCATAGAAAGGGCACCTGCTGGCAGTGAAAATGAATAGAATCTGCCCTTCCTGTGCAGTGAGTAAATTGAAGGCTCATTTCTACAGGAGATAATAGTGTTCAGATTGCATTTCGTGTATCTCCGACATGGGGATGTACTTAGCATTTAAATCATCCACAGGGGAACAAACCTCCTTCAAATTTACATGTTTCAGAGTCCTAGCACTTCACTTAAAACTCTAGTTATCCCCGCTGGTTACTTATTCGCCAGCGCTGTAAAGGTTTTTAGTTAGAGGTAGGACAGGTTACAGAGAATGCTGTCATCAAGTTCCCAGCATGAAGTCAAAGTTTAAATGATTTGTAACTACTGTATGAACTGTTGCTATTCAGTTCTAGAGAAAAGGGAAAAAAAGTTTAATTTAATAATCACTATGGGGATTTTTTTTTAAATGGGGTTTTCCTGCTTTGTTTTCACTTAAAATTCACCTGTAATCTTCTCACATGTATTTATTTATTTTAAGCAATTATTATTCTGCAGCACTTTTTTCTTTTGCCTGGCTTATTATGATGTTTTTCTCAAAATATTCAACTACCTGGTTGCTATAAAAGGTAAAAAAGAGTTCTTCAAAAAATCCTAAAATGTCATTGATCTTTTTCACAACTCATAAGAAAGACATACCACGTATAATGCAATGATTTAAATTTATGGAGAAAATTATAAACAAAGACGGTACATTTTTGAAGAACCTCTTCTACCTTTTTTCTTTTTTTTTCTTGTAGAAAGTATGCTTTTAGTGCATATTTCTCTGTTCCAGTATCTTACAGCCATGAAGAAATGCTGCACTGAGAACTAAAGGTATACTTTACAGAAATCAAAATATAAATTGGACTTCTTTTACTATGGTTCTCAACTTTAACTTCTAAATCACACTGGATAGTGTTTGAAAAACTTAAAAAATGACAGAAAATGGAGTCAGGCAAGGTAAATTAAAATGGCAATCATTAGACTGTGCTCTGAAAAAGAGAAACTGGCTCAGGCAAGACACTTAACTTGCTACCATAAAGGCCATGCAGAAACCCCAGACATCCCAAGCAGTACTCTTGTTTAAATATTAATTTTTCTGTGTCTGAAAAATAAAACAGGACAGGACTGCATTCTAGTTCTTCAAGGAGAATGCATTGCTTTCTACCTCCCTGGCTGGCAATCTGACACGTGCACATATTTTTGTGGTAACAGCAAAAGGGACATACTTCTAAAAGAGTGCTAAGGTTTCTTTTGAAAATCAGTCAGAATGATATTCAACCATCAAAATACTTTATAACAACCATGATTTCATGAAACTAACAATGATTTAATGAAATTACCTCTTTTTATTTTATATCCATTTGTGCTAACAGGAGTGGTAGACGTGTACAAAACTTCAGCTACGGCCAATGCTGAAGGCAAATACACATATATTACAAAGGCCAAATGATCTAATACAAGTACTAGAAAATCCCAGTTACTGACTGCACATTCCACAAACACACAAGTGTACACACAACATGCAAAATAAGTAAAAACAGCAAAATGAAATGGAACTGGTAGCACAGACAGACACTAAGAGACTCATTTTCTACACAATGCATCATAAAGATGAGGCACATTTTTCATGCATATTCATTATAGTGTACTCTTCAAGATCAATCTATTAGCAAACAAATTGTGCTTCTCTGAAGTCGTTCAAATGTACATCTGTTACCCAAGGTATTAACAGCTGTAATATTATTGCTGATAGCATCATTCCTGAGCCAAGAACTGCTGTTTAAAAATCTCCTCCTTGAGTTAGCTGTTGATTGTGTTTACTAAATTTCTGATACAGTTCTGTCAGGTTAGTACAAAAAATATATGGATATGTATCAGCAGTGGGCATGGAAGTCACAGACGCACCTTTACAATACAAAAACTGGAGCTCCAGTACAATTCACATGTGGTCTACATTCCACAAATATATTTCAGTCCACCAAGAAGCAGCCCCCCCCCCCCGCCCCCCAACAAAAGGCTGTTCTCCTGAGTCCAGAGAAAGAGCTAGGCAGTGAAAGATGAGAGGGATCAGCCATTGTAGGCTCACTCATCCATGGGAAGAGGGAAAGTACAGTTGTGTAAGCAAACTTAGCATAACAGTGGATGTTCAAATGATCACAAATGCAGTGGCCTTAGCTATAAGGGTTATAGTCTGCCAAGAATATAACACCCTTCCAGCATCCAAAGCTTCAGGGCACCTCCCTTGCACACAAATTGTCAGGCACCTCAAGCTGAGATGACTAAAATACAAGTTTGGCCACCAAGCCATTCAGAACTATCTTATTAACAGACAAGGGGAGGCTGAGCCCTGAAAGAACAATACTAGGGACAACAGAAAAATAAATGTCTATACCCTGGCATAAACAACACACCAAAAAACAAGGGAAATGGAGGGAGCGGCTACTGTAGCAGTGATTATTCGAACATCTACTGTTATGGTAAGTTTACTTACACAGCTGTACTATGTTCTACATATTGATCACTGCTGCAGAACCCCTAGCTACATGGTAGATTACTCTAGATTTGGGAGGTGGAAGGAGAAAACAGGACTCTAGAGAATGGTCTTTGTAAAGGCTGATCTAGACCTAGAGAAAGAATAAAGCTTATAGTGCTTTGTAAAAGTATGTAAAAAGGACCAAATTGCAGTTTACAGAATACTTTTAGAATCCAACCCTGTTCAAGAAAAAAACATAGATGAAGCCAAGACCCTGGTAAAATGGGCCTTGACCCTGCCTGCAATAGTTTTGTTGTGCTGAGTATAACTAAAGTTAATAGCCTTAGACAACCATTTGGAAATAGTCTGTTTTGACACAGCCTGTCCCCCCTCTTCTTCACAAGAAATGAACAACTAATCTGAAGATATGAAAGGTTTATTTTTGTTAAGACAGTAAAAGAGTTGTCTGTGGACATCTATGGTATGGTAGCCTTTCTCCATCATTTTTGTTTTGGTTCAGGAAAGAAAATGGGGAGATGGATAGTTCGGCTTAAACAAAACATGGATACCACTTTAGGCATTAAAGGATTAGTTCTCAAAGAAACTGTGTTCATGTGAAAAATGAGCTAGGGTTGACTCACCATAAATGCTTGCAACTCATACCCCTTCTTGCAGAGGTCAGAGCAATCATAAAACTGTTTTCCATGCTAAGAACCTCAAGTCAACCTGGTTGGTTAGTTAGTTTAAATAGGGCAAGTGTTATCTCCTCTAATACAAAATTAAGATCTGAAGGAGGGGCCATCAGTTTTCTTGCAGAACACTTATGCAAAACATTACGGCACATGAATGCACTGAAAGAGGGAGATCCATAGCAGACATGCTGAAATGGCTGACAAACGAACCTTGATAGAGGAGTAAGAAAGGTCATAGAATAGTAACTCACACAGATATTGTAAAACCAGAGAACAACTAGCTCTTAATGGGTGCTGGTCATGCTGTGGGAAGCAACTAGAAAACCTTTTCCATTTGCTATTATATGACTTTCTAGTAGCAGGCTTTCTTGCTTTCATTAGTACCTGCTGCACATCTTGGAAGACCCCATAATTTAGTTTCCATTTGTGAGGGTTTGTCTTTGTCCTGTGCACCTTGCCTGCCACATAGTATTGCTCTGATGGAATGTAGGACGTCTGCAAAATGAGACTGTACTGTGAAGCTGTATCCCAAGCTAACATGGCTTGCCTGCAGAGGGAGGTATGTCCTGGTTCCCGCCCTTGCTTGGTGATATGACACATGACTGAGGCACTGCCTGTAACAACCTGAAGATATCTCTGGGACCAAAGGTGATTCACACCTTGCACATTTATCAGCACTGAAACTGCTCCTCAAGCAAAGTCTAAGGCATCTGTGGTGACTGACTGCTTTGGAACAGGGAGGGAGAAGGGCAGAACTGGATTTAGGGCCATCTGTTGTCTCCATCACATGATTTCTCTTTTGATAAACTACAACAGAGGGATCTGAAAAGACAAGGGGTGTCAGTGCTGGGACCATAGAGACTTCAGATACCACTGTATCTTTCTCATATGGAGTCTTGCCAGGGGTATCCTGAGAATTATAGAAGCCATGAGACCCAAAATCCTGAGGTATTCTCTCACAATGACTGAAGTCTGAGTGGAAAACCCTAGAAATAGATCTAGGTATAGACCTATTTTTCTCTGTGAAAGAAAAGCCCTTTGAACTGTGGTGTCTAGTTCACATCCTAGAAACACAACCCTGTGAGAAGTCAAGAAAAACTTTTTAATGTCAGCTTCTGCTAAAGATCTCTAACACAAGATACAGAGAGAGATTCTAGTCACTTTGAAAAAGTCTTAGCAAAGATAAAGTCATCTAAATATGGAAAAAAAAGTAGATACCCTGTAGCCCGCAATGAGCTATAATTGGAATTAGATACTTTGTGAATACTCTTGGTGCAGCAGATAGCACAAACGCTAAGGCAGAGCACTGCTAGTGTGATCCAGACAAACAAAACCTTAAGAAACTCGAAGTCTGGATGAACAGGAATGTGATAAGTATCTTTTACATCTAGTGTAACCAGGAAACTCAAATGAAGAGGAGGTAACAGGTTGTGAAGTAACATCATTTTGAATTTGGGTACTATCACAAAGAGTTTTAGCAAAGAAAGACCCAGACTGGTCTCCAAGCATTTTCTTTCTTAGGCACTAAAACATCCTTGAATAGAACCCATTTCCATCTGGGAAGGGAGAACTGGTTCTATCATTCCCTGGGACAGCATATGATGAAAGACAGGTGGAAGCAAAAGAATCTTGTTTGGAAGATGAGGAATTACCCCCTGGAAAGGAGGAATCTGCTCTCCTTATAATCTGTAACCTTGATGAATGCTATTCAGAACCCATTTGTCTGAAACTATCTGTTGCCAAAGGGAAAAGTAGAGATTCACATTTCTGGAAGAAAATGAAAAGGGTCTACCAGAGTAGGAGGAGGAAGAAAGTCTCTTAAATAGGCACTCTGACTTACTGGACTGTCAATGGTTTTGGGAGTTTCCAGAATTCTTCTTGGAACCCCATTTGCCATCTCTTCTTAAATGTCTGTTTACCTGAATTTTGTTGAGATGGTTTATTCCGCTTCATATCAAAACTGAATGAGGAGTTAGAGAATTCAATGGAAAATTTGGAAAAGGAGAGCTGAAAAATCTTAGAGAGTCCTTGTATCACACTTATGACCACTTCTGCAGTAGAGGGGTCAAAAACTAAGCCCTAACCAAAGGAGAATTTAAAACCTCCTTTTTATCACTACCTGTGGAGGTTCTGAGAATGCAACCATGCAAAAAATTTCCAGTGGCCATCGCCCTTGTAGAAGTATCAAAAGAGTCATGCATACACTTCATACAATGAGTAGTGATTTGAATGATGGAAAAAAATTGAATTATTTAAAGCAGGTTTTTCCCTCATAAGACAAAACTGCGGACAAACCATTCCTCAATCTCTCACAGTTAGGACAAACCTTAACATGAGCCTGACAATTCAAAATTCTGAAACTCAAAACTGCAAAACTACACACTTTCCCCCATACTTAGCAATAATTTCCCATCCTTATCAGAAATAGTAGGAGTGGAACTAACTGTTTAGCAGTAGAAGGATTAAATAAAGCTGCTGCTAATGGATAAGGTTTGGGAAGAGTGTATAAAAACTTAAGACTGAGGAACTTTAATCAGCCTACTCGCCTTTTTTAGGGTCAGCTGGTTGACTGTCAGGAAAATTGCAGGGAGTAAATATACACATCCTCCAAAGCTGACAGAACTGGAGGGAAGGGTGCAGGTTCTGGAAATTCCTTCTGTAACAGCTCATAGCAGTTTCTTGGGGACAAAGAAACCTCGGTTTTCTCCCAATGAAAACAATGTCACATACAGAAAGAGAACCTTAGCAGGAAGATTCAGAAATTTATCTTTCCTCCGAATCCGAATCAGAAATCTGAGGAGAAAACCCTGCATCTGTCCCTTCATCCTCCTGTCTAGATTCAGAATCTTGAATCTCTTCAGAAAAGGAGGTAACCCTCTTTCTTTTACCATAAACTACTTTACAAGAAGAATCAACAGACTGCATTAAACCCAGAGCCAGACCCAGTAAGCTACTCCTTGTCAAAGGAAATTTGTAGAGGAGTAGATGCATGTTTAGTTTTCCATTTCATTTTGACAAGAAAAATAGGACCAATGGTGTTATTAATGGCAGAAGCTGCTTCCCAAAGAATGGGCACAATATTTTGACAAAACAGGGAAGCCTTCCCTGTTCCTTCTCCCAGCACCAACAAGAATTATCCTTCCTTGCCTACCAAGGGTACCCCAACAGCTGCAGAGGATGTGGCTAATGCATGGTCCATAGTGGCTGTAGGTGCTACACCACAGAGGGATCTGACATTCAGCTAATGGCCACAGCAGAATCACCCAACCATGGCTGAAGCAAATTGCTTACCTGCTGTGATGGCAAAGGCTGTTGACTTAACTTCATCTTTTTGCGACTGGAAGAAGGACCAACCATGGGACTGCCAAACTGTTTCATGGTCAATTCAAAAATGGTCCCTCTATCCCATGGAAAGCAAACAGCAATTGCTGATAAAAATAAAAAATCTTTAAAAGTCACTTTTTCACAGAAAACACAGTAAAAATTCACTTTAAAACACGTTGCTAGCCCCACAAAGTAAAATAAACTCAATTTCTCCACAGAAAGAATGGTTTTCAGTTATTTTAAACAACTTTTACACTGATAGGAAAACAAAAAAGCACTCCCGTTTAAAAGTACAGTACAGTTTCATGACAGTCCATTAAAACACAAATTCCTAACAGTAAATAATTTTCCTGAAGAGGAAAATATCAATAATAAATAAAATTATTAAATGCAAGTTTTCTCCCAAAGGGAACTTATCTGCCGAGCAAAGGACCAGCACAAGCCAATCACAGATCCTCCACAGCCTCAGAGGAGGGCACACTTTGGCAGCAGTAAAGCTCTAAAGGGCTTGCCACCTAAACTTGTCAGATCAACTCAAGCTGCCTGACAGTTTGGGCATATGAAACATGTCCTGAAGCTTTGGAAGCTGGCCAGCTGTTATATCCTTGTCAGAATGTAACCCATGCAGCTAAGACTACTACAGTAGAAATCAATCTGTTGAACATCAATGGCTCTAAATGGGTTATCAGTACAAAGCAGGGGCTTCTGAGGCACCACAACGGCTAGGACTAGGGACATAGGCTTTCCACTTCTAAGCTAGTGATGGAAACCCTCATCATGTGTGGGTGGTACCAGACACATGCATGAAGAGGACAAAGACGGCAGGTGGTACCACACAAATGCAAGAAGAGCGCATTGGAGGTCCTGCAGTAACACAATGGCTAACACTTTCAAGCAGGGCAGAATTAAGGTCTAACTAGAAAGACCTTTGTTTCCTTGATGCCTCTGAGGGCAGAAACAACCTCTATGGCTGCTCAGGTAATAACCCCTCTTGTCTGCTCTTATCCTTACACCAAGGACCCTCCCGGAAAAGGCAGACAATGGGCTAAAGGCCCAAAGGGGAAACCTTGATGGCTAGCAGGCATATCAAACATCCACTATTGATATACTTCTTAAGAAATGTTTTATTTAAAATTAAAGTACTGCTGTCGTAAAATATAATGGAGAAAAAAGAAACTGACTTTTTTGGTAGATGTATTTGTTAGAGATAAGATGCATACTTACTGATAAAATACAAGACTAATTATTAACAACTGCAAACTGGATGTAGGTGTTGAGACAGGTACCAACAAAGATACCTGTTTATTACACATCTTTGTGGCACCAGCCATCAAAGGTCAGTGCGAGCTTCTTTGGCAATCGTATTGCTGGTTTCATGTCTCTTTTTTGGAAATCACTGAAAGTGATAAGCCTACCCGGGTGAAATTTGTAGACTGTGGCAGTTCACCCAAGTGTAATGCCTCAGATTCCTTCCTTTTTTTTGAATTAGTTATGGTGAATACTTTTTATGGAATTCATTTTTAAGTTTTGAAGCAAGTACGGATTTAAAATTTTTTTTTATAATTTTAAAGTTGATATGTGTAACCAAATGAACAAGAACTATGTGTCATAGTTTTCTGGTTCTGGTATTAACTGTCTACCATAAGTATACTTCCCTCGTAATGAATTATTAAAGCAGTGTTCAGAAGTAAATAAAAAGGACAATGATGTAATATTTGAGAAAAACTACTAAAATGTGAACTACTAGTCAGCTAAAATTTCTCCAATATGCCTAATAGACTAGCATCACACAGAAGCATAAAAAAGAAACAAGAATTTGTAAAATAACAAGGGATATATGAGACGAGCCCCATAACCATCTATATTAGCATGCTGCCTGGCTTATGCTGGAACCTACCTTGCTACCCTGCAAAGAAGAGTCCTCTACATGAAAAAGAAACATCATCTGACCAGGAAACTGCAATCTCATAATAAGCTAATCCACATGATGATTTTATTGCTAAAGTGACCCTGCATGAAGATCTAAATAGCATCTTTTGTTCTTAGTCCCCCCATCTTCCCTTTAGGACCATGTGCACAAACATCAATTCACTGTTATTTATTTATATTTAGTTATTTGACATTTTTTACTGGGATAGTCAAACTGGGTTAAAATAACCCGTTTTCAGTGGAGGCCCGGGGAGAAAAGCTAAACATTTATACATTTTCCTGTTCCAGCATTAATTCCTACCTTTTAATATGTCTCTGTGTAGTACTCAGTCCAATCCTCCAAACATAAACTGTCCACTCCTTTAACCACCAATGTGACCCTTACCTGGATGCTTTACAGAAGTCTAATATAGTTCTTGCTGCACAGTCACCAGGAATAAGCACAATGCATCAATGGATAGCAGTACCACAGCAATTTAGCCTTTGCCTCCCCTGAATGAGAAATTCTGGATAAATGACCCACCATTTTATGTACACTGACTGCCGCCTTCTCACATTACACTGAGAGTTTAGGTGTGATGAGTAGTCAGATGTTCTTCATAATACGCAGACAAGTGTGATTTCTCATTGGGATTACTCTCACAAAAATGTGTCACTTGACTCTAGTTATATAATACAGTGTTCTGCTCACATTGTCTTGCTGCCTTAACATATTACAGCAGGGGAGTCAAACCTGCAGCCCACCTCACTTCCACATGCGGCCCACGGTACACCCGCCACTCCAGACCCAGAATCGGCCTGTCTTCCCATATACAGCAGAGCCACCAGCCAAGCAATCTTCCACGAAACCACAACACATCACACACTCATCCTGTCAATGTTTCAATCTATCAGTCTATGAATACATGCATTCACTCACTCTTTCTCTCCGATCTCTCACACACAGTCATTTCTGCTTTCTTGCATGAATTCACTCTCATTCTAATCGCTCACCCACACAGTCTCTTCAGCTTTCATACATGCATTCGCTCATGCACTCACTCAAATTGCTCACCCACACAGTCTCTTCAGATTTCATACATGCATTCACTCACTCCCTCTCTCTCTCCGATCACTCACCCACACAGTCTCTTCAGCTTTCATACATGCATTTACTCACTCGCTCCGATCACTCACCCACACAGACTCTTCAGCTTTCATACATGCATTCACTTACTCAGAATGCCCACCCATACAGTCTTTTCAGCTTTCATACATCCATTCACTCACTCACTCTATGATCGCTCACCCACACAGTCTTTTCAGCTATCATACATGCATTCACTCACTTACTCTGATCACTCACCCACACAGCATCTTCATCTTTCATACATGCATTCATTCACTCACACTGTCCAATTGCTTACCCAGTCTCTTCAGCTTTCATGCATGCATTCACTCAATCACTCTGATTGCTCACCCATGCAGTCTCTTCAGCTTTCATACATGGTTTCACTGACTCACTCACTCAGATCGTTCACCCACACAGTCTCTTCAGTTTTCATACATGCATTCACTCACTCTCACTGATCTCTCTTACAGTCGCTTCTGCTTTCATGCATGCATAAATGCACTCACACCAATCGCTCACCCACACAGTCTCTTCAGCTTTCATACATGCATTCACTCAGTCACTCTCCGATCTCTCACACACAGTCACTTCTGCTTTCATACATGCATTCACTTACTCACTCTCTCCAGTCGCTCACCTACAGTTTCTTCAGCTTTCATACATGAATTCACTCACCCACACAGTCTCTTCAGCTTTCATACATGCATTCGCTCACTCACTCCGATCGCTCACGAACAGTCTCTTCGGCTTTCATACATGCATTCACTCACTCACTCAGATTGCTCACCCACACAGTCTCTTCAGCTTTCACACATGCATTCACTCACTCAGATTGCTCACCTACACAGAGACTTCAGCTTTCATACATACATTCACTCATGGCCGGCCGTAGGCATAGGCCAACTAGGCGGCCGCCTAGGGCGCCGCTGTAGCAGGGACACTTTTCCAGTATTTATGTGGTTTAGGTAGACCAGGTTGGGGGCATCTGGGTGGTGTGGGGGGGGGGCGCTGTGGAGCCCTTTTGCCTAGGGCACCAGCTGACCTAAGGCCGCTGCTGCATTCACTCACTCCGATCACTCACCCACACAGTCTCCTCAGCTTTCATGCAAGCATTCACTCACTCACTCTCTCCAATCTCTCACACACAGTCAGTTCTGCTTTCATACATGCATTCACTCATTCTGACCGCTCACCCACACAGTTTCTTCATTGCCATCCCTATCCCAAACATACCTCTCACCTGTCCGAAATTTCACAGAATGTCCATATGTTTTTGTCTGTTCTTCATAAAATGTGTAGTTTTCACACAAATCATTGGGAGTTAAAGTCAATGCTGTTTGGGTGAGGGACAAAAAGGCCCATGACAGGCATTGAACACAGCAAATCACTGTCCTCAGTCACTGGTCTGGGATAGTCGGAAGACATCCCACAAACCGAAATACAGGCTTGTTTCAAAAAATAAGCTAGTTGTTGTGTCTTTCGGCTTTTCCCAGTTAGGGGTCGCCACAGCGGAACTCCGGTCCACTAATGATTGGCAGTAGATGTTTATGTGCCGAGTTTCTGGCCCTGACACACAACCTTCAACGAAGGTACGCCCATTCACGCATGTCTCCACACAGAAGATGCTCTAACTGAGAATTGAACAGGACAACTGTGAGGCGACAACGCTACCACAGCACCACCAACAGCAGCACAGGACTGGCCACTACACTGAGTACAAGTACCAGCTTATTTATTTATTTTTTTTAAATATGGTAGTACTTGTACTCAATGTAGTGGCCAGTCCTGTGCTATTGATTGCATTGCAGCAGGTTTTGGTTATTGTTTTGGGTAGCTGTCACGGAGCAATCTGTCTTTCAACATTAGTCTTGCTTTGTCAGTTGGAATGTTAGATGGAACATATGTAAATATATATAAAAATACTTTGAATTCCTTCATCATGTTTTCAAAGAAAAGAACAGTTAGTGAAGAAAATCTTGTGGTGCAGAAAAGTGGAAAACCTTGTACGTTTTTGCTGAAGTGAATGGAAAACCAGCTTGTCTGATTTGTAAGCAAAACATAGCTGTGGCAAAGGAATATAAAATTTGCAGGCATTACACAAGTATTCGCACTTCGAAGTATGATGAAGTATGATGAATGCAGTGGAAATATGCGTGAAGAAAAAGTGAGGGAGTTAGACAGTCACTCAAAAAGCAGCAGTTACTGTTTAAACGTGTTCATCAAGCCAGTGATGCTGTAAGTTCAGGAAAGTTATAGGACTGCACAAGAAATAGCTGTGTCATCAAAGCCTTTTTCGAAGGGTGGACTTTATACAGAAAATGCATGTTGGTGGCCATGGAAGATATTTGCCCTGAAAAACATCAAGCATTTGCAAACATAAGCTTTTCAATAAATATAGTTGCAGACAGAATTAATGAATTATCAGAAAAATCTTAAGTCAATTCAAAGAAAAAGTTGCTACATTTGTAGCATTTTTTGTAGCAATTGATGAAAGTACAGATGTAAGTGACATAGCACAACCTACAGTTTATATAAGTGGTGTAGATGACAATATGCAGGTAACTGAATAATTTGTAGAACTGCTACGAGTGAAGGAAACAACAACTGCAGATGATATATTTGTGTGTTTGGTAGGTGCACTAGATAAAATAGGTGTAGACTGGACAAAAAACTATGAATCTGGCTACAGACAGAGCACCTCAAATGGGTGGTAGAAAAGCTGGTATGGCAACAACGTTAAAGGCAAAACTACTAGCTATGAACTCAGACAATCAAATTCAGTGTCCATTGCATAATTCACAGACAAGTGCCTTGTAGTAAAATATTAAAGATGGATCATGTCATGGATGTTAAGGCAATGAACTTCATACACATGCAAGGTCTGAACCACAGACAGTTCAACAGCTTATTGGACGAAATTCACACTCATGGTCTGCCATATCACACTGATGTTCCTTGGTTAAGCAGAGGAGTTGTGCTGAAGCACTTTTATGAATTAAGAAGTGAAATACAGAGGTTTATCCATAAGAAAGCAAGGGATGTGCAGGAACTGAAAAGCAATGAATGGGTTCAAGATCTAGAACGCTTGCATTACCTGAATACAAGGCTGCAAGGTCGCGATAAATTGGTGACAGATTTATATGACTCTATTCGTGCCTTTGAGTTGAACCTTAAACTTTTTGAATGCCAACTAGCAGCAAGTAATACTGCACAATTTCCAACTCTGAAGTCCCTGCAAGACGCACCTGAGTTTTGTTGTGATATCAACACCAAAAAGTACTGCACCAAGATTTCCTAGTTAGTGAGAGAGTTCGGAGAAAGATTTGCAGACTGTAAAAACCTTGAGAATTACTTTTCTATTTTCCGCAACCCTTTCTCTGTTAGTGCTTATGAGGTATGAGAACAGTTTCAGTTAGTATTAATTGAGCTCCAGTGTAATTCTGAATTGAAGGATAAGTTTTCAGGTGTTGATACTGGCACATTTTTATCAGTATGTTGGGCCAACATGTCCCCAAATTAAGTGTTTGGCCTCAAAGATCATGTCAATGCTCTGCAGTACCTATATCTGTGAGCACCTCTATTCTGTGATGAACTTGAACACGTCTTGATTCAGGTCTCAACTTTATCTCAACTCAACACTGAAGGCAGCCACTGCTCAATTCTTGTTGTCAAAACACTGATGCACTTGTGCAGGTCAAGAGGTGCCAAGTTTCTGGGAGCAGTAATACCAAGAATTAAGGTAAATAGCTTGATTTTCTTGGCTAAATTGACCTTTCTTATTATTATTATTACTGTCATCGTCGTCATTATTATTATTACATTACTCCCCTAATAAGTGGTCTCGATATGAAATTTACCTGGCCCGCATATTGTATACTCTGATGAAATGTGGCCAATGGGGTAAATGAGTCTGACAACCCTGTATTACAATAAGTGAGATTTCAGTATAATCATTCAAAATTTTTTCCTAGCATCAGTCATGTCACATATGTACTACCACGTGTTCTCTTTAAAGAAATGTATCATTTAAACTCCATTAATCATCTATTTACTCATGCAATAGTCTTCCAAACTTCTTTCCAAATTTAACAGAAACACTACCTAATTTCTGGTCATCTCTGAGCAAGAGTCACTTATTCATAGGTTGTGACTAGGGCGAATGACCACTAGGGCCCTTACAAGCCTAGCCATGCACCCCAAACCATATGGATCCCAAGTATCATGGGGGGTTATGTTAATATGCAAGTAGCTAAGGATTTGTAAGGGGGGGGGGTACTAGGACAATACTTTTCTTATTGATAGTCTCTGTCCATAAGGGAACATGGGCGTCAGACCAGGGGTAAATTTATGATTTTCTATCCAATTGTCAAGGTTTTGTTTGAATTGGGTCAGGGATGAACTCTGTTTTACATGGATGGGGAGCCTATTTTACAGTCCGGGGATCATTTGGGACATGTATCTCTCTCTCCAGTACATTCTTTTTATGATGCAACCGAAGTTCAGCTCCCTGTATCTAGTGTTTCTGATGCTGTTTGTTATATGCATGTGTAGCAGATCCATCAGGGCTGAGTTTGAGGAAGCTCTGTAAGCCAAACAAAGATCCCCTCTCAGAAGCCTGTAGGAGACTAAATACAGAGATAAGAGAGTTTAGGAGATCAGTGTAGGGCAGGGTATTCATGCCCTGAATTCTCCTTGTGAAAAGCCTTTGTGGACATTCCAACTGTTTCAAGAGTCTGGTTAGATACATCTCATACATTCAATTGTATTGAATGACAGGTCTGATAAAAGAAGAGGAGAGTGGTAGTATAACGTCCTTGGACCTAGAAGCCTTACCCTTACCTATACGTTGGGTGACATAGAATGATTTTCTTATTATCTTAGCTACATATTGGTCAAAGGGCAGAATGCTGACTAGGAGAGTTTTACTGCTAGAGCAATTAACTTATGTTGACCATGTCCCAAAGGGCATTATAATGCATTTTTGGCATTTAATTTTAGCCCATGGTTTTAGCACCAGTCATGTGTCTGTATTAAATTCACTTTCAAGATATTTGTGTTGAGGGGAGTCTATAACAACTTCCAATTTACAGTCCTCTGTGAACTTGGTGAGCCAGAGGACTTTAACATTAGCTTTGACAAGTAGCTGCCAAACAGGAGAGGGCCCAGGACGAAGTTCTAGAGTACTCCACTGTGATCGATCTCTTGGTGGAAGTGGTTTCACCGATCCTGACTTCTTGGGTCTTATCTGTGATCAAGCAATCCAGCAAGTTATGTAAAAGTTTATGCCTAGTTCAGAGAGCTTGAAAATAATGCCTCATTGGGGTACTGTATAAATGGCTTAGCCAGGGCAAGATAAGCAGTGTTTTACCCTCATCCATTGTCTTGGTGACCCTCTCAAAGAAGTCTACCAGGTTAGGTAGGCATGACGTACCCTTAATAAAGTCAAATTTGGATGTATCCAGTGTCTATAGGTCACCAACACCCTTGTTTATCACTTCCATGATAACTCATTCTGTGAGTCTTTAGTTCCTTGGTTGGTTGATGGTTCGCCCTTGTGCAGGGGAATGAATGTTGCCGTCCTCCATTCACTTGGAATATAATCTGTTTCAAGGCTGTAGTTGAAGAGTGCCTCAAGTTGTCCTGACAGGTAATGTTTTAGACTTTTTAGGCAGTAACTGGGGATGTTGGCATCACCCATGCAGGTGATGATCTTGGCTTTAGCAAGTGCTGTGAGCACCTGGTCTCTGCTGATAGTTGGGGGAGGTATGTTGTAAGGATGTCACCTGGTGGAAAAGTAGGGGAGTGGGGTTGTGAAGTTTATGATGAATTTGCCAGCCAGTAGATTTACTATGTCACTCTGAATGGTGTGGGTGCTACCATTCAGCACACTGTTGTGTGTTACCTCTAAGGTCCTAGACACAGCTGAAGGCGGCCTTTTGATTGTCCTTAGTCTGCAAGGTTGTCCTGACTTCATAATTGGACTTGTTGGACTTAGACTTCTTAGTTTCTTGTTTAGTAGTATAAGACAGCACTTGCCTTTAAGGGAGTTGCTTTTCTTGTTTTATTATATATCCTGTTTAGGTGAAGATTCCACCAGTGGAATTTGTTTTGGGTTTATTTCAGGTCGGTACTGCAGCCTCAATGCAGCCATTCACATGTTCGTATACTGACTCATTGAAAAATTCTGCACAGGTAGTTGTGGTCTTGTGGTTGAGGGAGCCTTGAGATTTGACAAGCAATCACTTATTAGAATACAGTTTGCCTCTAAATAGTTCCTGTTACTGGTTTAGATGGATTTTCTGGGTTTATTTTTACTTCAAATGAAACAGCTTTGTGATCTGACGTGACTAGTAAGGATCTGAAATGGTGGTGGTGGGCGGGTGCAACATTCTCCCATGTTGGTGAGTACCAAATCCAGTACGTTTGTTTGATCCACTGGTTGGAGCATGCAGTCTTGTTCCATTGTGTTTATGTTAATAAAGTCCAGAAAGTGTTGTGTCTGTGAGTTTGAGGCAGTGGAGGTTTCCCAGTCAAAGACAGGTAGTTTAAGTCACCCATGAATAGGGTGTTTGGTTGGATGATGAGCACATCTAGTACATTTAGGTAAGAGTCATGAGACTCTAGGGGCATAGATGTGACCTGTAGCAAGCCATGATATGGTAAGGACCTTACCTATGGCAACTTGCACTTGGATGAGCTCCATGATATCATCATGTTTAACCAAACTGGGGGTATGTTTTTTTTTGCTAACATAGATCTAAATCCCTCTATCTTTGGTCCCAGTCTGTGCTGTTGTTGGTCTAAATGTGTGGAATGCACTGTAGCCTTGCACTTCCAGAGTACTTTCTGCAGCTTTAAACTAAGTCTTGGTCATGGCACAGATGCCTACATTCTCCGGAGTGAGGAGGGCTTTGAGATATGGGAAGGTGTCTTTTAAGTATCTGTGTATGTGTAGTGAATGGTATGTGTAAGGGGTGTAGTGCGGGTATTCCTGACAACCTTGTTTGTATGTGAGATTTATGCATAGAATTTGCACAATTTACAATAGTATTTGCATTTCTTGCATAGTGTGTTATTTTTTTAATGATAAACTGGTTGTCTGAGAATATGAGACAATTGCTACATTGTCTTAGGATGCCCAAATCTACCAAGCTGGCCACAGAGACATTTGGAAATTGTATATCTGTGTTGTCTGGTCCTGTAATAGGGCTGGCTGTTTAGGATTAAGGACTGGGTTTTAATAGGGGTCATCTAGGGTAGTTTCTGGGGTTAAGGGCAGGATGTTATATAATGCTAAGATATGGTAGATCTATTCGATGCGCAAAATAGCTGCTCTAAGCTTATTTCTGCACAATGCCATACTGTTTAGCAGGTTTCAGATCTAATTCTAACTTTATAAGTAAATTCTATTGTCTAGGTGTTGCTACTATACAGGGCACTGCTAACCACCATGGCTCAGTGGGCAGCTCTGTGTAGAGAAGGACTCATAAGCCCTCTAGCCAATAAATAACCACACGGTGAACTTCTTGCAGTGCTTCCCAACTCAAAGAGATCAGGTAAACACCTCCTGCAACAAGATGCACAATGCAGGAATTTCTTAATGGAAAAGCACAGCAGATTAAACAACAGCTAACTACCAAACAACTAAGTCTCTGGCTAATTCGCCCTTATGCAAAGAGATTTGGAGGCACACAAACTGGAAAAGCCAACAACAGAGAAATGACTATTTTTGCCACAAAATTAAATAAATGCAGTAAGAAATGTTACAAAAATGTAGTGATCACTTTATAAAGTACAAGTACAGTTAATCAAGAAGATATTCTTATCTTAGCTTGGATAGCTCTGAATCCAGATAACACATTGAAAAATTGTTGCAGAGTTCTCTGTAAGTGAACGAAGAGCCTTGCACCTTGCCTAGTTTCTAGCAGAGGGAAAAAAAAGCTTTTTAACTGACTCTTATTCCCTCTAGCCAATAAATAACTTCATTTTGAGATTCCCCCAGTGCTTCCCAACTCGGAGTGACCAGGTAAACACCTTCTGCAACAAGATGCATAATGCAGGAATTTCTTAATGGAAATGCACAGCAAAAGTGGCTGAAGTGCAGATTAAACAACAAACTACCAAACAACTAGGTCCCTGACTAATTCATACTTCGGCAAAAGGATTTGGAGGCTCACAGACTAGAAAAGCCAACAAAAAGAGGAATGGCTATTTTTCCCATGCAGCTAAAACATTGGAAAAGTGTTATCAAGTTCTCTGTAAAGGAAGGGAGTACAGCACATTCTTCCTTCCTTCCTCCTGGATACAGCTAAAAAACTTTTAAACAATAACAGGCAGAGGACCAAGCTCAGCAGTAACACACTGGTGAAAGCCCAATAACTGCATCATACATCTTATCACCATTCTTAGCAATCTTTCAGTAACCCAAGGTTTTTACAAATTTAACTATACCAGCCCCTGCCCCAATATCGTTTGGCATCCAAATTCCTATACAGACATGGTAAAATACCTCAATCAACAGGAAAATAAGAATTTTTAAACAAACAAATTAGGCAAACTGACCCAAAATAACATTTAATAAATTTAGGTATGGTTTAATGCCCCTCTAAATATTGATAAATCATATCCACAAGCTTCTCAAGTGCATGGGGGATAACTGAATATATACAACATAGAGTCATTGATGTATTTCACAATGGCCAATGCACACCAACCCTTGAATGCTTATGGGAATACAGAGGGGATACAGACCTGAAAGAAAAAAAAAACATCCTCAGCACTGATGAAGGCACCACACTACTGGCTTACTTAACTCCTGAGTCATGGACTTAATGGAGCTTTAGGACAACTGTTAAAATGCACGAGAACTACTCCGATTTTCTAATGTCTCGGTTGACATTCCCCAGGGATCAATTCTAGGGCCTCTTCTCTTTAATATTAACAATCTATAGTCTGCCTCCAAACAAGCAACCATAGTACAATACGCATATGATACTACATCCATCTATTCTGCTCAAACACTATTCTCCCTGCAAACATCAAATAGCAAGCCTCCTTATCAGCTGAATCCTGGCTTGATAATTCAGACCTACTTTTAAACCCCAAAAAGGCAAAATGAATGCTATTTACCCTCAAAAACTACTTCGAACATTCATTCCATTCCATTACCTTATAACACAAAAAATAGCATGCGTTTCTCAAACCAAACTCATCAAAATATTAATCAATGATCATAAATATGATTATTACCTCCTCCAAGTTATCAAATAAGCATAATGTAATCTAGGCTCCCTCTATAGGGTGAAAAACATTATTACTGACCACTCCAGATAATTGATAGCAAAAACATACCTATTCACATCCCTACTTTATGTATTACTTACCTTTGCTAACAAACTCCACACTAAAAAACAAACTAGAAATGGCCTACAATAGAATTGCCAAATTTGCTGCAAATACCACCAGAAGACTAAATGATCTTAACAGGCTTAACTTCCCCACTACCTAAACTACTCACAAATCACTATACCCCAAAATGAATATACTGCCCATCTGTACAAGGTACAATGCAAGTTTATAGTAGCACCAAAACCCTTAGATCCAGAAACAGGACACTACCCTCTGCCACAAACCAAATAATTCTGCCGGTCACTCACTTTGCTCTTATCACCTTAAAACAATCTGGAACCCCATCCCCATAGAACTAAGACAAACTAAATTTATTTACACCATCACTGATAAAGCACTTATTGGATAATTAGTTGTGCTCCTGCACAGCTCCAGGACAGTATATAAATACCACTCAAATAGTTTTCCTCTCTTATATATAGCTAATCTCCTTCTTCTAACCCATATACATCTATCCTTTTCCACATCCCTATCTCACCTAATATCTCTATCTCTGTACCTCTGTCTTAGGTTCAATTGCATACTAATTTTCTTCATAATACAAATGTAATAACATCCAGAACTACAACATACTCTACATAGGTTCATAGGTTCATAGGTTTATACTAGGCTATCTGCCCTAAGGCATTTATAAGCCTAGCCCAAATTATTGTGGCTTACGCCACCCCTTATATGAAAAAATACTGTGCCCATTAGTTTGTTGTGCCTCTGTCCAGCAGTGACACAGCTCTAACCTACCTACTTTATTACTGAAAAATTCCTTTTTTTTACAACAGTAAAATGACATAACATCCAAACATATCTCTAAACATATATCTTTCTATTAACAGTATACATTCAATGTTGGTACATATAATGTATGACAATTCAACTGTTGATCCTAAACTATACATACACTTTTAATGTACATACATATCTGACTCAGAATGAAAAATGCCATAATGCTAAAACATATATATATGTATGTAATGTGAATATCTCCAGCATTTTGCGATTCTAAAAACTGTATCGATTTTTTTTCTCCCTGTACCATTCTAAACTCCTGTTATGTTACTTTATGTATGTATTTTGTAATGTTCTCTGTACTTGCATCTATAACAACTGTGTGCTTCTCTCCCTGGGCCTCCACTGAAAATTGGATCAATCCTAGTCGGACTTTCACAGTAAACAAAGATAGACTGACAGCCAGACATATAAATAACATTCGAATGGCAGGATTAATAGTTAGTGGGAGACTGGCAGAAAAAATAAAGCCAAAAAGTAAAAGAAAACACCCATTTGCACTGTCCCAGACAAACTGGATCAATGATTGTTCAACTGTGACTAACAGCAGTGGTAATTTTTACACATGGTATGCCCCCCCCCCCCAAAAAAAAAAAGAACACAGTCACTGTCTGTGTATACCTGCAATGTCTGACTATGATACTCTGATGAAATGAAAGGGATAATGATCAAAGTAACACATTACAACTTGCTGCTCTAAAACACACACAAACACAAACATACTAGTAAGTTGTATCAATGAGCCTGGCTACTAACAGAGACAGCAATTTTTCTACATACACCTCTGATGTTTATTTATGAAAAAAACATGGCCAAAGTAATGTGTTGCATTTGCTGTTCTCAAAAGCATACAATGCCCCCATCAATAGCCCTATCAATGATTGTTTAGAAGTTATCATGCAACTCCATAGTCTGCTTCCCCAAAGACTGCTATTTTCTGTTAATACTGCTGATGTCAGTAATTAATGTAATAAAATAATAGCCACAATAATATATTTTAAACTGTTACTTTCAGGTGCATAATGTACTGCTCCTAACAAGACATTACTACTTATCATTTAATAGTGATCAAGTTGATCACGTAACTGTCCTTTGCTTTCATGCAGTCTGTCATTCAAATGATTATCAACTCATTTGGTTGAAAGGTTTGTGTGGGTGTAAAAGCAGCAACTGGACAAATGAGTGAATGCTCATTTGTGTGTGCAATGCAAGTAAGCAAGAATGTATATGAAAATGGAAGTTTGACTGAAAGGGTGGTCACTGTGAAAATGCACAAGATTACATTATAGTGGTTACTGTGTATGTGTGTGCGTTCTTGGGTTAGGGTTAGAGTAAGGGTTGGGTAAGGGAGTAGATTAAGTGTTGTATGTGATCTGTCTCATGTTTTTTGTATAGCAGTACAGTTAAGGAAAGGATTTTTATTAATGTAATGTGTAAGGTTGTGATTGGGGGCAGGGGTGAGGTTAGTATACATGAATATGGTGGTGTAGGGAGGTGGAGCCTGCCTGCACCACCTTACAAATATGCTTATCCAAACCCTATGTATGACTTAACTAAAAACCCTTTCCCTAACAATACCATTACTCAGACAATGCTTGATCTGGGAATTTTATTGTCAGTGGAGAGAAGTTTTCGGTGTTTTGTGATTTGCTGTGTTTGTATATCACTCATTTGAACATTTGCTCTTTTTGTTTCTCTCATTTGTGTCTCATACTTCTGTGTTGTTTACCATGTTATAATCTTTTATGCATAACATGCCATTCCAAAAGACAGCCACTTTTACCTACAGTTCAGATTTTTGACTATGAAGAATACGAGTCATATAATGGCCACTGTAATGTATTTTACTTTTTGCCATCAGATGTAAACACTTCTGCTCTCCTAAAGCCATATCAGTGATGAACAATAATCATGTAACTGCCTTCTGCCTTTACACACTGCCTCCTCCCTCAAAGAGGGCTATTTTCACTCTACCTCTAATGTCTGATTTTGGCAAAAGTGAAACAAATCATGGTTAGATTAATGCACTTCAGCTTAGTACTCCCAGACACAAGTGTACATCACTGATGTCCAACTGTGAGAAAAATGAAAAAAATAGCATCACTAATGCATTTCAACAAGCCACTTTCATATATATTATATATATCCCGCGGTGGTGGTGCTGCGGTAGCATTGTCACCTCACAGTAAGACGCTATCCGGTTAAATTCTCAGCTAGAGCGTCTTCTGCATGGAGACATGCATGAATGGGTGTACCTTCGTTGAAATTTGTGCATCAGGGCTGGTAACTCGGCACATAAAAATCAAATACCAATAATTAGCGGACTGGACTTCCGCTGTGGCAACCCCTAACCGGGAAAAGCCGAAAGACACAACAACATATATATATATATATATATATATATATATATATATATATATATATTCATTCTCTCAAAGAAACCATATTAAAGATGAACAGTATTCAAGTAATGTAGTTTATTTTCACAGTCTGCTTCCACACCTCCAACTTTAAAATGATGACATCCTACTTGTTTGACTAATTGATGTGAAAGAAATGATGACCACAGTAATGTAATTCAACTTGCTGCTCTCATACAGCTAACAGTATAAATAACTACCAGTGATCCTGTGATAGCCACTATTTTCATATGAAGTCTGCCTCCACGCTTCCAAACTCTACTGCTCCTTAGATTTGTGACTGTGGTGAAAGTGAAAGAAAGAATGAGTACAGTAATGTAGTGCAACTTTCTGTTCTACACTTATGTACTCCCTCATCCCAGTAAGCTATACAGAAGATCCTCTCTCTATGATAAAATAATGTTCCTTTACTTTTACACAGTCTGCCTCGCACAACCCCCCTACTTTTTAATTCCTAAATGTATGGCTAGCCTCTGTGAAAGATAATAAAGAGTGTCTAAAATAATGTATTCAAACTTAATCTTGTTATTCATACCTGCACCCTATAAAACTATGATAACAAACTTAAAAAAGACAAAGAAGCAAACTCTATGGTTCTGTGTTGTGGGCAGAGTGTACTGTTAACACAGTTTGGAGATATATCTGATGACTCTTATTTGTCATTATAAATATGCATTGAAAAGGCAACCATTCATGTAGAGCATCTGCTCCAACTGGCATATCTAGTCAGATGACTACAGGCTATAAGATATGCACAGAGATCCCTTACTCTAAGCAACAGATTTCAAATGTTTACCTCACATAATCAGAGGAAATGGAATGGTTAGCAACACCCTGTTACACTGTCTGTATGTGAGGGCTGGCAAGAAGCCAT